>NW_026542602.1:69282867-69882867 GCF_028750875.1 Macrosteles quadrilineatus
TTCATCACTACGCAACAAATGTAAATGACTTTCGAAGTACACGATTATTGGATAATAAATTAGATGAATGTTGTCACTGGAGAAAGTAAGGTGAACGACTGATAAGGAACTTAACATAAACATAACAATACACATCATGTGATCACTCAGATAAACCCTTTCTCAAGGGAGGAATTCGATAAAACTCCAACTCTTTATGAAAGGGAAGGATCTTTAGTGTATCTTCTGTTAAGACGTTAGACCTAAATTACTTCCATTCTCACCTAGATGATTGTGCAAACGCCATAATTTATCTACAATCTTTATATGAATGGTAAAAACTTAATCTAATTCTCTCGTAAAAGATTAAAGTAATTTGATTCTGTTTTGCTAAATACTTATAGACACAAATGTCTTCAACGTTAGAATAAATATTATAAATTTAAGACAAAACGAACACACATCACTAAACTAAAATTATTAGTGCACTTACATGGATTAAAACTGGCTACCATCTCACTTTAAGCTTTTATGTGCAAATGCCAAAATAGAATGTTAATTGCAATTAAAGTTTATTGCTAAACTTCTCCTAAAAGCGATTCTGAAATTATATCTACATCTAATTTCTAAAGTTCAGTTTCAAGGCTCTCCAGGCATTAGTGTAAGCTACTTAAGTTGTGAATGCTGTCACTGCTAAGCTAAAGACAATTGAATTACACTCCTGGTATGATACAGTTGTCGCTGCAGTTTTATCTATTTTTATGAGATTTAAAAACATTTAATTATATGACATAAAGTGTGTATAGAAACTCTGTTCGGTTATTCTAGGCTTATTGAAACAACCTCATACAGGTGCAAGTTCTAAAACACAAAAAAACGTTATAGGAAGCGCTCAATGTATTTGAAAATAGGTTGAATACGGCCACATTGCATTTGTTTTCAAAATCAGTGGTGCAAAAGATCAAATAGTTTTGACAGTATGTCTACTTTACAAAGCATCCCAGGTTCAACTATTAGACGATAATTACAAAATTACGTGTCCTGAAAAATGAGGACAGTATAATTGAACTGTGTGGCCATACTGTGTTATTTATTCGTTAAAATGTTTGTTCGGGTATGTTTTAAAAACTTGATGACGGCCTGCTAGGAGCGACACGTCCTAAGACTTGGCAAAATCTTGAGCGTCGAAACCGGTCGCCATCCAGACGACCAAGGAGGTAGCAACAAAAAGGTATTTATCTAGAATAATATTATTAAGTATTCTGGAAGTCAGCACCTAAAAAATGAAGATAATTTAAAATTCAAGATTAAAATTTAGGCTATCGTTAAATGGGATAAAAATACACTATGAATCGTCATTTAACACTATAAACTTTCGAGTAACCATTTTTTAAGATCTTAGGGCTGAAATACTTTTGAAGAGAGTCAATTAGTTCTTCCATCTCTATCAAATATATTCTGTGAACGATGTCCTTCAAAAACCTAGATTACTGAATGAGACAATCATAAACTGGCCAGATGTGTGATAACTTGATGTGTAGGGTTTATTTTAAATAATTTAAGTTCAAGTGAAAATCTTATTCATTGTTTGGAGCTCAAACAAGTGTAAAATAGTTTGTACAAACATACAAACATTTAACAGATAAACCTTTCTTCCAATCTTTAACTGATTTCTGACTTTATTTGAGTAGCTTAACGTGGTAAAAATAAACTTCGGTCCCACTCAAATGATTAAACACGTATTTTTACAATAAAAACATACAATAAAAAAATCTAACCAGTATGAAATAAACCCCATAACGACTTATTCTTCATTAAGGTAAGACATCATGCAAATAACTAACAATGATACAAATTAAGGCTAATATTATGGTAACAAGTGTGAAAAGATTGACCTTTATCACTGTTTAGAGAGGCTGGCTGCAAAGCACAGCTGAGTTGGTAACACAAACAAAGTCTGGGATTGGCAACATACCAAGCTGGCCTCAATAATATTTGTCCACCTAGAGGCGTGCTACTTGGTTATTACCAAGTGGGATTGAAGTCCTGCTATTTCCAAATAGTTTTTCATTGGCTCTTATGATTTTAAAACATGTTGATCAAATTTTTTACACTTCCATTAATCATTCATATAGTGTTACAAAATTATGAATATATGTGGTACCCAGTGTAAGGGTAAAAAATCACTCATCAAAAATGAAATAATCTGTTTAAACTATTATTACAAATTTCACATAGTAAAATTCATTCAGAAGTCCATAAAGAAATATATTACATTGCTTAACACCAGAAATGTCACATCTTGATAACAAAATCAACAAAATACACAAAAAGCAAGAGATAATATATAAAATTATTCTTAATGGATAATAACTGCATACAAGTTAACTATGAGTAAGGATATACATGTTATGAAACTTGTAATTTTCCTTTGTTTATGACATGTTAAATTATTATTACTTCCATTAATATAGAAGTTAACTGTAAGAAAGAACCATGAGGTCCGCCTCAATAAAGAATCATTTCCATTTCAAGCTAACTCTCTGTATTTTTACACACAATTCCAATGAGGTGTGGTAAACGATTTCGATACATGATTCTATTTATTATTCACTTGTATGGTATCATTATTCTCAATTACGTCAAAAAAGACGTAGTTGCGTTAGAAGGACAATTAAACGAGAATAGAAATTGGTAACATCAGAGAGGTCCCATAAACGTTTATTAATTTACTACCTTTTTGAATCCTTCAAACCACGTTTTCATTAACTAATAATCAATTGAACGGCAATGTATTTTGTTATCCATGCCTTTTTTGTAGGCCTAAATAAATAAAAATAAAGTGAGTAACTTCATTGGTTACTAAAAGTCAAACATAATTATGCTGATTTCCAGCACGGATTTACATTTTTATACACTTATTGTAGATGAGTCTTCATATTAAATAAACAGAAAAGCAGTTTTCACAATGTAAACGAAATAAATACGAAAACATAAAAAAAACATATGATGACTTTTTGAAAATATTTGAGTTGGACTTAAGCATTTAAATGTTTAACCTGAATTGACTATAACTGAAAATTAATGACACACATTGCTAATGATTAAACGTCTAGCAACATCTTATCCAAGCTTATGAACTACTGAATCACTAACTTTCACTAGAAACTACTTTCTCTATCAACTATTTTCTCTTGAAAGTATTTACCTTCATTATATACAGTTTTATCTATTTTATACAATATCACCCTTAAAATTAAAAAATTAACTAAACTTGATCATTTCACAAGCCATGTTTAAAACTTCAGTTTGATAATTTTATAAACACTATACACTGTCACAATCTAAAATATTCGATTGTATGTGATAACATTATGTTTCATGATATTGAATCGGAAAAATATAAATAAGACTTTTCCCTGAAATTACATTTTATGTTTTACAAATTTAATACTTTAAAATAAAATTAATAAAATTAATAAATTTATATATTTATTAATTAATAATTTATAATAATTTATTAATTATATTTTATTAATAAATTTATTAAAATTAATAAAATTACAAATTTAATACTTTAATAGGACTAGTCAAAACAAACAATAACTTTATTTTTACTTATATTTAAGTTTATTACCTTACATTACATCTAAGATAAACAAAGAAGATAACATTTCAAAATGTAATGGCAATGATATCCGCAATCAGTATGTTCCTGTAGTAGCTACTAATATCAATCCGTCTAAATACCTATCACTTAGTGTTACGCCTAGAGCTGCCATTGTCAAAGTAACCTTAGGGTGTATAGTAATTACTGGATTCGTAATTGATATAATTATATCAAAGAATCTTCTAGGAATTCGGTTATAACACCACATTTGGAATCAATTTTGTTATATTGAACTGTCCACAAAGGATTTGAGGTTATTGAAAAAATAGTCAATAACGATTTTGTAAAACCAGGGTTTTCTAGACGTTTTAACTTAATTTACCCTTAAATTAATAAAATATATACCCCAAAAATTCCTTATATAACATCATCTTAAACTTACTATCAACGAGCATTAAAACATAAATATGTGTTGAATATTTTCTTGATTTTCAACACACAAAATAGTTAATAATCGTACCTATGATTATAAACCATTGAATTTACTGAATTCTAATATTTAATTCAGTTGAAGGTATTAAAGGTTTGTTACTACCATAAAAATAAATGAGACAACTTTTTTAACTTCAATCCATCGATAAAATTATATAAGGTAAAGAGTATTCAAGCAAGCCATCCTAAAAGTCCAGGTGCATTGATTAAAGGAAAGAGTCACTGGAATTTTAATATTCCATTTCTTTCAGAGGAGAGTTTTATCAATAGAACGTCTTATGATTGAATATTTCATGATTAGATAAATAGTAGGAACAAATCTTTAACATTACATTTAAAATAACGTTTTATAAATGTTTTTACTTAATAACCAAACATTAAATAATAAAGGCAGTGTAAGAATTATTATGCTTTTGTATCATGCAAATGTAGTTAAAAGTTCCGGAGGGTAAATAAAAGAAACGTTTTATAACACTTAAAACATATATTTACGCTTATACTGTTACTCACAAGACGGTAAGTATACAAAAAAGTGATGATCGATTTCGATTAGACACTCCAATCATAAAAATTCAGAAATACATTTTCATTAATCGATAGACAATTTTCGCCCAACTGAATTATCTAGAAATCGTCAGTTGCCAATATAGCAAATCATTTTCTAAATAGTTTTTTGCGGCTTTGCCTCGCTCTGCCACTATCTAACAAAATTGACCACCTTCTATACTAGTAGTGGAATGTTAAGTATTAATAATTTAATTTTTAAATATTTAGGCCTGTTTATAGTGACCAATTGTTTTACCAAACATAAAATCAATTTTTGAGCTGATTTAACTATGTGGACCCTATAAGTAAATTATCATTTCACATCTTTATCTTGCATCAAGATATAGTTTTACGATTATGGTCAAAACTAATTAAAGATACTACGGGCTTATCTATCCCTTTCTGACATACGCAATTCCTGTATGGGGTTGTGAAACCCAAAGAACACTGTTTTTGTTGAGACTCCAGAGGAAGGTGATCCGTATTGTGTTCTCCCTTCCAAAACGTCACTCCTGCAAAGAAATATTCAGATCATTCAGAATCCTTACCTTTCCATCCATCTATATTCTGGAAACGTTGTCATTCGCTAAGAAAAACATATCATCTTTCACCACTCCAGTCAACCACAGATATTCTTTCCGGAACACTTCAAACCTTGCCATTCCCCGTCATTCAACTGCATTTTGCCAGAGGCACTTTCACTACAATGCTGTGAAACTCTTCAATAACCTCCCTTTCCCATTACAGGCTGAACAGGATGGGGGTAAATTTAGAAGGGAGTTAAAGTCCATCCTGTTAGATAAGGCAGTATACAGCGTCCGTGAAAACTGGTAGACTTTTACTTTTTGACACTTGTTGAATTAACTTAATTGAGTGGTTGCTTGTAAGTACTTTAGTTGTTTTCACTGTAAGATAATCAATATGTTTTATCAATTATGATTAATTTGACTTGACTAATGCATGTATATGTTGATCTGTTCTAATAAATGACTTATTGACTTATTATTGTTTTGAATAGGAGTCTATTGACGATCGCATTGTCAAACTACTCTAACACATTGTGAGACCACTAACAAATCTTGTAAATCACTCATTTCTTCATGGACGATTCCCCAACGCGCTAAAACTTGCTGTTATAAGGCCAATCCATAAAAGGGGAGAGCACACGAAATGTGACAATTATAGGCCCATATCTATGCTCTCAAGTTTATCTAAGATATATGAAAAGGCTGTTTTGGAGAGGCTTTGGGCTTTTGCCAAAAAGAACAATATAATTTTTAAAGATCAGCATGGATTTGTCAAAAGTAAAAGTACCACGAGTGCAATATTTTCTTTACTGAACCAAGTAGTGCAGGGCCTAGACACAAAGAAACACGCAATGGGTATTTTCTTCGATTTGAGTAAGGCTTTCGACATGGTCGACCATGACCTCTTACTAGCCAAATTGAATGATATGGGAGTCCGAGGAGTTGCTTCTGAGTGGTTTTCGTCATTTTTAAAAGGCAGGAAACAATGTGTTGAAATACAATCCATAGATCACACCGGTTATCAAAGCAGATTTAAGTCTTCTGAAACCCCTGTAACGAGAGGTGTGCCCCAGGGATCCGTTCTTGGCCCTGTGCTATTCCTGCTCTTCATAAATGACCTCCCCTCATGTGTAGCTCAAGGTAAACTGTGCCTTTTTGCAGATGATACCTCCCTGACACTATCCAGTCCTTCCCTAGAGTCACTCGAGCAAATGGCATTCCTCGAGGCGAATACCTTGCTTCAGTGGTTTGATGATAACCTTCTAAAAACCAACACTGCGAAGACCCAGCTAATCAACTTTCGAATCTCAAACAGGTCCAACAAAGATCCGAATCTGTCTCTTCTTCTCGATGAAACCATTATACATCCCGTACAGTCTGTAAAATTCTTAGGCATTCATTTAGATGAATGTTTAAATTTCAAAACTCATGTTGATTACGTAATAAAACGTGCAAGCACAGGCATCTTTGTACTTCGAACATTGGCCACAACAGCCTCGACGGAAGTTCTTCTTTCTGTGTACTATGGCTTAATATTCCCTTATCTAGTTTATGCTCTGCCTGTTTGGGGATCTGAAAACAAACGAACCTCCTTCCTTTTTAAAATGCAAAAAAAAGCCATTCGTGTCATATTTTCACTTTTCAAAAGACGATCTTGTAAGGAATCATTTAGGTCAGCTGCTATTTTGACTCTTCCCTCACTATACATCCTTGAAACCCTTTCCTTTGTAAAAAAACACCAGTCAATATTTAACACCAGCACTAACTGCAGTACATACTCCTTACGTACATCTCACAACCTGAAAATCCCAGTCCATTCAACCTCATTTTTAAAAAAAACATCTTTTGTATAATGGCATTAAACTGTTTAACCAACTTCCCCAACAGCTGAAGCTAGAGACTGATTTACTTAAATTCAGAAAACAACTGAAAAGCATATTAGTTGAAAAGGTTTGCTACAGCGTCCGCAATTTCTCAGCTGACATGTAGTCAGTCATTCCTGTTAGACTAAAGATTAAACAAGAATCAAATTGTTAGTCTTTGTACATATTATTTAGCCTACCTTGATAAGAATTTCTCAGTTTTTACTATTGTTTATTTTTATGACTTTTCCAATACAATGTGTTTTTTGTTATTTTGGAATAAAGAACTTATGACTTATGACTTATGACTTATAACAGCCCTTTACCGAATCAGCCTTCACTCATACTTTGCCAATCATATAGTCAAAATTGAATTTAATTTGTAACTCATGACGATACAACTCACTAATTAAGTTTAACAAGGTTAACTTATCACGCAAATCAGTTAGACGATTCTTGATAATGTTTTACCATAGGTTATGTTTGTAAATTAAAAAACATAATTTGAAATAGTTTAATATCATTTATCACTGAGTGAATAGACAAATATATTTTTAAAAGTGTTTAAATATGTAAATTTATCGTATTAATTTGAGTGAGTGAATTGGTAAAAATATCTACGAAATTGTCCAAAGTAAAATATTTCAAAGTTTTAAGTTTTACTTGATTGCTACAGTTGGAATGTGCTGAACAATTCCTATAATGTATTTTTGAGGGCAACAATAAACTCCGGACATAAACGATTAACTTCAAGGTTTAGTTTATGCATTTGTATCATCATAGCTGGATACCCAAATTTCCGGCGAAGCTTGTTCAGATTTTGGTTGAAACGGATATTACGTCTACTCCGACCATGTTCATCTAGACAATTTCAACCCTATGAAAAATAAAAAGCTTTAAAACATCGTTATGGGTCTAGTGCTGTGTTTTAAACAAAAAATAATGTATTGTAAGATACCTGTCAGCAAATTAAAAATATAGTAAGATAAAACATCTTGTATTATAGTTCCTAAATCCTAAGGCAACTGTGTCATCAAATTACTGGACCTACATGAAGCAATGGATAATTACGTTTTGACTCCCAACTACTGAAAACCAGAATTGTTTTGTTCATAATAATTTTATGTAAAAAATTAAACTAAAAACCTTTCACTACAAAAATTGAACGACCGAATTTATTTGAAATTATGTACAAAAATATTATCCGACATGTAAGAAGCAATGGTATCAAATTAAACCAAATTGTTAAATATTTAACAAATTGTTTACTACGCTTAGTTTAAACCAGGGCTACATAGCCCTGAGTTAATACCCAACTAATATAGGTGTAGGAAGTTTTAGCTTATACATTTTACTTATTCTTATTCGTATCTTTGTTTTTTAACCACTAAAATCTTGTGTCTCATGATCTTATAGCTGTCAATTATTAATGATGTTTAGGAACAGTATTTAGAATATTACAATAGGTTTTAATACTTAATACTTTTCTTGAAATGGTGACCATACAAAGTAGGTATTTTAAGCCAAGTATGAATGGAGAAGAGTGTATGATGAGTGGCGCGATCTTGTTGTCTTGTTAGTGACTAAGGTCGACATATTCCTTAGACACAGCTGTTAATTAGTAGCCCGTACAGCTAATGGCGACTAAGGGGCCTACAATTTATAGTGGAATCCGAACCACTTTTTTCCTTGGTAAATATGAATTGGTCTAATTATCAGAATAGTACTGCGGATAGTCGTAGTACTCACCCGTGCGGACGTTAATCCTCACCAGGGAGTATCGCATCCACAGTGCATGTCTATAAATATCCATAATTCGTGACCTCCTGGTAGCTGGATTACAGGACGACGCCACCCGTCCCAGTCTTTAACTTCTAAAGGTATATCAAAATAGAAAATTCACTAAACTTTTGTTTAACTAACTTACACCTAACTATTACTTTACTTTATACAGGTTTGTTATACATAATATCATATTAGCGAATTTCCCTATAGGGAAGTAGCTATTACCGTAGGTGGCACGGTAAGACCTAGACCCGGGACCGATTTACTTTTTCATTTTGATGTCCCCAGAGGCCAAAAACACCATTCGTTCAAATTTTTATATATGTATATATATATAGACTTATATATATATATATATATACGTCCGTGAACGCGATAACTTGAGTAATTTTTGTCCGATTTTGATGAAATTTGGTTTAAAGGTGTAAAGCGGGATAAACTTGAATGAGTTCGCGAACCAGCACGATCGGACCATGGGAACGGGGCTTTACGGGGGGTTTTATGGGGTAAAAATTGGCTTTTCTCACTTTTGACCCTCAAAACACAAAATTTCCCGATTTCTCTTTAGACCTTTTTAAAGAGCTTAAAAAAACAAATAATTTAGTATATAAAAGTATTTTTGTTTGATTATTAGTAACGGAGAAAATTGAAAAAATTGTAAATTTAAAATTCCCATGTTATTCTTATGGAGAATATTGTCAAATGTTGTAGTTTGCTTGTTTATGGATATATTTTGATCAAACTTGGCAAATTTATTTATTTTGTACTAAGCTATCAATATTTTACTCAAAAACACACTTTATTAGTTTCCTTGTAGCAGCAAACCTAGGTACTCGTTAAACCTAATGTTATAAAATATATTTAACTGAAAATCAATTCAGACAAATGGAAATTCGCTTAGTCGGCAGGTTTGCTGCGGCGGGGGTATTTTATATTCAAATAGTTAGGCTATAAGAACTAAATTTATAACATTAAGAATCCATTTTCACTACTAAAGCAATGATTTTTATCGAAATCTGTTCATCCAAAGTAACAATTGCACTTTTAAGTAAGGCAATTAATGATCCTCTGAATAAATCTTACATCACTGAAAGATGTATTAAAAGACAGTCAATGAAATAAATGGCGCTAGAAATGTAATCAATTTGGTATTGGAGCACTTTAAAGCGACATTAATTGAAATCGTGCTAATTCTTAGGCATTCTTACTTGATTCGGAACTGGTGGAATATGCAATAAATCAGAAAAAAATAGAATCCTGATTCAATAATCAAAGCTTTACAGTTTACAAAATTAAATTTTGTATACAAATTTGCCAAACTTCACACTCCTCAGTATTATGATGAGAAATAGGTTTGAAAAATATTAATCATATTTTATATGTAAATTTAGTTTTGAATTATATTCTGTCAAAGGTACTGAAAATATTCAAGAGTTGTAAGAAATATATTAAAACAATTCTAAACAGTTTTAAGTACATTACAAAGATAGCCTGAGTGTATTCGTAAAAATAAGATTCATGCAGTGAATTTTGCGCAATTTTTTAAAGATGTTTAATATCTTACTGTGTTATTAAAATCTAACAAAAAAATCTGAGAAAATCTATTATTAACGGTATTATATTGATCAGTAGCTAGTTAAACTAACTGAATAAGTCAGTTTTAAGCAAAGAATAGGCCATTGAATATTAATTATGGGCTGAATCAATAAAAAAGTGAGTTCTAATAAAAATAATGGTCTGCATTGTATTTTGTCCTCTTCAAAGAATGAATCAAATTCATATTTACATGGACAAAGCTTTTTAGTATTTGATATGTTTCATCTGCATTTTTACTTGTAATACAATCTTTGAAATATATTTATTTTTGAACCCTGTAGTTTAACACAATCGAACACATAATGTATTGCATTGTTGTCTCTTTTACTGTGTTTCCTTGTCGCAAGTGACACAAAAAGCATATGTGAAAGCACAAAAAAAAGTCAAATAACACTTGTAATAATTATACTTACACTTATACTGTTTACCCACAAGACGGTAAAACAAATAAAAGGTGGTAAGTGGTGATCGATTTCGATTGGACACTCCAATCATCATCGACATCAGACCCAATATACAAACAAAGCCATATTTTAAAAATCCACGTTTTAGCTGAAAAGAAAACATTTCAAGTCTTTAATTTACATCTTTTCATGACTTAGGATTCTTTTGAGGTTAGTTTAGCATTTTATTATTCACTCTTGTGGAACTTATGTGGAAAAAATATAAAAGCCTACGCGTCAATGACATGAATTGAAATCCATATATGTTAAAGTTAAAGTTGCTAGAACTTAAGTTTCTCGAATATCACATCTGATTTAGCCCTTGAGCTGTACTTCTTGTTGAGTTAACAGCTCTATTCATCCTACGGTAAGACACTCAACCGAAGTGGCACTTTCTGTTTTAATGGTAAGCTTTAAGATGAATACCAAATAATACATACAATAGCGCTCTTCTTTTAACAATGAGCTACAATGAAAAATAGTTAATTGATTTCGATCCAAGTTGTAGCATTGTTGCAAAACATTATTTTTCTTTTAATTTTTACAAAAGATTTTGTAAAAATCTTGATATTTTGTCATTAGCAAAGTAGAAGTGTCCCAATCCAACAAAAATCGTTTAAAACAACAAACACAAACACAAAATTTTGATAATTAATGTAAATATTATTTTTTAGGTTAGCTTGATACAGACATTAATTTAGTTAAGAAATTTTTAAATTATTCTTACACATATAGTAAGATTATTGCTTTGTTTGTAAACGTGTGGCCTGAATCCAACCCTACTCCCTACACAAAATTTGACTTGGATAGAAAAAAACAACTGAATAATGGATCATTGAACAACACTTTCACAAAATTAAAGTACTAATGAATAATAATAAACAGTTATTCAAACGATTTTGAATGTAAAACATTGAAGTTACTTCGTCACAGCCACTCACACTGTAACCAATATTGTACAAAATAATGAAAATTAGAGTAATTTTAATCAATCATCTATTCTCAAAGAACTTAAGTCTGACTCAAAAAGGTCCATAGGTCCTATATAAGACCGTTCTTATTATAAGAACATATTATATCACTAATTATATATTTCAAAAGGGCTAGGTTATGTATCCTAAGTACACTACGACTTCTGGCTTTTTTATTAACTTAATGTAACCAGTAACCATATTTCGTAAAGCTATTGTTTATTTGAGATACATAAGAAACATAATTTCATTGAATTGTACAATCGTCATCCATTGTTTTTGGAAATACATTCTTCATTGATATAGGAAATAAATGATGCGTTAAGCAATATCCCGTTCGCAAAGAAAGTAGTTTCCAAATGTTATAGAAACAGACAAGCGTAACAATGTTTTCTGAGAAAAAATCTCATAAACGAACAATGATAAATATTTTTTTAATAACGCCCTTGTGTGGTTCTATAATAATAATATTTTAAAGTCTTTAAAATTTAAAAATTAGTATAGATGTAAATTAAAGTTATATAATTTTACAACTACATTGATACAAAATAATATAAATATAAATGTATTATAATGCAGTTTAAATGACGTTAAAAACACAATTTACTTTCAAATTTATTTTTTTATGTCATTATTTAATAACAATAGTAATAGCTTAAGTCTAGGGATATCGTTGAACAATTTAGGGCTTACATTTTAATCATTGAACCATACGTTCTTATATATCAGAATGATACAACTTTTATTAGATATACAATTGAAAGTATATTGTTAGCAAAAAACCAATCAGGAAAACAATACCAACCTCCAATCTGTAACAAAAACAATTACCATGTTTTTGAACATAATTAGAATATACCCTCTCAACTTTTTTCCCCTTTGAAGCATGAACTAATTGGCATATGAACTTTAGTTTATCAAGTCAATATGTAATGTAGTGGTGCAATGCTTATTTGGTCAATAGGCAATTAGTAGGCCACTCAAAGTCCTCAAACAGTCCTATAATAAGAAATTACATTTCAACGCTTTATAAATAGGTATTTCGTCTCTTTAGCAGATATGAAGATCCTGCATGTTGATTGAGGAGTTAGTGTAGAAAGTGAGTTTGCATAATTGATTGAGATAAAAGTCAAATGTAAGGAGTTTGGAAAGGATGCAATCCCCTTTAAAAAGAGTTTAAAGTTTAAGAATAATTTTTATGAAATCTAAATCATATTGGATTATTTAATTAAAAAAGTTAACTACTGTATTATAATTCCTAAATTGAAGGAAATTCCTTGATAGTCTGGCTAGTAATTAAATAAATATAACGTCTTAGAAACGTGTTGAACTATCAAATGATCTTTCCTAAAGTAAAATTTAAAAAGCTAAACTAATATGAGCTATTTTTACATATATTAGTAAGCCTTCAATGGACGTAGTTCCAATTTATATTGTTAAATGAATAAATAAAAGATTTTTATTTTGTTTAACATTGGATGCAGCATTGAGAACAGTAAATGTGCTTATTGTTTGGCACTTATGCTATCTATGATTTTTTATGATATGCTATATAGATGATATTTTTATGATATGCTATATAGATGAATTTTTTATGATATGCTAAATATGATATGTTTATGATATGCTATTTTATGATAAAACATCCCATAAAGATGAGACCACACGTGAAAATAGGAGTTCATTACGTCTATTGGAACATTAAATGCAGCACAAACAATAAAAATTTAAGCACGACAAATTAAAACAAAGAAACCATATAACCTAACAGCAAGGTTTATGCAATGCAAACCGTGAGATAATAGGAACCCCACTAAGTTACTCCGGTACTTTTAAGTGGACCAATTCAAGTGTTTCTTAAAGAGTTTCTATAGAATGTTTGTCTTCGAGCTCCAAAAGGGAGTCTTTTACATTTGCAAAGTAATTTAGTAAAATCAACCAAATTATGCAATATTGAAGTGCTTAGTACACGTTTTCATCGCAAAACTACATTGTTTAGTTTCAATCTTAGAGGCTGAGAACACTAAATGTTAAGTCACAATCTTTTACATTTCGAAATGTGGTTTTTGTATACATTTATTATATTTCTTTCCAAAAGTTAGTACAGCTGGTTAAATATTTTTGGACTTAGCATCTTATTTTGTTTTATACCAGTATTCATTTTGATGCAAAAAAGATTATGGATGTAAAATAAATAGTAATACCAAACAATGTGAATAAGTAACAAGTGAATTTGACACAAAAAAGAGTGTTAATGCTTTTGCTGCATAAATAGGGCAATCAGAGTTACATTACTGAATATTTTATGTAAAAAGTTATATGTTTCCAATACATTACTTTCATCGTTCATGCCTAATCGAATCTTTCAGTTGTCGTTTGTATATAACTAGTCAGAATAACACCGCTGATATATAAATAACTAAAAAGTTATAATTAAACGGTTAATCAGATTCAAAAGGTGAAATTCGTTTAAAAACGCTAAAAGCCTATATAAACGTATAATTAGAATGAAAATATTTAAAATAAATGAAACTTTGCACTTAAAGACTATTATATTCCTGGTTACGGTCTTCTGTATAAAATGATACGACCTTAGAGACAGTGATTTTCACAAAAATCTTAACAAGGATTTTGTGTTGGTAGGAAGGTGTTGCATAATCCTATTTAGTTGATTAACCCGTTTAAAATATACATCCATACAGCTCCCTTTTCCAATATACATTTGATAATAACATCATTGGTAAAAAAATGTCATATATATAATTATGACAGGTCAACGAGAATTATATCCAACAAGAGATTACTCTTTGCCAAGCGTCTACTATACTTTATTCAACTTATCTTAAAAATGAAGCAAATCCTATCCCAGAATCAATCTTACCGTCTTCGAATCGAGTATTCCAGACTTTTTTGCATACCAAAACATTCGTCTTTTTAAACATCTGTGCAGCAGCTATTATATAGGAAATTTACTTTCCTATAGCATTAATAGAACTCGTTTGTACTATGTTAAGCTTTGCATGTAAACTATTTCGTGTTTAATTATCATGTAAATAGAAGAAAAAGACTAAATCTTTCATGAAAATTATAATTTTCTATTACAACGTGTGCTTGTACGCCAGCCTATCTTATTTTATCGGGCATTGTAATTAATAAATTGACTCTATATAAAAGTTTTGTTTACAAAACTAAATTGACTAAAATTTACACTTTACTTTAAAAATCTTGTTGTTGAAGAACTTTTATGGGCTGTTTTGTGACACATTTCCCATAAAAAGTTAAGTACTTAGAGAAAATAAAGATTTAACTATGAGTTTATAAATACTAAGCATTCCCACGCTACCGAAACGTAACTATGGATCGATCATCATCAGAGAATTACAATTTACTACGTAAAAAAGATTACAGAACAACATGAAGGCAAAGGATTTAAAACATGGCCATACGAATTACTAAGGTGATTACGCACTTCAATGAACTAAAACGTTTGATAAATCAAATTATCAGGGTTAAAATAAATGAGATTTTATTTGGGTTTCAATAAAAAATAGTTGTCAATAGTGTTCAAAGGCCCAGCTTAAAATCTTCAATGGTTGATTTTATACTTACAATACTTGGGATACTACTTAGGATACTTAGGATAGGTATCGATATAAATAATAGTAAAAACAAGATGGACAAAATCTAATATCTTTATAATATACATTATTAGGATACTAAAACGAATACATTTTCGACATGATAATTTATTATTAATACAAAAATATTTTTCAATCGAATACATAAACCACGGAGAAAAAAAAAACTAAGCTATGTTACGCATAAAAATTTATGATAAACGTCAATCTTTTAATTATTTTTACATTCAATAAAATATGTTTTAAGCTAAGTGAACAAAATGAAAGTTTCATGTTTGTTTGATCACTGTCTAAACACAGAATATTCTATATTCTGTGTATAGTCAATGGTTTGACTCAAAATAAATACACAGCAGACGCCTCGTTCTGGAAGAAACAGTTTTTGATTCTCGCTCTGAAGAAGTGATTGCTATTGAGATAGGGTTCTCTCCATTACAGATGTAAATAGAGGGAAGCACCATGAGCGTGGAGATCAGTCAACAGCACATTCTGTAGAAAATGGGGTTCTTTTTGTGTGATATCCTTCCTCGTTCGTAAGACATATTTTTGGATACAAAGTAACCCAACGTAGTCTATCCTAAGCACAAGGGAATATAGTAATATGTAACGATTTTTCAGAAAAAATACGTATATAAAATAGCCAAGCTCAATTTTTGTATTCTCAAATTATTTTTGTAAAATATTTCTATATTCTGATATTAAATCATATTGAATGTTGAACTATTGCAAGCAATAAGATAGGAATTCTTTGAAATCGATTGAAGATTCAAATATGCAGCTGGAATTTTAATGCTTCATGTGATTCCTTACAAAGACTGCAAAGGTTTTCCATTATAAATTTTATGTCGTTTTCAATTTATAGTCGTTTTAAATAGTTAAGTAAACATTTTATTTAGTTTTGTAATGACTGTATAGAGTACCCAAATGAAATACCAACATAAAAATAAAGTAAATAGTTTTTGTACTTATAACTTAAGATATTAAAACAACTATTACTAGTATTCATATTTTCAAGTATAATTTTATATATTTTTTAAAATGTGTGGAATGCTATTAATATTTTTTTATGTCAATGAATTCGGCATTGAAAATAGCACATTATATTGATATTTATTTATAAGAAGATTGATTTATTTATAAGAAAGATAACTATTTCTTAAATCACGAGAATAGAAGAAGCTTATCTAGTCACAGATAGAAGATAACTAGTTATTAACCATTACACATTGTATGGTTGTTGTATCACTAATAATTTTAATGTTATGTTAAATATACTTAAATGTGTTCCTTATAAAATGTATGAAAACTGAATTAGAGGTTATCATACCTGTATGTATTAATTTGTAAAGCTTGGTAAATATATCAGTCGAGACCTAATTAAGTATCAAAATCAAGACTTAAAAAAAAATAGTTATTATGCTGGTAACAATCCTCAAAATCTGTCGCGAAATTGAATAAAGGAGATATATTTTCAAATTGTCTCTTAGATTATTTTCAGTGATTTCTTTGGTATTGATTACTGATATAAATCTTTTGGCAGCGATCTAGTTTAGTCGTAGAGCGTGGGACTTCGGCCCTCAAGGACCCGGGTTAAAATCACGCCAATAATCAATGGATGGATGTGAAAATGATCTCAGGCTAAAACTAGCATTAGCGTCCCAGAATGTAAAGGTGGGGTGGCAAGTTCTAAATATTTTAATGCTCAATCATCTATTAATATTTTAACCATAGATATTTTATTTATATTTTGCTATTTCAAATATAAAATAACGAAGATGTTTAATACAATCATTAATACAACTGATTTATAAAGACAAACAGTCTAACTAATTGTAGCTTTTTTATTTAGTACAAAATTTGTCAACTCTTATCTCTTTAGAATTTTTTAAATCTTTTGATTCCCGAAAGACAATTGAATGGTATTAGTGTAAAGACTTAGCATATTACTGGAATGACTCCAGAATGCATTGTAAGGTGAAAAGACTATTATTTATAGTACAACACTGCATACAACCAAAAGGCAGATATACACTTGGGAATGCTGCCTTTGAGACTTACCCTACGTTTCTTGTTACCGTAATGAAGTTTTCGTCAACGTGTTGTATTTTGTCGACCAAACTCGGAAATGATTTACATTTCCTAATCTAGAATAGAATAGTTCTACAACATTTGTTTTGAGGCTTAAAAAAATATAAAAACCAATTAACGATCATAATAACATAAACATAGACTTCCTTACGAACAAATAAAATGTAAAATACGCCATAAAAATCGTGAAAGTATTGTAAAATTGTTTTTAGTTTTTATATTGAAAATTTACAACTCAAAGATTTACATATGCAAGAAATATTTTAAATAAGAGTGTAAAACTACTGTACAGTTTACAATTATATTTTAACGATATTTTTAATAATTAATACTGAGTAATTGACCTACATCATTAACATTTTTTGTTAAAAATATTATTAACAAAAATAATAAATATTATTAAGACATAGATAGACATATTTATTTACAGTAGACATATTCACAACGTGTTTAAACAGTCAAAATTTATCTTGCAGAGCAGTTGTCAAATTGAAAAGAATGTTAAAGAGTGTA
This sequence comes from Macrosteles quadrilineatus, assembly GCF_028750875.1. Taxonomy (NCBI): domain Eukaryota; kingdom Metazoa; phylum Arthropoda; class Insecta; order Hemiptera; family Cicadellidae; genus Macrosteles; species Macrosteles quadrilineatus. The sequence continues at coordinate 69,300,918 of NW_026542602.1, forward strand.
CATAAAAGTATAAAAGAAAATTTAATTATAAGTTGATAGTCCTAAAACTAATATCATGAAATTATGACAATTGGAAAAGTTCATCAAATCAGAAATTTGGACGTTCTTTAATTTGAAAATTACGAAAAAAGAAGAAAATTAGAATAGTTGTTCTACATAGCATTAGGTGAAAACATGAAATTTAGACAAAAATCTAGTATTATACCGTTGACGAAGGTAAGGTGTAAAATTCTTTTAGATCATAAAGATTAACAGCGACTCATTGGAGAATTTTCTGTAAAAGTATTATATGGATTAAAACGCAGTTTCCAATAATATAAACGAGTTTTTCTTTAATTTTATATCAACCTTGATATAAAAAAATATTACCTTTTTGTTTTGAAAATCTATATAACAATTGATTTTGATACCATTACGGTAAATGCGTTATTTATATAGAATTTTGTTAACTTCAATAAATTGTGTTTAACTCTATTAGATGATGCCAAATTAAAAACCGTATATTTTATGTTTGTTTTTCCTTAAAAGAACCAAGATTATTTTATAAGGTTTTGATAAATACGCCATGAGAGTGTTTTTGTCAGGACAATATAAACCTCGAAAGAAAAGTAACAACGTTTGCTTATGACGCTAAAGACGGCCCGGCGGCTTAAAAGTAGGCTAATAAAAGAAATTCTTTGAGGTAGTTACTTATTCTCAAACCTTCTTATTCTCAAGCCTCGGAACTTACCCGAGGGTCATTGTGATTTTTTATTATCGAAAAAGAACCGTTTTCTTTTGAAACATGGAAAAAGAACATTATGAACTAACGATTTTGATTAAATTTAATAGAAATAGGAATGTAAATTAACGAATATAATGTTTTTTGCAAATTTACGTGTTTTAGGATTACAATAGAAATGAGAAGATTCTTCTCCAGGTTTAAAATATCTTTTAAAAAACCAAAATATTTATATTGTTTGAAGTTTGTTGAATCATTAACCATTCTGAGTTTTTACCAACCATTATGTTAAATGTAAGAAAAATAATAATTTTCTAAACTGAAGCTTTGTTGTACAATAAATGGGTACAGAGGAAATCCTGAAAACTATAAATTTAAAATGCCAACGTTATTTTCATGGAGAGTAATTAGAACACTATTTTAGTTTACAGATAAAGATATTTTTTTTAAGTTCGAAAACTTGATTTATTTAATACTAAAATGTTACCAATTTACTAAAAAGCTAACTTTATGACCTTTCCTATAGCAGCAAACCAAAGTAATCGTTACCTCTAATAATATTTAAATGGAGAATTAATACAAAATTATTAAGGAAATATTTGCGAAAAAACAATTAGGCCGGTGGCGAATTGTTGCAGGTGGTGTATATTTTCTTATTATGCAAATGTAAATGTAAGTAAGACACTAAGTTACTACGTAGGCCTATGTGAAAATTTCAGCCTTTTTATAATCTACAAAAGTTAACTGTCATAGAAAATATATTGCTTATTGACGTAGCGGCAAATGCTTTGATTTAAAGTGTATTTAAGTGAACTTTGTTAATATCATCTAACGTGAATTTTATGTTCGTAAATCACATGTCTAAGAAAACAATTTTGGTCAAACTCTACGAAGTTGATCCAGTATTTGGGGGAAATGTTACAACGTAGAGAACTCTTCCTAATGAACCTGATTTACAACTGTGTAAGAACACGTCTTCCACAAAACCTACGACAGTGATAATTGAACCAATTCTTGAATACCAGAACATGGGCTGTTTGAAACAGTTATCAAATTCTATTACAATTTGGCAAAAATCAATGATTATGTTTATATGATGGTGATTGGCGTTCCCAATCAAAATCGATCACCACTTACTATCTTTTATATATTTACCGCCTTGTCAATAACCAGTATAAGTGTAAATATGTTTTAAGAGTTATTTGACGTATTTTTTTTAAAATTTAATTTATAATTAATCCAATACTGTTGCACACATTTATAATGATTTAAAGATTTACTGACGGTTTAAAGAAAATAATAATATCCATTATTGCATATTACTGTAAACTAAAAGAGTGTCCTTTAAATTTTTTAAATATTTACACATATAAATCGTTAGCATATTTTTTGAGTGTCTAATTTACTTTTGTGATAGCCATTTTACAAGTTTTTAGAACTATTATTTTGTTAAAAACTCCCTAATTCTCAAAACTGATTATGATGTATAATTGTGATAGATTCAATTTTCCGCTTAGTTAACCCTAGCTAGCTAATTAATTGATTGTGAGTGATGATAATTTTGGATTAATTGCTTCTACTTTGATACAACGTTGAGTTTAAATGAATTTAAGTATTTTTAAATTAATTCCAAAAGAGAGTGTAAAATGTTTCCATGCATAACTTGTTCTTGTATGTTTTTGATTTCGCTTGTTAATACAGCTGTGTACAATGTTTTTTGGTATTGAATTCTGTCTAACTATTAAAAAATAATGTAAATGAAATAAAGAAGTCGATTACAGTATTTAAATGTTTCAATGACTCATTTTGCATACAGAGAATGACAATATAGTTTAAAAATAATAATTCATTTTGGACCTGATGTTGGCACCAGTTGTATTAGTAAATTTTGATGATATATAATGCAAAGGGTATTAAGTGCATTAATTTCTAAAGGTTGAGATCCCAAACGGGTTATTAGTAGCTTAAACATACGTCATCACACAGCTGGGACTATTCCCTCAGTATCTTCACTAACGTGATAATGTAGTAGAGAGGCAATGCCAAACTGAATGATGTTTGAAAAATGCGATTCATTTCTAAATACTTTGTAATAACTTGTCACTTTTATCTTCAAATTAATAAATACCATAAATACATCCAGAAACATTTAAATAAATTATCCAAGGATAGTTGTTATTTCAAACTCCAATTTCCTAAGATTGGATATTTATTTTTACAAAATGCTGTTGACAGTTTTTTTCTTTACTATTTCATTTAAATTAACGATTTTTTGCAGACCTCACAGCACGTAATTAAGTCAAATAAGACTGTTTTATCAATTTATAAATTCTTTTTGATAAAAGATTCATTTTATATACATTGGCAAGTCAGCTATCTTGAAACATCTCATACCTTTTAAATGTTACAATAGTTACATGCCATGATATCCATCACAAGCTACAACTTGGCCAAGAGACTTGAAACACGCAAGGTGCATCTCATGGTTGGAACATGACATGGTTACTTGAGAACAAGTCGGTTGTAGTGTAATATATGTTGTCAAAATGGAATGCAGACGGAAATAATAATGCTTTTATGCTATTTTATGAACTAACTGAAATCATGTAAGGTAAAAATGTAACACCTCAGTTAATACATAGAATCACTTTTGACTATGGATACAACTAGACGTTTCATCATAAATTTCTATCGAATACGTAGACTTTTAACCAAGTCAAACGGATAGGGTGACTGTCAGGGCTAGAGATATTTGACTGTAGCATCTAGAATCTTTTAAGTTATATAAACTGTCTCAGTAAAAAAATAAGATAGAAATACAGGGTTATTACAAATAATGTTCATGATTTCATACATACATAAAATATAGTTTTATTTGTTATACAAAGAAATAAAATGGTTACAACTTTTGAAAAACTCAAAAAGTTTCGACACAGATACACAGAACTGTAAATGCTCGATACGGGAACCCCTTGTGGTACGGTACGACAGATGTCAATAATGTAGTCAAGCTCTTGCTAGACTTTGAAAAGTGTATCTAGGTCTATTGTTTCGATAGCATTGGTAATCCGTTGCTGGATCTCTAGTATGCTATCTGATAATGGTGGTGTGTACGCCTTATCTTTGATGTATTCCCACAAGAAAAAAATCAGGGGGTGATGTCCGGAGATCTTGTAGGCCAGTTCAGGGGTGTGTCATTATTCGGACCACCGAGCTCGTTCCATATCTCAGGCAGCATATTGTTAAGTTCAGCCCTACTACAAGTAACATTCAAATGCAGCCATTTCTCTTAAATTCCAAGTGTCACTTGCCAATATAGTGGTTACTAGGAGGATAATCGTTAAACCTGGTTCTAAAGTGTCGTTGCACACTAATAACAGATTGGTTAATGTAATATTCCAACTGGCAAAAAGCTTTCCTGCCTTCAAATTCAGCCATTACACAACACTTACAACAATTAAATTGACAAACAGCTGATATGCACCCAAACCAATGTAAATGAAACTTTATGAGTTTTTCTTTCCAATGGTACCAACTAAAATAGTCTTGAAACAAATTAACCCAGTAATATTTTTAATCAAAATCAGGAACATCATTTGTAATAACCCACAGACAGTATAGCTTTTAAGTCTGTTTCTCGGATAAAAAAAATTGGTATATTTTCAAAAATGTATTAGATTCCTGTAAATAGTGCACTTATCTGACTAGTATCTTAAATTTTAGATTTCAATACTACAGACGTAACAAGTTTTACTTAGTAGGGTGTTTATAATAACGATTTTTAGGCTTAAACTGTTTTCAATTTCAGTAAATGTAAGTACATAAATCTTTAAATATTTAATGTGTTTTTGACATATTGTTCAGTTTCTAGGCTCTCAAGGCATTAATGTAAGCCACTTATGTGGTACATGCTGTTACTGCTTAAGCTTAAGACAATTGAAGCTGTTACACTCCTAGTATGATACAGTTGGCGCTACAGCTACATAAGCTACTGTTGATAATGGGATTAAACATTGATAGCTTAATGGCTATAAATATCTCAGTTAAATAGGTTTCACTTATCTAGGCTAATAAAAATAACCTATTACAGAAACAACCATTAAATGAAATAGGTCAACGTTAGTTACTTTTTTATTGCCTAATACATAGGCCTACGAAATAATTTAAGCCTCAGTCGGTACATAGTATTTTACATGTATACATCATTGACGTATGCTGGATAAAAGTACAGAATACACGTTTGAAAACTCCGGCATACAACTATGAGGATTTGTTAGTGGGAAAGCCCATTAACGACGAATAATAAAATTCAGTTATATTTACTCGAAGCTAGTTTAGCCACTATGTTCAGACTAGCAAAGCACAGCTGTTGGTAACACAAACAAAGGCTTCGATTGGTAACATACCAAGGCTTTGATAATATTTGTCTACCTAGGGGCATGCAACTTGGTAATAGATTGAAGCTATGCTGTTTATAGGGTCAATTTCCGATAGGCCATTTAAACATGTCATTTAAACAACTACTGTCTGTCTGTTTAGGTGTTTACAATTTAAATAAGAGAAAAGTGCATTGAGGTTTTTATTATTTTTATGGAAAATTGAGTGAAAGTGGTGTATGTGAATAAAACTAATGCCTTACCTAGTATATACAGAATATAATAAACGGTATCAGCACTCTGACACATACTTTCTCCCAAAGTTTGTCAACAACCTTTATCATGTGTAAGTGGTGAGAGTAAATATACGTAAATGGGATTTGTACAGTTTTGTTCAGAATTTAAAGGACTATAACATGCTAAATTTTTATCAAAATCGTTCGGGCCATTTTTGGTAAATCCAATTGTTCTGTTATTTTATGGGGGTTTCATGGGAAAATGACATAATTTACAATAACTTTTTAACCATAATTTTTACAGAAATGGGATTTGTACCATTTTGTTCAGAATATAAAGGAATATAACATACTAAATCTTTATCAAAATCGTTCGGGCCATTTTTGGGAAAATCATATTTTTCCGTTTTTATGGGATTTTTAGGGAAAATCCCCATAAAAAAAATTCAAAAAAATTAAAAAAAACTATCAAAACTGTAAGGACTATAACATACAATGTTAAATCAAAGCCGGATTTTTTTCTGTAATCCTATTTTTCATTTTTATGGGGGTTTTTATGGGAAAATAACATATTTGACCATAACTTTTGAACCATAATTTTTACAGATATGGGATTTGTACCATTTTATTCAGAATTTAAAGGACTACAACATACTAAATTTGTATCAAAATCGTTTTGGCCGTTTTTGAGAAAATTCGACTTTTCCGGGTTTTTATGGGTTTTTATGGGAAAATTCCCATTAAAAATAAAAATTTCAAAAAAATGAAAAAAACGCCTGGAGATATCATGGATTAGAACCTACAAACCAAATTTCATCGAAATCGGACCACAGGTGTGGTCTCTAGCTCTGTACACATCCAGACACACACACACACACACACACACACACACACGCACACACACACACACACACACACACACACACACACACACACAGACATCACTTCGAAAACCACTTTTTTGGGTCCAGGGGGACCCAAAACGAATATATCCACTCAAAACTCAAACTCGAAAATTTTGACGAAAACAATACTTTCTCCATATACTATGGTATAGGGGGAGAAAGTAAAAAAGATATTGATATGTATAGAAAATAAAATCCATCGCTAAAACAATTTTTTTGATTGGTACACAAATGTTCGACAATAATCGGCTAAATAAACCAGTGTGAGAATTCTGGGAGTTGATGTAAAGATTTCTCTATAATATTTTATATAGGACAAACAGGGAGATCAATTTCTCGCTGCTTTAAAGTTTACAGGCAATCAAACCGAGGAAACAAAAGTCAACAAATCTATGTATTCTGAAAACATATCTAATAATCGGGATTACGGAAAATTGAGGAACGTGTCGGTTAATTATTATAAATAATTATGTAAATTATATTATGACTGCAACCATTACTTAAGTTGTGAAATGTGCATCAGCCAGTAAACATATTTCAATAAAGGGTACCATGGGTTTTTCATAGACAATAATTAACTACAGTATTCCCCCAAAAAATTACACTATATTTAAATTATTCTGACATATTATTGTTATTAGAATATAATATTAAATGAATATTAATAAAAACCTGCTCCGTAGCAGACTATCAAACGTGGTAAAATCATATCTAAACTTATACTTAAGTTGGAAAAGTTAAAAGAATGACAATAACAGTAGTAAGAGAGAATTAGTGTGACGCCAGCTCTTAATCACAAATTTAAACATTGTTTAGCTAAAATCACATGCAGTTTTATTCTATTGTTCAAAAAGAATACAGAAACACTTCCCAGATATTTATTTTAGAAAAGCTGAAATGAGTAACATCACTGGCCATTAAAAGTTTAGCAGAACGATCTCCAAACTGTTGAACCTTGGATCAAGAACTTTAAGCTTTCTCTTAAAAGACAAACCTTCAATATTCAAAAGTTACTTTTAAGATGATATCACGTTTCAGTTTTATAGAATTTGTTTTTGAAATATGTCATGCCGAAGGTTTGGGGACAATATGTTGAAGATTCTTATAAAAAGTATCGTTGGTCTATCACGTGTCCAATTAACTGACATGTCATGTTTAATAAATATCCATTTTTGTTTTTCAATTTCTAATATAATTTACCTGATAGCGGAAATCTCTCTAGCACCGGCAGTAGCCTATGTGAGTGGCATTTTATATTTAATGACTATGTCAGTATATTATTACATAACTATTGCATAACTTTAAAATTGTTGACAAAGTATTGTAGCAATGTATTTTACTTACTGTAATAAACATGGTTTTGATTTGATTTGATCAATAATGATGCTATCATGCTATTAGGCAAAATCGAAGCATTATATGGTTATAACAACATAGGTTTTGTAAAATAAAATAAGTTAAAGTGCCAATTACGTAGAAGCATTAAATAATAGTGTAATAATTAAAAATCTGAAACTCAAAGATAGAACAACAATATAAGACTTTGATTACAAACACCTTTATAATTAAAATATACACGAAGCTATTTTAAAACATTGAACTATTTAATTGCCAGACGATAACGTATATACGATTACTGAGAAAATAAATTAAACCTTTAAACAATTGTACCGGTAGTTTTAACTTTACACAAACGAATGACCTATTTGACTATTACACAAGTAGGGCAACCATTGCTATGAGTTTGCCTGTTTAGTATTATTATTGAATAGTATATCACACCTGTATTTTACCTGTATTTTATTTTGCTTCAATGAACATGTCTAATTAATCATTTATTTTCAGAAATACAAATGAAGAAGTTTTCTTGACTACCAATAGTATTTGGTCCACCTACTGTGATGGCAGTTCAGGTATGTAAAATTCATTCAGTAGTCTAACATGAATCTACTTATAACACCAGTGGAGTACCTGTATTTAATAATTTATTACCTTTTAATGTTTAACTTTCGTAATTCAACTATGTGATTCCGTTTCAGTTTCTTATCTAAACAAAGAGTTCTGAATGTTTTATTGGTAGAGTTAGAAAGAATTTCAATCAAACATACCTACGTTATTCTTAATTGTTTTCCAATTAACCATTTATAAGATGCTATTAGAAGCCTAACTCAAAAATAAACTTTTACGTAGCCTTTGGTATGCTAATTTTTTTCTAAAAATATTTTAGGAGTGGCACTATCTAAATTAGGTAAAATAATTGACAATTCATGTTGTTAATTACTTGTTATTTCTTGACCTAAATTTATAAAAAAAGGTTGGATTTAAATGTTTAACTAAACTTAACAGCAAAAGGATTATTGATGGATGAATCAAACCACTAACAAAATCGATTGTTTGTAATACCAAATCATCAAACAAATTGGGATTGGTAACCATTTTTTACAAATATCTTAACAAGTCAAAGACGACATAATTCTGTATATTTTTAACAACTTTGTTATAAGTTTTCTGTTTATGCTAAGAACTTTACCTCTCAGATTATTTTAACGGAAAAGGTTTCCTTTACAAACTAAGGTTATTGCACTTTATTATTTTACTTAGCTCGACTTTGATGAGTTTTAAATCAAAACTTTGAAAACAAGTTTTCTTGAAATTTTCTGTGGATTTTCATAATCTTACAGGTAAGTGAGTAGCAAGGAGTTTGAGGCTAAATACGTCCTCTATCTCATAGTATTTTTAAAAGAATATGCCTTACAAGTCGTAAAACGGTTACTTTAGTAAGAAAATCTTTTAAAACACTCCAATAACTAATTCTAATATTGACAATGGTTAATTCATTAGATCAACAATAAATATTGAAAATACTACTATTACTCTTTCAAATTATCGCTAGAAGTACCACGAATAGACATACTCCATATTGTATTTTTGGTTTAATTTTAATGCAGACTAAACAAAAACTAACACAACACGTTTTAATTAAACGTTGGTGACATGTCAAAGAAAGTTTTACATGGCTGCGGCTTTGTATATGTATTATATGTTTGTAGAAACAAGTCACAATAAAAAAAAGTCAGCATCAAAATATGTATGTTGTGGTTTATACAAATATTTTTTTTTTAATGCACTATTTATGAAATTCGTTAGGACCTAGACTGTATTCAGAAAAAAACTGTCAGTTTTTAGTTTTATTTGATTAGGCCTAAAAAAGTGATGCCATCTTCAGATTTATTTGGAACAAAAAAACCTTTAACTTAAATTCGATTACAAAACAACTTTGACTCAAAAGTGCTGTATGACTTAAAGTGTGTATTTAAAAAAAAATTGCATATTTAGAAAATTGATTTGCATTTTCGAAGGAATTTTGAATTGTGGTATAGAAGGGGTCTAAAATAACACTTGTTTATAAATATGTAACCATACTGTATTTTTATAAAATAAAGTGATCGGTATAACTGTATGCAGAGTAAAGTAAAATTTCATTTAATTCATGAGTTTAATTTGGTAGCATTTCGAGAGTATCAATCATCAAACACCTGTGTAATTACGTACCTACTCAAATGGTTCAGTTGTGGATAACATCATCAAGTGAACATTAGTGATACTGTCGTCTCGGGTATCTCCTCTCCAGATTGACGAGGAGATGTTAATTGTGCAAGTGATCACGTTCTATGTTTTACTACAAGTGGGAACCGCCGAGGATCAAAAATATGGTGAGCTCGTGAAATCTATTGTTGGCCTTTTGCCCAAATTGCCACTCAAGAAAAACTGTCGGTTTAGCAATCCACTATCTTCCGCCTACGAATTAACAGTTAAGGACGAGTGTGGGTGTGTTGGATGTTGGGATTTGACAATTACAGACTCTACCATCCTTAAAACGAGTTATGACCCTCGTAGACTTAACGATCCTGCGTTCCAATTGGGTGTTATGATACACATACACAAATATCATAAGTCAAAAACGCCATTTGGACGGAAGAAAGCCTTCTTAGGTTGCTGCAATGAAGAACCCTTGTACACTTACTGTCCGCGAGAGTAAAGAAGTCCCTTGAGCCAGAGCGATACGCAGCTATGTTTGGAGGGTATCGCGCACTATTTGCAGGCGCTAAGCATCTAAATGCCTCGCCTCGATGTCTGTCTGTAAACATAATTACTCATATCTTTGTTTTGGTAAGTGGATTATCATCATGTGGTAAACAGAAACACATCATGTGGTTTGTTATTTTTCAGTGCAGTCTCGTATGATTGCGTATTGGAGTTCTGTTTTGTTTTGGACAGTCCTTGCAGCTATGGATTTATCAAAATGTGGTGCTACTATACGACTATACTGTATATATTGTGGAGAGAGGGATTTAATTAGACGGGTGATTTAGTGTTGTGACAATGAATGTAAAGACAAAAAGTAATCAGTGCCGATAGAAAAGGCAACAGAACGTGCCGCAAACTATTGTAAAATGTCATAAAAAACTATTAAACGAATTAGAAAAGCCTGCAAACATACTCCGGAAAACTTTGTACACTCGGGAAAAAACGCAAGAAGGCTGATCATTATTTATAGACCCACTTTCACTCGTGTTTTGAACGTTACTTTCAGAAAATTTAAACAGTTGATAAAGCAATACAAAATATTGGTTTGTTTATGTAGGCAAAATCTAAAAAAGATGGTTAACACTCTTTTGCCGTGGTAAATAACGTAATGATGGATTTTCGCAGTTGATAAACATGGAACGAAAACAGGTTATTTCACAGTAGTGTAGCGAAAAAAAAACTATTATCTGTTTTGAGAGAAAGGATTAATTTTAAATGGTACGAATGGGCACTTTGGCGTCTTTTCAAAGATATAGGGTTAAAGTGGAAGAAATGCGATTCCAAAAGAAAATGTTTGATTGAAAGGCCTGACATTATTAATTGGAGGTTTAAGTATTTGCGAGAGATGAGGAAGCTAAGGGAACAAAATAAGAAAATGTTCTATCTGGACGAAACTTGGATGGGCAATAATTTAACGTTCCAGAAATGTTGGCAAAGTGTAGACGTCGATGGTGTGTTACCTGATATGAACGCGTCATACCGCGTGAAGAGTGAAGACGGCTCTAATTGTCCCGCGAAACGTTCAAGCGTAACGCCTTCAAACTACGAATAGGCCGGAGCTCAGGGGACTTCTTTACTCTCGCGGACAGTATGAAAATTTTGATGTCAAGACAGAATTAAAATTTAATGTGATATTGCCAGATACCGAGGAAGGAGGTGCAAAATGTAGAATGTATTGGTATGTTAAAGATTTTTCGCTGGCGCACGATGCACGTATGATCCCAAAACTAGAAAAATCAGCTGATTGGCCTTTATTTAGATTGACAATGCAGAAAATTGTTTCCTCAGAAAGATTTTACAAATTCATTGCAAAAACGTTTAAAGGAGTAAAAAAAATGAAATGCATATAAGCTATACCTGGTATGTAAAAAGACAGGCTTTTCAGTAATGTATTAAACTGCTTGACAGATGGGTACGTGTTTGGTTTATTTTCCCTGGTAAGATTTGTTTAGAGAAATGTAAACGTATTATTAAAATGTAATAGTATGGGTTTGCTTATTTAAAATTTGAATCTGAATTCTTGCTGATTGTCACCGTTATGCAGGATAACCCTGATGATGAATAGCTCTAGAAACGTCGATGATTTACAAAGGAGGTAGTTACTCTTTTTACTAAAAGTTAAGTTTCAACCAAACACAACTTTTACCTAAAAGCTTAAAAACGAGGGGTTTTCCAAAACGTTGCATATTTCGAAAAATTTTTATTTGCAATATTTGTTTGCTTTTTCTTGTGGAGTTTGAATGATAAAATAGGATTATTTATATATGATTTAAAATTATACATGTTTATAAATATGTATCCATACTGTTATTAATAAAAAAAAGATTGATATTATGCAAAGTGAATCATAATTTAATTTGCTTAATTAATTCATCAAATTTTTCTATGTATACATAATAGGCAAGCACGAATGTTGTAGTGAAAACTCCTCCGTAGATTCTCGACAGATTTTGTTAATTTATGGCTCTTAGATCTCAATGAGTAGAGTCAAAAAAGATCTACAATGTTGAAAAAGTCCCTTGGGCTTCCCATACACACACATTACAGTACAGTATTATCATTTCTTGTTAACATTACGGTTGACGACATTTTCAGTAGCCATGGACTTTACTTCGTGATCATTTTAGAAGAAACCCTTCGAAGCTGGTGGTGGTACGCCAGGGACATTAAATCTTTGTTTCCATAAAAGTCAAAAGGTTTTAGAAGAATAGGATTTTATGCAAGAAACCTTTATTAAAACTTGCATTTATGGATTAAATTATTCACAGTTAGTGGGAACAAAAATACCCGCGTAGGGCACAGTAATGTCACCGGACATGACTAGAAACGAAAAAAACGAGCTTCAAAATTTACAATGGGGTGAGAAGTTTAGTTGGTTGGTTTTTTACCCTCCCTGTTGCAGCAAACCTAAGTACTCGTTAAACTAATTCTTTTTAAATAGGGAATAAAGGTGATATTTTTAAGGTGACATTTTAGTGTAAATAGAATCAGGCAAATGGAAATTTGCTAAGTCTGCAGGTTTGCTGCGGCGGGGGTATTTACTCTATCATCCTTCAAACCTAAGGATCTTTGAATAATTTGAAGCTAAGAATAAGAAATAAAGTTCTCATATATTTATGAAACCGTTTACTAAACTCCGCTTTAGATATAAAGACAGTTTGCATGAAAGATTTAAAGTGGCCAAACATACATATCGTCCATAAACACTCCTATATACTTAATACCATAAGGGTCCCATATCCCTTTTTCGCAGGCCCTGCTAAACATATTCTTTCAATTTAAGCGTAATTTTAAAGCGTATTATCTAGCACAGGCACAGATAATACGTTAAAAGTTAGAAGTCACCTCCAAAGCCTTTGATTTATTCCTAGAATGTGCTTTTAACGATCGGGTCCAGCTGACCAGCTTTCTTTATAACAATTTTAAATTTAAATTATAATTAACAGCTGATTTCCTCTAGTGTAATGTTTAAGTACAGTCAAATTACAAGAGAGAAATCTAATATATAAAATTCTGTAAGACCAAATTTTTACCAGAAAATTGAGGACGTCTGGTAAGTCGCAGAAAAGTGGGAGGGGTCTTAAATTAAAGGTCTTGACCCCAGGGACTCGGGAAAAATAGCAGAATTCCCATAAAGTTACCAGAAAACGAGATATAACGTAAAATATCCACCATAAGAAATGCATGGGGACTGAAAAACGTCTGCATTATATCAGCTGTTACTTATTCATTTGCAATGTTTACATTTATTCCAAAAGTCAATGTTGGTAAATAATGTTTAAAATGAATTGTGTTTATTTTTTTTCCGTTTTTTAATGAGTGAACAGTGTAACTGTGCAATGGCTTTTGCGTCGCTTTCCGCCACACAAAAAGAGATTCCGGGAAATGGGCCTTACTGTTTTAAAATTCAGGGACAAATTCATAGATATATTTCTGACTTACTACCGTGAAATGGGGAGTTGCCTTCATAATAATTAATAATAATTTTAACATTTACATTTGCATTTGGTTCTTAAAATGGAAACTATAACAGAATTCGTAAGATTACAAAACAAATCTACAATTTTAAACTAGAAAAGATGTGCAATGTTTGGCTGTATGATTTCAGCTCTGATTCGTCGTTCTCCGGGCGTAGGCCAAACCGTGTGCACGTTTCCATTTGTTAATATGTTGTGTTATTGATTTTATCATTATTTTACAACTGTATTTCATTGACACATCAGAAGCAACTAATATACGACTCCAACGGAAGGAAACCAAGATATAAAACAAGAAACACTGTAAATTTTAAGTACCGTAACATAAAATTGATAATTTTAAAAACATATTTCGAATACCTATTTGTCTTTTTATATACGGTTTTTTATTGTAGTCTAAATTAGGGGCTATGGCCCCTACAGGCCACTAGTAGTTTATAAAAGTGTATATTAAATAGGCTTTTGTAACCTCAGATTAAATCACATTAATATTTCATTATATTATACATTTGCCATATATATACATTTTAAGTGTTGCAGTTTGACATTTGTATTTACTTTTAATTTTCTTAAACAATGAAATTACTCCTGTGCGTTATAGATTTTCTGGAATGTTATTATTTCGGTTAAGATATTTACTTTTAAAGTAAAAGTGCACCAAATTATTAGTTATGTTTCGGAAACGAGTTTTCAACCTTTTTGAAATAACATGTTCACGCACTCCCTCGTTGCATATATTTACGTACTACAGTAATAGAACAGTTGGTTCCATTGCATATGCCAGAATATTTGGCAACAATGCACAACGGGCCACGAGTCTATAAATACAATAGTAATTTTAAAAGTGAAAGTGCGTCCAGTAAATAAATTTCATCATATTGAATTAAGACGAGAGGCATTGGAATTTCAATAATATTTATGAGAGGAATGTTTTATTGATCGAACCGATTTTAATGACTTTTTTTAGGATATTGCGTGAACAGATAAAATACATCATATTTCATAATGTATCCAACCTATTGGGGAATGTTGGGGGTTAATTACAAATATTATAAAATAATTTGGGATTCGTGTTCAGTGTTAATAAAACAAATATTTTGTTTGATATATTTATCCGTCCTATGATTCATATTAATAAGTAAAAAATACGATTTGAAAATTTTTAGTTTGATATTGTGAAGGTCATTTGAAAATAAATAAAAGTTTTTCTAATAACCAAGTATATACTTTATGGGTTAACCTTATCAATT
Organism: Macrosteles quadrilineatus; assembly: GCF_028750875.1. Lineage (NCBI taxonomy): Eukaryota > Metazoa > Arthropoda > Insecta > Hemiptera > Cicadellidae > Macrosteles > Macrosteles quadrilineatus. The sequence continues at coordinate 69,315,971 of NW_026542602.1, forward strand.
AACCTAGCAAATTCGTTTAATCAATCGTATAGTAATAAAACAACGTCTAAAAACGTCATCATCGTCGTCTAAAATTAAACATGGTAATTGCCAAAACATAATGAAGAATCGATTGATTGTCAGACAAAGTCATCTAATAATCTTTTACTAATTGATTATTTCACTTATACTGGGGGATTTAAGATGAGTAACACATTAATTTTTAGTTTTATGTTTGGAAATTAATTATTTGTCAAATTCAAGGTATAGCTGTTAAAGTTAGAACTATATGTGAAAATGTATCCATCATATGCTTTAAAAAATGTTTTTGAAGAATCAATGAACAGTTCAGTGCCGATCCGTTGAACATTGAACCATTCAGTTGAACATCCGAGTGTAACGAGTCCATGTTCTCTGCAATGGAAAAGTTGAAATCTGACTGAATTGTAACGTTTTACAATAAGGTAACGATCTGAGGAAAGACAGAAATTGTATTCATCAAGTTTATCACAGAACGCACGTTAATGGTAAAGTTTCTATGATAATTGATACCAAACATGTAAAAAACCAACAATCAAACTAAGACCTTTACATAATTTATTCTGTCAGTAAAACTAGTTTAACTTAGAGATCCCCTGACTGAATCAAGTATTGATTTAAAAAATCTTAAATATAGATTGTATTCCTACTTTGAAGGAGAAATTAATGGAAGGCAACTCTTAATGTGGCTTTCATTTCTAAAAGATGAATCAAAAGACAAGCAATGAAGTAAATGAGCATTCGAAATATAATCAATTTAGTATTGGTAACAAAACCCCTCAAGTGATATTAATTGAAATCGTGCTGATTCTAAGGCATTCTTAATTGATTCACTGCTGGTGATAGACGCAAATAATTAATTTCAATTACAATGAAACCCTGGTGACGTTAGTGTGAAACTACATTACCGTGTCGAATTTTAATAAGTCACAATGTGTTTGTTTGTAGATATACGGAAAATGAGCCATTAATGATATGGTAATTTTTATAATAGTACGTTTCAGTATATTAAAACACATTGATTTATTAATATGTGTAGATAAGTTCAGTCTATGGAAATAGAAATATAATAAAGTTCACAGTCAAAAGTAGAAATGTAGACATTTAAGAAAACTAGTTCACGATTTAGTAGGTAGCATAATAACACTATCATGGGAATCTCAATCATGGCACAGTCAAGTAATTGTTTCTAAAATTATACGATTCATTGACAAGTATAGTAAAGTTCCAACTTTGGATATAAAAATTACGTGCACAGCCTACAGTACTAATGTAGCAAGATATAACCTTGAGACTATCTAATAACTTTTCTTAACACAAACTTGTATTTTATTACGAAATTTTGTTTGTGTGTTAAATTTGTTCACATTTTCATAGTTTTCATACAATTTACATAATCAGACTGCTTACGTCATGCATGATTACCTGATGACGAGTCAAGATCTGTACATATTGGGTAGTTCGTTTGTTTAAGAATCTCTTGAAAAAAAATAAGTTAAAAATAATGAGCCTAATGGGTAAATGAATGATAAATACACTCGTTGGACCGAAATCTACTACTTCGAAACTCCTCCGTCGACGCAGCCTGAGATCTATCTAATACAAATAAACATACATTTTAGGTTATTTCCAGCGGCACTGTTAAAAGATCAGAGTTATCTAATAATTACATTTCAATTACATTATAATTACATTTTGTACATTTTGTATTTTTAAGACTGTACGAATAATACAGTAGTAGACTGCTGTCTTTGTCTGATTAATATATAGCTCAAAATTATAACAGATAATAAAAAATATTTTAGACAAGCTAAATTACTTTTATTGTGTTGAAGAAGAAGAAGAAATGTATTTGAACCGAACACGTCATCCCATGTTATTGGAAATGAAATGTTCGATGACAAACGAAATAAATGATGCGTTACGCAATTTCCTTCTCGCAAAGAAACTCCTTTTCAAGCAAGAGATGAGCCACATATATAAATTTTTGTTGAGTTAAAAATACTATAAAACGATATGATTCTAAACTATTGGGTTAAAATTAGTACTCAACACAGATTTTCCTAACTACCTATGACAACTAGCCTAGAACAATGCAGTACTAAAGGATGCCCAAAAAGGAATAAGTTTTGGAATAATATCATGAGATTGTTATAAATAATATTTTAGAAACTATATGACACATTTGACTTCATAAAGGCGATTTTTTTAACAGGGAGTTGAACCCCCTAGCCTTGGTTCATTACCAAAATACAATATCCATATACCTAGATATAGCTTGGCAACTATTAGTTTAGAACTTTCTACGAACATAATACAATCTCATTGCAGAATATGGTACAGTATCATTTAATAAAATTATTTAATTTATCCAATGTACGTAAGCATAGTTATCTTTTAGGAATACAATTTTACTTTGATGTACATTTATTTATCATAAAGTTTTTAACAAGTTAAAAAACTAAGTCTTGTGTATATTTAGTTAAATATGGCTAAACAAACACGATAATATAATTTAGAATACATTATGTTTTATGAAATCAATGACAAAAATTAATTCTGTTAGGATAGACATATAGAATATTGAAGAGACATATTAAAATATTTAAACTTTGAAACATTAGGGAGGAAAAAAAACATTCTCAAATTACTGTTCATTTAAGCATAACGACTACTTTAACAGTTTTCACTCATGATTTCCATCCTTGAGAATTCTAATCCCCAATTTCCTGGATTACCATTGTTAGTTACGGTTTAAACAACAATAACTCCCCGTGCCAAGACTTTAAAAAACAACTACTACGGTAACAATTATGCAGGTAATACTCATAAAATTTAATGTACATTCTAAATAATGTACACAAATCTACAAACGTTGTGTTAAAATGTAGATAAACCTCTGCAAATATCTCGGGGGAATCATTGAACGGTTCAGCGTTTACACTTTGAGCGTTGAACCATCACGTTTAATATACGAGTGTGACGAATCTGTCATCAGAATGAAGCTTGAAATTATATACCAATATCAATAGTATATTCGTAAAAATTCCATTTTATACATTACGAATAGAAATAAAATGTTTCATTGATATCTTAAACAAATCTAGTAGAAGTATTTAATAAAACAAAAATTTAAATTAATTGTTATAATTTTTTTTTTAAAACCAATTTATTGAATGATAGATATAAATTTAAGTTTCCAAAACTAACCACATAAAACCGACATATAAACCCTCTTAACCATTATTTATTTGAACTTAAGTTTGAAATTGACCAACATCTTTAAACTTTTGTTTGACTCAATGCACGATGGCCGAAACCAATTAACGACTTCATTACGATTCTATTGGTTGTTAGACAATCAGACATCAAAGTTCTCAAACAGTCCTCTGCCAGATTAACTTTCACTCCTACACTCTGCAAATAGGTATTTGGTTCCTTGTGTAACATCAATGAAGCCATTACCCTCAATATGGAGTTACTATAAGGCTTTGTTAAGGTTAAGATTTGCTAAAACACCCTATAGTCAACATAGTCTTATAAGAACACAAACTATCTTCTTGTAATGCATAGATGAGCTAGGTCGATAGCCCTTAGTCAAAATGCTCAAATGAGTAGATTGAGTATAGTTTTTAATGACTAATCAGTATTTTTGTTATAGAAATATGAGTCTAAGAATAAGTTTCTATGATTTTAATACCTTCCAAATTGCCTTACAGCGTTCATATAGCTAATTAATAAACTTTAATGACTGAAATAATATTTAATTTTCAAAATCATAAGGTAATAATTATTCTTATTTACAAAATAAGCTGAAAATAAAAATTAGTCTAAGAAAATAAGCTGAAAGGAAAATGACTTTCATTAAAGTGAATATAATGATCAAGTTTTGAATGAATTAATTAATTAATCAGGCTAAAAAGTGGATGCGATATAGTGAATGCTTATTTTTTTATACCCGATAAAATGGTTTAAACAATGAACTTCTTGGAGAGTAAATAAAAAAAATTAAGTTATAACATGTTTTATCATAGAAGTTGAATGTTGAACTCGTGTGTAATACTATCGCCGAACTCTAAAAGCTTTTTACTCTCATTAGACCACACGTGCGTAAGCCTTGTTCTCAAATGCATGAAAATATTAGATTTATAAGTTAAACAAATTACTATCTTTGCTTAATGTTCAGGCAGTTCAGGCTAAAGTAAAAAAAAAAAAAACTGCCGAATCTAGTTCTATACCAAGTCATAACATATAACTACTGCAATCTGTTCTCACATCCAGAGCCACAGGGGCTAAAACTAAGTATTCACTTTTCTGGCCCATTTAGTTAACTACAACAAGAATTTATAAATTGAGCTACAAAAACCTTGGTTTAGAAAATCAACAAAGTCTGTTGATGACTGTAAAAAAACTCAAATATACAATATAAGCGGTTTAATGTGTTTCATTGAATTGTAACACAATTTTTGAATTTATTGCTAAATGTTCATGTTTGTATACTTCTATCATGATTAGTTGAATTTCTATTGATCTAATAAAATCTTAGCTTAGTTAAGACACGATGAAAAATAATGGCCAGGAATCAATTTTTGGAGCAAGTATTATTACATAAGAATACTAATAAGACTTTTTTTTTTTTAAATAACCTTCACAATAAAAAGTGTTTGCTCCGATAAAGATGATTACCTACGTATTGTGCCAAGCATTACTTTGCAGCTCTATTTAATTAATGTCTGGATACAAACTGTTACATTCTCTTTATAAAAGTTCTACTTTACTATACCCAACGTGGAAGCCAGCTGGTGTAGTGGTTAGACTTCAGTCCCTTAGGTCCCGGGTTCAAATCCTGCATAATGACAAATAGATTGTATATAAGTGATAATGCCGCACCCCTTAGGTCTAGCCTGAAGTAATAAAAAAAAAAACATTCCCATGCTCGTCATAGGACCAAAGAAGCGAGCTTATAACCTCTAAGCTCTATTAAGTAATATTAATTTTGTTTAGTAATTTAACTTTTTCTATTAGACAGCGACTTAGCAGACGCACAGGTAGCACTGCCTATGTCTGCTAGTTCCATTTGTTTATTGTTGAATATTTTGGCTCATTAAAACTTGTATGTATTTTACTATTTTTAGTGTCATAAGTCTCTGTTAAGTATATTTGATTTTATATTCACTGTTTGTAGCCAATGTTTTTTGGAATAAACTATATATTCATTCATTCATTCATTCATTCATTCATTATAACTCTAGATTAGAGGGGCTTCAGATATTTCTTGGTACGTATTATGTATATTTATTTGTTTCTTTTAAACCAGGCTTTAAGAAAATGTTTGCTATCCCATGTAAAATAAAACTAAATAGTAAGTACATGTTAATGGAAAAATGTTTAAGGTAATCCAGAAAGTAATTTTAAGTTTAAAATTAGAAGTTACTGGATGTACGCCTTTTTAACAAATGTGAATTCTTCAAAGCAAACTGACAAAACGAAAGAAATTGTAAAGCTATGAGTAATTTTTTGCAATGCAGCCAGGGAGATAATAGGAACCCCACTAACCCACTAATCTAACAAACCCACTTCAATGTTTTCAAGTAGAAAATGCAAGTAGTTGGAGAGATTCAAGAGGAAGTTTGTGTTTACGTTGTAGCAGAGATTTTTTTTATTTCATGGTTGAGTAGGATTATCAAAATTATCTAATCAGTCGCTCTGATAAACCTTAATTTTTAAACTATATTCCTTAAGTTAAAATCTTAGAGATTAAGAAATTAAAAGTTGTAAATGAATGCTTCGTAGGCCTATTAAAACAAATTTAACAAATTTAAAAAAGTTGAAATCGTCAGGTTCTTCTCTTTTAGTAGTTATAATCAGTGAAGTTTTTGAGCTATGCACAGTTTAATATGCTTTCACAGTGCATTAAAATACTTTTCTTGTGTTTGAGCGTATGACCCTATAATTATTAGAGAAGTACTACAGCCTCGTGTCTTTCGATACTTATTTGCTTAAATGCGAAAAATTACAAATCATCAATCAAGAAATTGTTCCTTTAAGAAACAAATCCAACTTAAAGAATATGCGTTATCTACAAAGAAAGACGTAACGTTACATTAATTATCACCAACGTCAAAAGTTATTGTCTTGTAGTTAATTACAACATGTTTTATCCCTAAATTTTTTTTCGTAGGTACACCTCTTACCTACACAAATCGTGAAAAATGCTGAATTGACTCATAGAGTATGCAAACGTGCACAAGGATTTTGGAAACGAATTTTGCTTGTTTACGTTCATAAAAAGCTAGAATAAAATGTTGTGATGGTACTTTCCTGTTAAAGGGAACATTCATTATTATCGATGATTTTTTTCTCGATATATCGATATTAACAAATTAAAACATATCAGCTGACAACTGCGATAAATATTGTTCAGTATCATTAATGAAATGAAACTGTTCTAAAAAAATTACCTAACATAACTAATTAAACTTGCTGTGTAACATTCCATGTTTAACTTGCCTTTTCTGCTATCAAAAGGAATTTTTAAATAGTATAGCAAGTTTGGTTGGTTATGTTAGGTTAGCTTAGAACAGTTTCATTTCTTCTAATTTCATTTCCATACAATATACTATTTTAGCCTAAACAAGATCAGTTGTCAATATGTAATGGATCGGTAAACAAAAATATCGATATATCGAAAAAATCATCGATAATAATTAATGTTCCCTTTAACAGGAAAGTACCGTTGTGATATTTATAGATCTACATAAAGCAATTAAAAAAGGTTAAACAGAGTTTGAATGCTACAATATCAACTTAAAAGCCTGGAGCCGAGAAAAAAATACAGAAATTAAATGAGTGTAAAACGGCCCAAACGTTTTAGTTTTCTGGTTGAGGTGCTGTGTATAAAAAATACCGCCAAATAGGACAACTTTTAGGAAAACATATAACAATGATTCTAGAGTCACTTTATTTATTCTAGTCTATTAAAATGTTATTTGGATCGTTATCAAAGAAAATATCTTTAACAATAACATGCATGCTAAATATGCCATGGAAATGGTATTGAATAATGTTTCGCCATATTTACTTCATCGTCACAAGTAAGCGCAACACACTTTGCTTAACGTCTACAAAGATTCGCTCCATTTTCATTTTTAATTGAGTGAATCCTATCTCAGATTCAATAAATCTTTCACTTTGGGAATTACCACATCATCTTTACATGTCAAGAGGTTACGGTTTTTATTTTGGCTTTGCAGTTTTGCACATTACTTTTATATGAGTCGTACAAAAACACGATTTGTCCTAAGTGAAGCTTTGTCTACTCCACTATATTTTTATTATATGAAAAGTACTGTATAGTTTTAGGAAATTTAAAAGGTATCTTCCATCGTTTCTCCTCCAAAAGACGTATATTATTAGACGCTTTTGAAGCAGGCACTATGTACACAGAAATTTAATTTATATAAATTTCCACACGAAATATACTCGCACATGGTACTACAAAGGAACAATCCGAAGGCATTAACATTGTTCTTACTATGTCCCCTAAGGTTTAAACTAGGACTAAAACATTACAGAGAAATATCTCCTTTAATCTGATTTTTCTCACTATATTTTAATCACAAGTAAATTTACACCTGCCAATGGAGACATAATTTACTCTACCAATATGTCAAAACGTATTATTTTCAACTGTCTTTAGTGTTCGTTATATCTCTAACTGTCCTAAACTAAAAACGGTTGTAACAGTTTTATATTGAGGATGTAACACCCATTTAGGAAAATATCTTGTTAGGCTATAGTTTCCCTTATAACACAACCTTACGCAATTCGTTTGCTTATCGTAAAAAAAATATATGATTAATCATCGGTTTGAATAATAACACTCAAGTATTTCTTTGAGATGGTTGCAATTATTTTTATAATACTGTAGAACGAGAAATATTACTTGTTAAATTTATAAAATATATGATTAGAGTGGAGCTCAAACAATCATAAACAGTTCTGTTTGCAGGTAAATATTGTAATCCTCAGATCATTGGGTATTATCATTAAAACCGGCTGTAAATATGACGCTTACCTTTCATTTGCTCCAAAATGTCCCGCGGGAAAACAACGAACACTCCACTGTTTAAACTCTGAGCACTGTTGCGTTATATACAAGTTTGAAGAGCTTTGAAATGGGTCGGAATCCAGCTGAACAACAGTTGTTTTCTTACTGATTATTACAAGATAATAACTATGGTAACAGTTTATATTGATTTACACCAAACAAACAAGAAGGTATAATTAATAAAAACGCAGAAAACGATTATACCAAGTATTTGATACAAACAATTGAAAAAATAACTCTCATGTTATTCCTATGGGAAATGAGTAAACCGTTGTTGTTTACTCGTTTGTGGATTTATTTTTAAAAAATTTGGAAAATTTCGTTATTTTATACCAAATTATTATCTTTTGCTAGTAACACACTTTATAGCTTTCCTTGCAGTGGCTAGGTATGGATTATTCATTAAACCTAATACAGCTTACATTTAAGGAAATATTTGATTGAAAATCTGATCATGCGAATGGAAATTCGCTTAGTCTGCAGTTGTTCTTTGGTGGGGGTATGTATTTACTGATAACTGTGCCTTTTACAAAGCAATTTCAGACTCTTAGTCCGATATTATATTAAAATCTATATAAATAAAAATGAATCCCCTTTTATGATGGTATTTCACAAGTCGAGAACGAGTGCGCCGAATTTGATGATTTTTTAGTGCCAGGGGAAGGTTTTTGTGTAAGGCAATTTATAATCCATGCAACCGTCATTTAGTGATTTGGCATTAGAAGTCGGCGACGTAGTATATCTACCTACATTAACAGATTATACATTTCAAATAATCATAATAATTATGCCAGAAGGAAATATTTAAATGAAAATATAGTTGTGATATACTGTATTACATTTTAAAAATATGGGATTTATAGGGATTACAATAATAATCGTCCAATCGTATAAACTAGAGTAATCCAATTAAATCAGTTACCAAATGCAAAATGAGATTGGTTAGTTGGTTCTTAGTTTGCAATATAACTGGAGAAAATTAAAGGTATTAAATTGTTTAGAAAAATCCTATGTAACAAAACTTATAGAATTACCCAGTTCTGGAATACGCATCAAATGTAAAATTGTTCTGGTAAAATTTACAGTTTACTAACATACTGCATAGACTGTTTTGGAGCTAATGAAGTGTTTAAAGAAATAAGTAAGTTTGTGTAACTGATAGAAAAACACATCTAATTTACGCATACATTCTAGTTTATTTAAATGTTGATAATATTTAAAAAAAAACTTGCTTTGCTGTGGTGGGGGCAGTTTTACATTTAGCACACAAGTTTAAGATCCAATGTGAAATAATGTCACGCAAAAATAGCACATTGCAGACGATTCGTTCAAGAAACAGTTTTTGATTCTCGCTCTGAAGAATCGATTGTTTTTGAGATAGGGTTCGCTCCATTACAGATGTAAATGGAGCGAAGCACCATGAGCGTGGAGATCAGTCAACAGCACATTCTGTAGAAAATGGGGTTCGTTTTGTGTGATATTCTTTCTAGTATGTAGAATATTTTGTATTAATGTTTTTTTTTCTGTGTATTAATGTAGTGCGCTTTTCAATAATTGAAATATTGAGTAATTCAATACACTAGTTCTTATTTATTCTATATGTTAAAGCGATAGTTAGACAACCAATTGTGGTTTATTGTGTATTTTTTAAAATACATATTGCTACTGATTAGCCTACTACGGTTCATAAACGTTGTGTGAGTCATTAGTGTTATTTTTGTCTGTAACTAATTAAACACTTATTCACGTATCATAAAAGTTTAGGTTTATAATAAATGCTCTGATAATAAAATGTTTATTTATATTATTTTGTTTCGCGAATGAATTTAAATAAATTAATCAAAGGTAATATACATTATTTTTTGAAACAGAAATTATGTTTTAAAAGGTGTTTCAGTCATGATTAATTTATCTTCGATCAGGCAGTATTTCGTGTTTTGATCATTTTCTAATAAGGACATAATTAACATTTGGTCAATAAATTAAAGTTGAAAGTGATAAGGTTTTTTAAAAACCAAACAGATTTCTTTCGTAAAAAACTTTGTTTATAATTATATTAAATTAGAATGAGGTGGATTACAATTTTTAAACAACTGTCCAAGGCCTTATATAAAATATGATATTGCTACATTATTTGCAAATAAAACGTAATAATGTGATTCGGTGTTTGTGATTTATATGCAAACTGTTCCAAGTTTTTCTACAAAATTATTGTTCACAAAAATTTGCTTAACATTAAAAAGCATTTTGTAATCGTAATAAAAAAAACGTCACCTCTTACATAATTATGGTCCTGAAACCAATCATAACACGTAATTGATAATTGATTGACAATTAATTGACAAATAATTGACAATTACATAATTGATGTCACCAATCAACTATTGAGAAGAATTTCTTTGAATACATACGCCAGTTATTTTATAAACGAAGTTTAAGTAAACTATATTAACATATAGAACGTATTTAATCTCAGTGCATAACTTGTTTCAGATACATTATATTCAGTTTTCTCTTGACTTTATTCTTCGTCAGCGTCTTGTTGGTTATTGTTTTAGGGGCTGATCAGGTAATATGCATCAGAATCATGTTTCTTATAGATTAAGGTTATCGAACTGAAATTGTTCACTCTAATATTATAGTTTGGTTACTTTTTGTGTTAAAGCATTAAACAAAATTACTTCCGCAAAACATGAAAGTAAACCATTGGTTGCTTTAAGAGTTTAAAACAAGGAACACCAGAACATAATGACTTGATAATATAATTGAACTTAATTCCCTCTTAGCATAACCTAAGCTTGTAATGTTGTTGTTTCAGTATATATTTTCACCCCTTTGTGAATCATGGGAATCTATTTACCTAGTAGAGATAAAAATTCACCAATAGATACCATTTAATTTGGATCTAAAGCCAGGTTTTCCTAGGTGTGGAAGTGGAGCGCGGAGAGCGAACTTCTCTTGTATTAGGTAATTTAATGTTACTGTTTTCATATAAATGAAATGAAATGCGTTGGTTTGAGCTCTCCGCCCTCCGTTCTCCACGCTCCTCTTCCGCGTCTAGGAAAACCCGGCTTAAAGATGACACCAAAGTGAATTATTTATAGGACAGCTCGGTACAACATGGAGGTATCTTACTGAAAGCTTGGGGTGGCCACGAAGAAGACTACGATGATTTGACCGAAGAAGTATTCGAGCCAGATATTCCAGAGAATATATGGGCTTCCTACAACAACAGCTTTGGGCTGCTTTATTTCTAAATACGAATGTATAATGATTATAATAAACAGATTTCTTGAAATATAGTGTTAGCCAACATAAACAGTACTGAAATGGTAATATTTTAATATGGTATACATTACATATAAATTTTACCAACACATACAAGTCAAAGGAAGTAAAATCTGTTGAACTCAGGTAATAACATATTCAATATGACCCACGTTCAGTTTGTACATCAGTTTGTAACACTCGTACTGTTTTGTAGGTTTGGCATCATTTTTATGACTAGGGGTTGTTTAATCCTCCTAATATGGTTATTTTCCTTTAGTGGTTTTCATTTGTACAGACGGATGGGTGACCTAAAAACCCCTTTCTCTGTGTTAAAATACAACCTGATCTTCAAAATCTTTCAATGACACTAGGAATGATAGAATTAATATGCGGGTCTTTAAGGAAATGATCTTGAAAAAGCAATGCAGTGTGTGTACGCTTGGCCTCCAAAAATGTCAAATTCTGTAAGAGCAAAAATAATGCTCTCTGATAAAAGTTTCCTCTACCATTAGCACCATATTAGCAAAAACTAACCTCAAATAAGAAAGAAGTAATAAACACGAAGCCGTGGCAACAATCAACAATTGACTAGTCAGCTGATCGAGAAGACAACTACAGCTGATTCGGTTTCAGTACTGTTTATTTTGGCCAATACTGTACATGTCATATAGTCTTTGTTATTTACCAAATAAGCATTGCCGTTTATAAGTGTAATAATTCAGTTTTTAGATGGGAAAACTCAACACTAAGTGATAAACATGTGATACAATCATACTCCCTAACGATGCCCAAGAGTGCAGTTTTAAGGAGTTATCACACCAAAGTTTAAATGGCCATGCACGATGTGTTCTAGAGCCTACAGTATTTCATATTACCAAAAATCATTCGAGTTTCACTAGTGAATTATGCAAATTAACCTTGTTAACTGTATTTATTTCATTTTATTTTTTATGGGACTGATTGACTACCCTGCTTATAGTAACAAAATAATATATACGTTACATATATATTTGCTTTAGAATAATAACTGCCCTTATATTCCTACAGGTATAGGTTTATTATTTTAAAACTGAATGTAAAATAATAATATAATTTATATTGCTACACGTCAACAAAAAAATATATACTCAAACTAATGCATTTAGTTAATCATTCATATGGTATAGTAGGTAAATAAAAGAAAAGATTTTCTACGTCTAATCCGGTAGAAAATAATTCTCCTCATAACTTTCCCCTATTGATTCACGACATTGGTATTATACCGACAAACAAGATTTTAATTAGTTTAAATAACAAAGTAACCTAACCTAAAACATAGTCAGCCACTAGGTTAGGTTAGGTTAGCTTAGGTTAGGTTTGATTATAATTATTAGGTGTGGTCAGTATAATACCAAAGTAACATTGATTCTTATCATATTGTCTCCACATTAAAGAATACAGAACGTAATTAATTTTTTACGAATTAAAAACAAAGTTAATGTACAGTAATGAAAAGGGAACAACCTAAATCATTCACAATGCCTAGTGAGTGACATAGCATGTTGGAATGACAATTTGAGCGAAAGATCCACATTCACATTGCATTCGACGTAAATACCGAATGTGAGGAATGTACATGCTTGTGGTGAGCGGTGGGTAGATTCCATGATTCCGACATACGACAACGGACAGCATCACAGCAGCTAACAAATGGCATTCCGTGTTACCTGTGTGGAATCACATTGAATAATTTATGTTTATCATTTTCCAAAGAATAATTATACTTGTAAACGGAAACGATTAAAGCGTTTAAAATGATGCACAAAATAGGGTTTAATAAAGCTCTTTAATTGTTAAATGTATTTCTTTAAGTTTATTTTATTTTGTCGAAGTTATTTAAATTCGGTTTTATTTCTTCATCAAACTAATCTCTTGACTATGTAAAATAATGTTTAGCCATTTAAAAGTTCAATCCTTTGTTATTCGTAACTTTATTTATCATAACACTATGATTAAATCAAAATGTGATTGTATCAAGTTATTGTTTTGTCTTTACTTGAGGTTTATTTTTGTTGTTGTATCGTGTAATCTATTGTTACTTAGTTGTTTTGTTGTTTCATCAATGAGATATGAATAAATTGAGCGTTTTTTTCTATGGTTATTGAATATCTTAATTATAATCGTATGTATTTGCAATTTACCACTTTGAATAGTCATTGACAGTTAACAATAATAACATGTTAACACCATTAGTAAATTAATTAATTAATTAAATGGATCGGTACACATCAAAAAGTAATGACTAACGAGAAAGGCGAAAAATTTGTGTAAGTAATTGTGCGATTTTTAAAGACTGTAGAAGAAATATTCAATTTACTCAATTTACTGTTCGCCATCTTGAACAGTTTAAGTTTTCTTTGTCCAATTGGAATTGGCTGCTTGGTAATTAAATAAATAGAGCTGTCCGTCTGTTTTAAAGTAATGATTAATGAGAATGGTATGTGGTAGAAGGGTGATTGATCGGTCAATAGTTTCCTGTCCCGTACTTAGTATCTGGTCAATTTGTGGATTTTTAGATTGTTTTCAGTCTTATAATAAAGCGCCTGGTTGAACCATTACAATTCTAATGGACAATTATGGTTATTAACTAGTTACCTTAAAAAATGCTCAAAAATAATAAATATACATTTTTTCACGGAAATAAAACTAAAAATTGTTGTGTACTCACCGTACACATGTGGGTGGGTTATTTTAGATTTTTAGAGTGTATTAGGACGAATATTTTAATTTTGTGAATTTGACCATGGACAATTTTGGTAAGTTCAATTACCTTTTTCAGTAAGAGCAGCTACTTCTCATCTAGACGTTTGTGTGTATGGCAATGACTACTTATTGGCCATAAGTAACCAAGATAGAAAGGTAACACGATAAATATCCAAATATCATGTGTTTTAATGACACGTTTAGAACCCTATACCTGAACTCCATTTTCAACATCAAAAGTGTTCAACGAATCATTCTCATTAGTAATTTTGTTATGAGTTAATTAGCATCTCTATGACAAAGTGTCCTATTTTTTCTTATATCACTTAAATTAAACATTAAATCCACCAATGAAAATAATACTTTACGCAACTTAACAACTAATTGTAACAATAAAATGGAACCACAGATTATTGTTAAAGAGTAAGTGAATACGCTGTTTGTGTTTATTAAACACAGATTGCCAGTTATAAAAATTAGTAATATAAGCTAGTCTAAATTATCAGAGTTATGGTTTCTTGAATCACAGTATTGTTCTTAACCAGTGGCGTGAAAAATGAGAAAACACTAAAAACTTGTTTCACTTTATTTGGAATACATATGTTGACTAGTACACACCTAATGACTTTATAATTCTCAAGACACATTCACAAATTTACTTTTCAGGTAAGTTAATGTTTACTACATTCCAAACCACTTTATAAATCAATAAATAAATTAAGTTTTGATCTACAAACAATTACTTACATTTTACGTTTAGTGTACTACGTTGATACGTTGATATTTAGGTATTGCGTAACAGGTTTTAAGTAACCTAGAATTGTTTTCTGTTTAATATTTTAAAAAGAAATCGCTGGTATTACAGTTATATTTTATTTAAAAATAATTTAATATCGCCATCTATAATACAAAAATCCGCCTAATGATTTATATGAAAGGCGTGAAAGGTGAACTGCTTTAAAAGAGCAGATTTTATGTTCCAAAAGTAATTTTTGTATTCATAAATTAATTAAATAATGGGCATTCAGATTGGTATGATAGGTGATAGTTGAATTTATAATGTATATAGCATTTTCCTAGCTTGATAAATTTAAATCAATAAAGCTATGTTTTGTTGACAAACTGGGCATAGAATAGCCGGAAAGTCATATTAAGTTAGAATTTAAATCGTTTAATTACTACTTATAAGTATGCAATTTAAATAGTCTACGATTTAACATATAAATAGTTCTTCAATCTACTTTTTATAGTTATTTCATCCCAATGCTTTTCTTAACGGGGTAATTTTAATACCTTTCTAAATTGTGATAAAGATTCTGGATTAAATAGTTTCTCTTCAGTACTCTGCTAAAGTTTATCTAGCTTTGTTTTTTGTAAGAGGAAATACTTTGCCAATATCATACATACGTTTAGTTGACCTTCGGGTTTAGAAATTAGGGCGAGATACATTTAGCTAGTTAATATATTCTTATGCAAAACCTTTTAAGAACAATTATTAAACAAACTATTTGTTTTAGGATTTACTGGATGTTATGGAATGCAATACATTTTATATTATAGGTTTTGTCGTGGTTTTTACCGTTGCAGAATACATCGATGACAAGGTAAAATTTATCATAAAATATTTCTATGTTATATTGACAAACTTTACTTCTCTCTACAAATATATAAAATAATCTAATTTTGTCTTCTTTTTACTATAAAAATATTTTACAGTTTTTTTATTAGTAACTAGAAGCTACTTACAAGTACCTTTTCCAAACTGAAATAAATTCAAGATTATTATTTCATAATTATAATAAGATAGTTATTGAGTGAGAACTAAATTGTGACACAATATAAGTAACAAAATAAAATTTAAACTTGAAACGTTTGGTTTTTTGGTGTTTCTTCTTCCTGAAACATGCTTTGTTGAATAAACATTCCCTTTCTATTGACAGGTTTCGGAAAATTAAAATAATCAATTACTACAACTTAATATATTTTAACGTCACTGTTATGTACGCACAAACCCAGTTTTCTTAATCTAATATTGGTTTAAATTGAATTTAAGATTAAATATTTTGCAACAGTGATTGAATAGTAAAATAAATAGGCCTACTTTTTCAGATAAAACTTCAGGACAAAGATGTAAATTCAACGATTGACGTAATTAATGGTACACACCCAATACTTAACGGCACAGAAAACACAGAAGATTCTGACGACAGAGGAATAGAGCCGCGATTTTTAAGAGATACCATTATGTGGTTTTACAATAAGCTCTTACAACAAAAACAACCGATAAACCAACCACAACCGATCGGTCAACCATGGCAAACACCAAGGCCAGACCTTCATAGAGATGTTACCGGCAAACCGATATCGGTTCAAAATCCTATTGACAATGAACTAAAGTGCCAACCGATAGCTTGCCAACCATGGCCAGTCCGACCTGGCCAACCAACCTGTAACCCTAAACTACCGGTAATATGTCAACCGTTGGTTGGGAACTCTCAACCGATAAATTGCCAACCGTTGTCCAACCAACCGACTTGTCAACCGTACCCGGCCCAACCGATCCTATGTTACCCTACAAACTGTCAACCTCAACGAGATGGTTACAACACATTGCAAGAAACGAGGAAGAATCAGCTTCAAAAACAGACCTTGCAACCGAAATCAACCGGAGAGGAGGAAGTGGACAACGATTATGGTGTTAAAAGAATCAATCCAAGAACAGATCGCTTTTCAGAACCCTCTATTGATGACACTGATAGTCCCTTTGGTGGTTTGATGCCAGTTATTGAGCTGCTTCCGGATTAAAAAGAAACTTAAGTAATAATATCAAGATAATTAAAACACAAAACATGTTAATTAGTTTTATTGAATTACCTGAAATATAGCTTTTTGCAAATTGTTTTGATGTTGGTAAAGTACGATTTTGATTCTATTAAATCATTAGTTTGATACCATCAAGTTACTGTTTAGTTTAATGTATTCTAATATTTTTTGTTAAAAATAGATTAAAGGCGTCACGCTTGTATAGAAGTTGTTACAGGATTCAACTACTTGACACAATTATGGAAATTATGAAGATATTTATGTTTCTAAGTCTGTTCTAAGTCTAAGTCTGGTCAACCAGCAAGTTATTTTTGTTTCAGCGATCTTTTAAAAACACTCACGTATTGACAGGCAATAATAAAGTAAAAAAATAAAAAAAATAATCACATTGCTAATATTAACAGTGTAGTATATTCTTCAACATTCTTAGGAGATTCACCACCAAATAAAAACAAAGAGTTGGTAATATTTGAAACATACATGTATCTCTCACTTATGATTTTTGGTGACTTTTCTTGAAGGTATAACGCAAACCACATCCAATAGTCAATGCCACTATAATTTAAGCTACAATTTAAATTTGCTTTGTGGTGAAAATACATGGTAGTTTTTTGTCTATATTATAAGAAGGCAGCGACGTTCGTGAGCTAAGATAACTAAGCACGTATAACTAGTTGTGTTAAATTTCAAGCAAATACACGACTTAAATAGGCCATACTGTTAAATATTTTGAATATCTGTTAAAAATCTGTAATATCAACACTTTCACAGAAACTGTCATCGATTTTAAGGTGCACGATTCAGACTAGCCTGTTAAAATGAATTTCACTATTTACTGTCTGGTGTTGTTTGTTATCAAGGTTAAAACATCAAAACATTCGAGCTAATTGAATTATGTGAACGATTTAATGTGTAAGTGTAATGTGTAACCTGTAGGGATATAAGTAAGATGCGTTCATATTTTCCACCAGTTATTCTGAAATCGGAGTATTTTCGTTTAGTAAGCAACACGAGGGGATTCTGAAGACGTATAAAACACTCCATTCCACAGTTCAGTAAAACGTTATGGTATAAAGTCAATGGAAAAACTGAATGTTATGACGTGATACCACACACATTAAACCCATTCAAATCTCTTTCATAGTGTAAATGAATATTATATAGTATTGTTTTGCAAAAAATACTATGGAAACCCTGTGCATCAAGACATCTTAGTATTATTTAGACAACCATTGTTTTTAAAACAGACTAAACAATATAAATCATCATACTGCCTTACACTAAATTGCTAAGAAGACTTATTCAATCAGCTTAAATTTTATTCGAGGTATGTGGACCATCTCATTCCCTGGTTGGGTTGGGTCTGTTTTTTTTTACCTACTCCAATTTATTAGTAAGTACCAACAATTACTGGAAATAACTTATGGATCATTTTCAAAGTTTATTTTTTAAATAAATAAAATTTAAAAAAAGCAAATATTTTTCAATATTATTAATTATTTCAAAACGGTTTGCAATGATTAGTACCATACGATGAATACAATTTCGTTCATAAATTTATTGGTACAACGAGCCTTTTTTATCGATTTTATTGATTTACTCAAAATAATTTAAATGTTAATCCGATAGATATGTTTTCCGTCTGTTATTTTACTACTTGCTGTGTCAATTTCACGCATAGGGATTTCAAAATAGTTTACTAGATAACTTAAACTGGTATTTTTATTTCATACGATGATGTTAGTTTGAAAGGTACTGTGCAATATTGAATTGACATTGTTGGCTAAATCTGTATTAAGCCATTCACAATTTTAGCTTAGACGAATTCGGAAACATTATGCATATTTAACAAGTTAATCAAAGATTTGGCAACGTTTTGATTATTTCATTCATCTACTCCACAAACAAAATTAATAACACACCTTACCATCACGTGGGGAATATCTTTGTGGAAAAGAAATAGAGCCTTTATTTTTACTTAGCTGAATGAAACGATGTCTAAAATGCTATACAATTTTCATTTGTTAAAGAATAAAGCATTTATTAAATTAGCTACCGCTACTACCTTGCCTACTATCTAATCCAAAACGTTAATAGGTAGAATAACCAACTAAGGTTGGTGTTTATTCCAACACTATCTCTCAGTTTCCATTGGTAACGGATATTGGTTCCACGTTGAAACATTTGAAGACTGACAACCCTTCTGAGGTTTACAGCTCGAAACTTCTCATCGAAAGTTGAAGTAATTGAATATATGTGATTTACTTTGGAATTACAAGTATACAGAGTGTTTCAGTAAATCGTAGCGAGATATGCAGATTCAGATTTGACATGCAAAATTAAGTCAAAAATGTTACGAATAACGTTTTTTTAAAATTTCGGTTTAGTTTAGCCTTAATCCGCCACTTTGTATTTTTTTTTTAAATAATAACTCAAAAACCCTTTGAGATATTTTTATGAAACTTGGTAAAAACTTTAAGTCTACCAGTATAAACGTTGTCCGAAAATATATTTGATCAGGCTCATCGAATTTCAAGTTTTAATGGCCGGTTTTCATAGAATTTAACTTTAAAAATTTTAAATGGCCGCCATTTTGAAATTTGATGAGCCCGATCAAAGATATTTTTGGATAATATTTATACTGGTAGACTTAAAGTTTATACCAAGCTTTATAAAAAATATCCAAGGACTTTTGAGATATTAATTATTTTAAAAAAAAATACAAATTGGCGGATTACTGCTAAATTAAGCCGAAATCGAAAAAAAGTTATTCTAAATTTTCGACCCTTTTATCCATGTAGAATATGAATCTACATATCACCCTACGCTTTACTGAAACACCCTTTATAACTGTAGCTTACTGATATTTACCACGAAATAAAATATGTATGATAATTCTTCAGCCTGTGATTTCTTTTCTTTTTGTGATTCTTCAGCACCATAGAATTTTACTTACAAAACTGTAATAACCATGTCTATTTAATTATTATTTGGTGGTTCATCGTACTAAACATTAAAGAAATGAAATATAGGCCCGGTTAAGTTGTGCGACTTTTGCAGCATTAATTAGTAAACTAGTTCTACTTAATTCAAACCGTTAAATTTGTCATCTGCTCCTAAAGACAACTTTATTCGTTGATTTTATACACACGGCACTTAGTATTATCAATCATAGGAAGTATTGTTTGGTGTGTTTGAGCATAAAATAAAATGTGAAACTAAGGTTCATTTATATTTTTAGGATTTTACATCACACACCTTACTTACGTTCCTTTTCACGAACCCTCTATGCCTCCAACCTACTGCACGAAAATCTACTTTGTTCTTCAAGTACTGTAATAATCATTTGGCATTGAAAATTAAATATGTGCAAGATAAGGTTAGATAGTTATGCCAATGTTATTACGACTAGCATGTACTGAAAAACAAAAACAAGGAAAAGACTTGTAAGTTTTATAAAAAAAATAATTACTGTTTAAAAAATTACTTGGGTATAAAAAAATACAAAAACGTAACATATGGGAGTGTTAGCAATTTAAATTACACGGTTGTAATTTGACATTTTAGATCTAGCATGCAAAGGGAGCCTGTAGAAAGCTAACGTTTGGGTCCCTCCAAATGGCATCCACTTTATTCTAATGTTCCCACCAGATGAACCTAATGTTGAATAATAAAGGGAGGGTAAAATTTAAAACCTAAATACAGACATATACACCTCTCTTCATACATAATATGTTAACATATATAAAATACGTATTCAATAATTATAAGGTATTGAAATATTTAATTAATGCAAACAGTAATAGCCACTTTTTATAAGTAGACCAAAACTCTACTGAAGAACTTAGCCTAAGTTGTGGTTTAGGCCGCAGGCTTACTATAGATCCTTAGACGACTGTAACTATTTAACTCTTTGAATGAATCTTAATATCGGTTAACATTTTTTCTTTGTGACACCTTCTCATCCTAGGAGTCTGGAACTGTTTTACACATTACTTTAGACTAGTCCTAGTGGGTTGCGGCATTATCACTTGATTAAAATCCATTGATGATAGGCGGGATTTGAACCCGGGACCTCAGACACTGAAGCCCCACGCTCTACCACTGTACCAGCTTACCCCCCATATCAGTTAAACATTACTACCTAATTCTTTTAATAAGTTAAATGACTTGTATTATGTTTTAAATTTTGAACAATTTGTAAATAATTTGTTTTGAGATCTTTTATTCAATAGCTCCCCTTAAAGGGCAATAAAATGAATATATGTATTTATGAAGAACATATAAAATTGTTTAAGAAAATAAAAGTACAATAGTATAAATGTGGTATTTCAAATAGATTAAAACCAATAAAATTGTCCAACTTATGAATAATCTACTGACAGGCGCCCGATAAAGAAATCACGTTTTAAAAGCGTTATAACTTATTTTTACTCCTCATGATTAATATTAGAATTATTACAATACAAACTTTATAGTGATAAAATTAAAAACTCTTGCAGAGAACCAATTATTCTAACAATGTGAGGGGGAATCGCTCTAAGCTTTACTTTGATTGCAGATTTTGTACTAATCTAGAATATAATCATGTCAATTCATACTATAACTCGTGCGGTATTTATTATTTAACATCCATTTCATAAAAAAAATATGTTTAAGTATCTTACTTACAATAAATATTAATAGTTAGAAAAACTAAAAAAAATATTCTATCTATAAGTTTAATTAAAGTTCATGTTTATTTTCAAAGATATGATTAATATGATTTATATAATTATTTATATGATTTATATGATTAATATGAATTTTAATATGATTAAAAACATATCAAATATTCAATTTACCCTTCGTAATATTATTTCACTATTTCGTGTTATAATGGTAAGTTTGGTAAAACAGTGAGCAAAATGTTTCGTGTTACGACAGTTTAACAAACACAACAAACTGTATTTTACTTTTTAAAGATTTACAACAAAGTCATGTACTAGTTTTACTATGAAAGTATCTTTTAATGAACTGACCAAATGTGCTAGTACAGTCTGTAGTATTGATGGATGAACTTATTTTTGACCCTACTGTTAATACATAGTAAGGGACGGATCGCAAGTTTGTATATGTAAACGACCAACCCTTTAACATATAGGACGAAAAGGTTCACAACAGAGTGGTAATCGGTCTGAAATATATTATTGGATCGTCCACCCTTCTTTACCGGTCCAAAAGTACTAGCATTGTGGTCTGAATTGTCTTGGTACTGTACAAGATCACAAAAAGTCCGTGAACAGCAAAAATTGACACCAAATTCTAGAAGCTTAGGTTTATGGTTTTAAACTGCTGCTATTTTTGTTGAGTCGAACATTTTAAATTTGGGTTTGCAGCAACACGTATTTCAGGAAGAGATCTAATTTAGTGTAACTTAATAGGGATTTCATTTAATGAGTACTCGACCTTTAATCTTCGTTAAGATTTTTCTAGAGGATCATACTCCTCTGTTATAATTGGTATGATAACGATTTGTATTTACTTAGAAAGTTATTTAAGCTACGTTTCTTGTGTATAATATTTAGTTGCGTTATCTGTAATAGTTTCAATTTCAAAAATCTAATACCTTTCCTGGACCTTTTGTGTCCTAAAAGAAACATCCAGTTGAGAAAGATTTGCCTTTTCAAAAGAAAACTTTTACGAATAACCTAATTGAACTACATAAAATAAAAAAAGTATAATTTTACGCAGCAAAATGTTAAATTATCAAGGTTAATGATGTGACATTGTGTACGGCGTCATCTTTTATTGTGTTTTAGCTTTATAATATTTTAATTTAAAATTTCCAATGCTTAGGCCGTGCATTATACTTTGACTTAAATGCATTAGTTTTAGGCCTAAAATACATTTCTGTACGTCACTTTAAACGTTATCTGAAATTAATTTTTTTATCGTAGTTTTTTTATGGAAAAATCCAAAGGTGTTGTGGGTCTGACAGTTTCTGAAAACATATAAACAATTTTATTTATAATTTAAAAACAATCTGAACGATTTGAAAAATCCAATTTACATACTTTGTTAGGTCAACATAATGGAAATATCTAAATTGCTGGAACAATGAGCTGAATTGAACAAAAATTGATTCATTTAAAAACTGTCAAAACCATTTCAACCGAAGTCAAATTATCTTCGGTTAATTTAAACTCGAAACACTAATTTAATCCATCTTTGTATTATACCAACTATCATTGTGGTTGGTTTACATTTTAAATCAACGCATATAACGTACATATTAGTGCTATTGTACCCAAATATTATCAGAGGTCAAATAAATCATAGCGTGTTATTTCAATTAATTTTAAACAATTTAAGCATCTGAATCACTTCATTTCAACAAAAAAGGTTAAAATGCCTGTTGTGTTCTCAATGATCAGCATTTTTGTTTAACGACCAACGTTTCGAACCTAAGGCCTAAGTACCAATTAGTTACACAAATCCAGTTCTTCCCTAGGGTTGTGAAGAATCGTCATATACACTTAACATCCACACAAAAACATTGGGTTACAAAAAAACAAAGCTTTGGCCAAATTGTAATATTAAAAGGTGGGCGCATGGTGTACCCGTCAAAACGTGGGTCATGGCAGGTACTTTAGTTGTTCATATTTACAACGTAACCAATACCTAATGTTTCGGCTTATAAAATAAAGTTCACAAACAAAATGTTTCCCACTTCAAATTTAAAACAATAGACTACCTAAGTTCGGATTATGAAAATTATTTCAGAAGGTAGAGGTGATAAATTATGTGACGCTACACAATTATGGAGACAATAGAACCCACTGTCCCACAAACTTCCTTTATATAATAGACATTTCTGGTTGGGCGCGTGTTGTAGTTTGTGTACTCCAGGAATTTAATGCATCTCCTCCTGTACACATGTATACATTGGGAAATGTATTAACACAAAAGAGTTATATTTCGTAGTTTTTTTTTATTTCAACTTGTGTATTTAAAGTTCTATGGTTACTAACTAGTTAATGCATGGTTTCTTTATCGCAATTTGGGATTTATAATTAAAGCTATAATTCCAGATTAAAGGGGTAAAAAGGGCTAAGGGCTAAAAAAGGGCTAAGGACCAAAGAGGCTAAGGGTAAAAAAGTAGGAACAATGAAAAAGGGTAAAGGGCCAAAAAGGGCGAATAGCCGAAAGGGGCCAAGGGCCATAAATAGCAAGGGCCAAAAAAGACTAAGGGCCAAAAAGGGCCAAGGGCCAAAAAGGGCAAAGGACCAAAAAGGGCTAAGGGCTAAAAAGAGCCAAGTGCCAACAAGGGCGAAGGGCGAAAAATGGTAAAGGGTCCAAAAGGGCGAAGGGCCAAAAAGAGCTTAAGGGCAAAAAGAAGTAAGGGGTCATTGGCCCTTTTTGGCACTTAGCCCTTTTATGCCCTTGGCCCTTTTTGGCCCTTGGCCCTTTTCGGCCCTTTGCCTTTTTTTTAGCCCTTAGCCCTTTTTTGCCCTTAGTCCTTTTTGACCCATAGCATTTTTTGCCCCTTGGCTCTTTTTGGCCTTAAGATCTTTTTGGCCCTTGGCCCTTATTGGCACTTAATAATTTTACCCCCTTTACCCTTATTGGCCCTTCACCCATTTTGACCTTTAATCCTAGTTGGCCCTTCACCCTTTTTTGGCTCTTCGCCTTATTTGGCCCTTCGCCCTTTTTAACCCTTACATATTTTTGGCCCTTTATCCTTTTTCGCCCTTAGCCCTTTTTGGCTCTTAGTCCTTTTTGACAAAAGGGCCAAGGGCCAAAAATGGCCAAGGACCACAAAGGGCTAAGGGCTAAGGGCCAAAAGGGCCGTGGGCCAAAAAAGGGCCAAATGCCAAAAGGGTCAAGAGCAAAAATGGGTAAAGGGAAGATGGGCAAAAGGCCAAAATGGGCCAAGAGCCAAAAAGGGCCAAGGATCAAAAAGGGCTAAGGGCCAAAAGGGCCGTGGGCCAAAATAGGGCCAAGAGCTAAAAATGGCCAAGGATCAAAAAGGATAAGGGCCAAAAGGGCCATGGACCAAAAAAGGGCCAAGGGCCAAAATGGGCCAAGAACAAAAATGGGTAAAGGGCAAAAAGGGCAAAGGGCGGAAAGGGCCAAAGGCCAAAAATAGCCAACGACCAAAAAGGATAAAGGGCCAAAAATAGCCAAGAGCCAAAAAAGGGCCAAGGGCCAAATAGGGCCAAGGGCCAAAAAGGGCCAAGGGCCGAAAAGGGCTAAGGGCCAATAAGGGCCAAGGGCCGAAAAGGGCTAAGGGCCAAAAAGGGCCAAGGGCCAATAAGGGTTGTGGGCAAAAAAAGCGCTAAGGGCCAAAAAGGGCCAAGGGCAAAAATGGGTAAAGGGCGAAAAGGGCAAAGGGCCAAAAAGGGCGAAGGGAAAAAAAGGGCCAAGAGCAAAAAGGGCAAAGGGTCAAAAAGGGCCAAGGGCCAATAAATGTTGAGGGCGAAAAAAGGGCTAAGGGCCAAAAAGGACCAAGGGCCGAAAAGGGCTAAGGTCCAATAAGGGCCAAGAGCAAAAAGGGCCAAGGGCCAATAAGGGTTGTGGAAAAAAGGGCTAAGGGCCAAAAAGGGCCAAGGGCAAAAATAGGTTTAAGGGCAAAAAGGGCAAAGGGCCAAAAAGGGCCAAGGACCAAAAGGGCTAAGGGCCAATAAGGGCCAAGAGCAGAAAGGGCAAAGGGCCAAAAAGGGCCAAGGGCCAATAAGTGTTGTGGGCAAAAAAAGGGCTAAGGGCCAAAAAGGGCCAAGGGCAAAAATGGGTAAAGGGCAAAAAGGGCAAAGGGCCAAAAGGGCTAAGGGCCAAAAATGGCCAAGGACCAAAAAGGGATAAGGGCCAAAAAAGGCTAAGGGCCAAAAAGGGCCAAGGGCCGAAAAGGGCTAAGTGCAAAAAAGGGCTAATGGCCAAAAAGGGCAAAGTGCCAAAAGGGCCGTGGGCCAAAAAAGGGCCAAGGGCCAAAAAGGGCTAAGGGCCAAAAAGGACTAAGAGCCAAGGGCCGAAAAGGGCCTTAATGACAGCCAGTGAGTCATTACTGCCCCTGGACCTTGAAGCTACTCAGATTGAGGAGTCATCAGAGAAACCAATGTCGCCACCTCGAGATACTACACCAGAACAAATCCAACCACCTTCGGAGACATCAGTCTGTGAAAGTGTTAAAATAGTGTCGGGCGCTCTCACTTCTAGTGAAGCGCTAAAGCAGAGAAATTGTGATGGAAATTCAAGTCCAATTTTTAATGTAAAAAATTTAGTTAAGAATCACTGTTCCTCCAATAACCCTAGTTCATGTGAATCAATTAATATCTCCATGGAGGTTGGTTGTTTTTTAGAGGAAACCCACATTCAAAACTTAAGCTTGCAAAGCAAATGCCCCCACTAAGTGACCCTAAAATAATTAAAAACTTTTGTGTTGTATGTAATAATTTTCATGACTTTTTAAATGATGCTAATGCTTATAATACTAAAGGCTCATGGCCAGTCTGTAAATCAGCTAAATTTGAAAAGAGATTTTTGTGGTTAATGCACCTTAACATTGAGGGTGGGTTGATAAGTAAAAAAAATGATCTCGAGATATTCTTAGAAAATTCAAATATTCCTATTGTTTGTTTGAACGAGCATTGGCTTAAGAGTGTAGATATAAATATTTTAAATAGCATCCCAAATTATACAATTGCCCATTTTTATTGTAGGGAAGAAGGTAGCCATGGTGGTTCCTGCATCTTAATAAAAGATAGTTTAGAGTACACTATAAGAGATGATTTCTGTGTTTTAAATGAAAATTCTATTTTTGAATCATCATGCATTGAGATTTTTACTTTAAAAATTATTGTAATTTCAATATACAGGACTCCTTATGTAACTAATTTTAAGTCTTTTCTCAATAAGTTAGAAAGGTTATTTATAATGCTCAATAAAACAACAAAAATAAGAAATGTATACATAGCTGGGGATTTTAATATTGATCTGTTGGAGGACTGTAGCCATCCAAATCAAAAACAAGATTTTATTTCTCTGTTAAATCAATATGGGTTTAAAATTAACTTTACATCACCGACTCGAATTACGCAACGCACTGAATCCTGCATGGATAATATCTTAACTAGAAAAATAAATTCACAATATTCAGTCCAGACAATAAATTTAGAATTGGGTCTTTCATATCATAGGGCTTTGTTTATAAACATTTTTGATAGTTCGTTTGAGGATAATAAGGACAGGACAGATAAAACAACTAAAAAAGAATGTTTTCAAAAGCCAATGTCACAAGTTTTGTAAATAATATTAAAGAAATAAAATGGGATGTATCTATAAAAAAATGTTTTGAAGAAAATTGTATTAACTTTTTTTGCCATTTTCACAATACTTTTGAAGAGTCTTTTCCCTTAAAGTTTTACAACAACAAAAATAAGAATCAAAAGATGTCTTGGGTAACAAAGGGTATTAGAATGTCTAGTATAAATAAACGAGAACTAAGTAAACTGGCAAAAAAATCAAACGACGGACTCTTTAAGGATTATGTTAGAAAGTATAAAACAATTTTCAAGAAAGTTTGTAATCAATCTAAAAGGATGTGCAATGCTAAATTCATAAACAAATCAGAAAATGTGAGCAAGGCTGCGTGGTGTGTTGTTAAATCAGAGCTGGGTTGTAAAAAAGTCAAGAATAGTTTTCCTGATATTAGACCCTCATATAAAACCATTAGCAACGTAAAAGAAATAGCTGAATTCTTTAATAAAAAATTTACCACTATAACCAAGGAAATGGGAACATCACCATGTGAATTTGAGGCACTAAATATGTCAAGGAACTTAATGACTAGTAAACAACTATTTAATTTTGATTTTAAAGCCATTGAGCAAAAAGATGTAGTCAAAGTAATCAAATCACTTAAAAATAAAAAAATCTGCGGGATGGGATGAAATTTCAGTGGATCTCATGAAAAAAGTCATAGACTCTATTTCAGAACCTCTCACAATTATTATTAACCAATCATTTCAAAACAACATATTTCCTAAACAATTTAAATATGGAGAAGTCAAGCCACTTTTTAAGAAAGGTGAAAAGCATAATCCTGACAATTATAGGCCTGTATCACTTTTACCTTCTTTTTCCAAGATTTTTGAAAAAATTGCTTATAAACAAATTTATAATTTCTTGGAAACATACAATATATTTAGTAGTAAACAGTTTGGTTTTAGAAAGGGTTGCAGCACAATGACCGCTATATCCCATTTTGTTAATGAAGTGTCATGGGCCTTGGATGAGTCACAGAATACAATGGGGGTGTTTTGTGATTTATCCAAGGCTTTTGATTGTGTCAACCATGACATTCTTTTGAAAAAACTGGAAATTTATGGATTTTCTAAGAAATCTATTTTATGGTTGAAATCTTATATAACAGGTAGATTTCAAAGAACTGTTATTTTAAAAGGAGGCTTGCAGTCAAAATCTGAATGGAGTGAAATTAGAGTAGGTGTCCCACAGGGCTCTATTTTAGGTCCTCTTCTTTTCTTAATTTATATAAATGACTTACCTGAAAATATTTCTCATAATTTAATACTGTATCCAGATGACACAACTGCTGTTGTTAAAACTAAAACGGAGGATGATTTATGGATGAAAGTAGAAGACGCTTTAATGGATCTTAGAAGGTGGTTTGAAATAAACGGACTAAAATTAAATCCAGAAAAAACACAACTAGTAAAATTTAATACGATACAATCCCGAAATTTCACACATAAAACAAGAACCAAAACTGTCAAATGTACAAAATTTTTAGGTTTGTATGTTGATTCAAATTTAACCTGGGCCAAGTGCATTGAAAACATATTACATAAGCTTAATTCTGCCTGTTTCCAAATGCTTTGTTTGAGAAATATTTTGGATATGAAAACACGTTTAATGATATATTATGCCTATTTTTATTCAATATTGCATTATGGGATTGAATTTTGGGGATTCTCATCAGAAATAGAAAAGATTTTTAAAGTTAAAAAAAAAAAAAATACTTAAGAATAATGACATTTGCTAAATGAAAACATTCATGTAGACCAATTTTTAAAGAACTTAATATAATGACTGTACCAAGTTTAATCATATTTAAATCCTTATTAATGGTACAGTAAAATTTTGAAAACTTATGTGCGGAGAATTTTGACCATCCATATAACACCCGTTTCAAAAAGAATTTTCAGTTTCCGATTCACCGATTAAAATTAATAGAAAAAACACCAAAATATATGGGAAAGAAATTGTTTAATAAACTGCAACCAAAATATAAAGATTTAATAAACAAAACGTCTTTTAAAAGCAGCCTTGCCTCATTTCTTGTAAACAGAATAAATTATAGTATTGACGAATTTTTTGAATGATGGTAATTTTAGCGAATTTCCCTATAGGGAAGTAGCTATTACCGTAGGTGGCACGGTAAGACCTAGACCCGGGACCGATTTACTTTTTCATTTTGATGTCCTCAGAGGCCAAAAACACTATTCGTTCAAATTTTTATATATGTATATATATATAGACTTATATATATATATATATATATATATATATATATATATATATATATATATATATATATATATATATACGTCCGTGAACGCGATAACTTGAGTAATTTTTGTCCGATTTTGATGAAATTTGGTTTAAAGGTGTAAAGCGGGATAAACTTGAATGAGTTCGCTAACCAGCACGATCGGACCATGGGAACGGGGCTTTACGGGGGGTTTTATGGGGTAAAAATTGGTTTTTCTCACTTTTGACCCTCAAAACACAAAATTTCCCAATTTCTCTTTAGACCTTTTTAAAGAGCTTAAAAAAACAAATAATTTAGTATATAAAAGTATTTTTGTTCGATTATTAGTAACGGAGAACATTAAAAAAATTGTAAATTTAAAATTCCCATGTTATTCTTATGGAGAATATTGTCAAATGTTGTAGTTTGCTTGTTTATGAATATATTTTGATCAAACTTGGCAAATTTATTTATTTTGTACTAAGCTATCAATATTTTACTCAAAAACACACTTTATTAGTTTCCTTGTAGCAGCAAACCTAGGTACTCGCTAAACCTAATGTTATTAAAATATATTTAACTGAAAATCAATTCAGACAAATGGAAATTCGCTTAGTCGGCAGGTTTGCTGCAGCGGGGGTATTTTAAATTAGCAAATATTATGTTTTATAAAATAACCCAAATAATTATTTGTAAGAATCATTGTTTATTTTTTAGTATTTTAGGTACTTATTATGATATATGATTATATTGACAATGTCACCTGTTTTTGTAGCTTATGCTATGTAATCTGTAAAACGTTTATGTGACAATAAAGATACATTTATTTATTTATTTATTTATTTAGGGTCAAGGGCAAAAATGGGTAAAGGGCCAAAAAGGGCAAAGGGCCAAAAAGGGCCAAGGGCTAAAAAGGGCCAAGGGCCGAAAAGGGCTAAGGGCAAAAAAGGACCAAGAAAAAAAAGCGCCAATGGCCAAAAAGGGCCAAGGGCAAAAAAAGGCCAAGTGCAAAAATGGGTAAAGGGCAAAAAGGGCTAAGGGCCAAAAAGGGCAAAGGGCTAAAAAGGGCCAAGGGCCAAAAAGGGCCAAGGGCCGAAAAGGGCTAAGGGCCAAAAAGGGCCAAGGGCAGAAATGGGTAAAGGGAAAAAGGGCAAAGGGCCGAAAGGGCAAAAGGCCAAAAATGGCCAACGACCAAAAAGGGTAAAGGGCAAAAATGGCCAAGAGCCAAAAAAGGGCCAAGGGCCAAGTGTCAAAAAGGGCCAAGGGCCGAATAGGGCTATGTGCAAAAAGGGCAAAGGCCTGAAAAGGGCCAAGTGCCAAAAGTGGCCAAGGACCAAAAAAGGGCCAAAAAGGGCCAAGGGAAAAAATGGGTAAAGGCCAAAAAGGGCCAAGGGAAAAAATGGGTAAAGGCCAAAAAGGGCCAAGGGCTAAAAAGGGCCAAGGGCCGGAAAGGGCTAAGGGCCAAATGGGCCGTGGGCCAAAAAAAGGGCCAAGGGCCAAAAAGGGTCAAGGGCAAAAATGGGTAAAGGGCCAAAAAGGGCAAAGGGTCAAAATGGGCAAAGGGCCTAAAAGGGCAAAGGGCCAAATAGGGCAAAGGGCAAAAAAGGGTCAAGGGCTAAAAAGGGCCAAAGGGCCGAAAAGGCCTAAGGGCGAAAAAGGGGCAAGGGCTAAAATGGGTAAAGGCCAAAAAAGGGCAAAGGGCCAAAAGGGCCAAGGGCCGAAAAGGGCTAAGGGCCGAAAAGGGCCAAGGGCCTAAAAGGGCCAAAGGCCAAAAAAGGTGAAGCTCCGAAATGGGCCAAGGGCCAAAAAGGGTAAAGTGCCAAAAAGAGCCAAGGGCCGAAAAGGGCTAAGGGCCGAAAAGGGTCAAGGGCGAAAAAGGGCCAAGGGCCGAAAAGGGCCAAGGGCCAAAAAGTGCTAAGGGCCAAAAAGTGCTAAGGGCAAAAATGGGTAAAGGGCAAAAAGGGCGAAGGGACGAAAAGAGCCAAGGGCCAATAAGGGCCAAGGGCCAAAAAGGGCTAAGGGCCAAAAAGGGCTATGGACCAAAAACCTAAGTATCATAACATAAGTATTGTAACGACTGATGAAATAATATGCCAACTTTAAACATTTGTTAGTGTTTTATAAGATATGAAAAAACAATTAAGTCCCCAGATTTGTTCAACTTTCCCCCAAAAGGGGATAATGGTAATACTTTCACAATTTCTATATTATGATGGAAAATTATTCGTATTAGATCAAGCTAGATTTATATCGCTCATTTTTATTATAATTACACTAAATAATGGTGATTCAGCTTCAAGAATAATTTGAACTACAATAATACTATTGTGGGTCAGTTCAAAGAAGGTATATCTAATATTCAGGACGATTCTCTTTCACTGTGAACCTTTTCGACCCAATGGTTGAAGGGTCGGTCGTTTACATATACAATGTTGTGTTCTGTTCTTCCTTATTTATCAACAGAAGTATATAAACAATGAATTTGTTGCTTATCTCACGTGAATCCTACAATCACTTTTTTGTGAAATTAGATTTTCAGATTACAAGAAAGACTCTTGTGTGTACGGAAATAACATTTATAGACTCCGTTTTACATACTGAAAAATTTTAAATGAGCTCGGCTTAAGTCCTAAGAACCACTGTTTAGATTTGAAATCTAAAATAGCACATTCTACTTATTGATGACACAATACAGATTGTAAGTACAATTATTAATAAAAGATTTTCTTCCTTTATTACATGTTCTGGAGAAATGTGTACCTCAAACGGTTTCAGACTAGTAAAAAGTATATAAAGTAATGATAATGAATTGCATAACTTATTTAGAATTCACTACATAGTAAATTATAGTATACCATAATTGATGCAATATGTTAAGGTTACGCTCTATGACAATTCACCTTCCCTACATCATTCAACATTAGATCCATCTGGTGGGAACATTAAAATGAAGTGAATGTCGTTTGGAGGGACCCAAACGTTAGGCTGCTTCCCAGTCGCCCTTTTTAAGCCAACAAAAAACACTTTATGAGAAATATAATTTGGAAAAAATAGTAATTCCAGAAGTCACTGCTTACCGTCGCTATCTCTTTCACTCATTACATAGTATTTTTTTAAACAAATAGATTATAACACCCCTATAGTGTTTCTATTAATATAATATTATTGACAAATTTTAAACCTATATTTTTTAGTCAAACGATTTTAATTATTTGTGAGTTTTATAAACTTAGTTTACAAGTGTATAAAATACAATAACACTATGATTAAACCTAAATAACATTTTTCAAATAATTTAAAGATAAAAAATACCAAGCGACACTAGAAATAGTTTTTTTAATGTGTACGGAACAAAATTTACTAAATTGTTTAGGGGCATTCCATCTTAAAATAGTTTAAGCCTTAACGACATATATTATTGTTGGAAAGATAAACCTGAAAATTAACATAACCTAAGGTGCCTAGTAATGGGTGTAAAATATTTTCAATTTTATATGGATAATAAACGTGTATTGCTAACTACCTAATAACATATATTCAGGCTTTCTACCATTAGAAAGTTTATAATTTTACACTATTCATCAAACAAGTAGCTTTACTATAAAAAAATTAAATACAAGGCGAATGTAAAATCTTATCTTTTATTTCTTTATATTCATCGTTAAAACTATTTTATTTCTTTAAATGTCATCCGTAAAACTGAAATATCTTAAACGTCCACGAAGAAATCGCATATTTTCTACTGCAACTATCAAGGACTACGAAGGTCGAAGTGAACTTCAGATTGAGCGTTAATCTTCTAATCCTTCAACACCGAACCAATATCCTGTAGAAGTGGAAACTGAGAGAGAGGTTGAATAAAATAAACACTTGGTAGATTACTGATTGAGCTCTGTAGATTATGGTGTAGATTTTTGGATTTGGATAATTCTAACCTTAAAATAACTTCTTGATTAGAATTTTATGTTGGTGCACTATTATGTAATAGGAGGGTCAAATATTGTAAAGAGGAAGTGTTTGGCAATGTTGTGTGAGTAGGCTGGTAGTGTTGTTAAACAATAACTTGTTGTGCTGACCTACTGAAGGCTATTCCTTTAAGTAGGCCAGTGCACTTGATCAAGGGTAATATTCAAGTTATTAATTTTCATGACAGTATTGGAAGTCTGCCCAATAAATAAAATAACTTAAATTGAAATCTGGGAGACTTCAGTTTACTCTGTTTTCAAA
Organism: Macrosteles quadrilineatus; assembly: GCF_028750875.1. Classification (NCBI taxonomy): domain Eukaryota; kingdom Metazoa; phylum Arthropoda; class Insecta; order Hemiptera; family Cicadellidae; genus Macrosteles; species Macrosteles quadrilineatus. Next base: position 69,349,690 of record NW_026542602.1, read on the forward strand.
TATTTCAAATATATTCATTCATGTATTTAAATGAAATACTTATCGAAACACAATACGATGTTGGATAGTGTTAGACGGCGTATTCGATTTATTATACTCCAATTGAAAATTATACAACCGATAAAAGTTATACTTTGAAACTTTCAGAGATCACTTATATTGGATACAATAATCTGTTATTGGAAATGGTTATTGAATGTACAATTGATGTTTCAAAATAATTTGAAATTGGGTTCTTAACCGTTATTCGTATAAGTACCAAAGGGCGTATGTCAGCCAATTCACGTAGTATTTTTTAGCAAGGCATAGAATATGTATTTTTCTTAGGCTAACCATAAATGGGGTTTAAACGAGAATAAACCAACAAACAACGAACAAACAGAAAACCTTTTAGATTTATTTTTTCAACTTCTTTTAGAAATAAAACGTACACATCCAATTACATATAACATACAATAATCATTAAATTAAAGCAATAAGTGGGAAAAACTTAAGTATTTTGTTTACAAAGGGATTTTGACAGAGAAATGTAACTATAAAATATAGCTTTCACACAAAAATACAATGACCTTCCTGCTGGTGTATTGGTATTTCCTTTCCTACTTTTTTACAGTATTCATAAACTAATTCTACAATTCACTGGCTTGAATAGATTTCTAAATATAAAAAAAAACATTTTGGTAATAACAAATATTTGTCACCCTCAAAACTTATCGTTCTTTAATCTGTACCCATAAACTTATGTGTGCGTAGATCGTATTAAAGTATCTACTCTAATAAGACCTAAATCAATGTTGTGGCATTAGCCACTATTTGAGTATCAAGACATACAAATGTAATACAGCTGACACCCACTGTGTTGTCAAGCGGGGGATTACATAAAATATAAGACGAGTTCGGTGCCGCAGGAGCCTCTTTCATTACCTTTGTAGCAGAAGTCTATACTGAATCTAAAGCAGATCACAATGCCTCTAGTTGGTCTTCACGTTTGAATCTTATTGGATTTTTTATTTGATTTTTACGAACTAACTAGATAAAATGTCTACGGTTTTATTGACTTTGTAAATATAATTTGTTTTATAGTGGTTAACATCAGTAAATATTGTAACTAACACCACACTAAATTTGGCGTTAAGGAACTCTAGGTTAGAGTACTATTACTTTTTACGTTTTAAAAATAATAATTCGTTGTTAATATTGTTATGAATACGTTAAGGAGAAATAAACAAAACAGACATAAACAAGGATAACGTAAATATTCTGTCCACATATGTTGTGCATAACGCAACGTAATACATGAATAAACCATATTTTTACATAACCGTATGTAACATACGTAAAGAAAATAAGTAAAACCTTGTTGTTTTACGGATGGAACCTGACGTGAACGACGTTACTGAAGACAGATGGCAAGTTTCTATTACATAAATTTACAATGTTGTTTCATGGAAAGGGTCTGTGGTGTGGACAAGATTCTATTAAATAAACCCACAAGTTTAGTAATTTATAGATTTGGACCTGTAATGTACATTATTACTGACTACAGATACAATGTTTCTATGAGATAAATATACAAGTTTGGTACTTTACAGATGGGGCCTGTAGTACACAATGTATCTGACTACAACTACTATGACTACGAGATAGACGATGACTGTTTCTACAGCTACAATAATAGTGATTATGAAGACAACGCACAACCTAGGACTTGGAACTGTTTTTATTGGGATGAACTTATACCTACACTGGTAAGTTGGTAGTAAAAATAATCGTAGTTTTTTACATTGAGATAAAACTCTTAAACGTAATAAGACCATTGAAGGTTAGTATTAGTGTGATACGATTATTAGGGTAGGATTAGCGTTTCTTGGTAAGACATGCTGGAATTTTTCTGTCCTAAGACACTAGGTTCTAGACATCATTTTTCACATTACTTCAGACTAGATCTAATAGAGGGTTGTGGATAAATCAATTGGATAAATCAATTGATGATTTTGTGGGATTTGAACCCGAGACCTCAGGGACCGAGACCCTGCGTCTGCCACTAGACCACCTCGTCCCCCCATTAACTATCTCGGCTTAGTGAAATAACTAAAGGCTGATTAGTTGGGGGTTTTATGAAAAAAAAACCTAAAACATTTTTTACTAAAATGCTCTATAGAAGTAAGCTGCTAGTGTGATGAATTAATTTAATACAATAGCTGAATTCGGTAAGCTAAATTCGGTTGCTTGGTTCGAAAATGGACCCACTTGTTCCTGATCATTGGGCTTTAAATAAAAGATTTTTCTCAGTAACAAAGCTATACAAATCATCTCAGTCCATTCTACACTCATCCTCCACTTCGGTCAAAATATAATCTAGACTGCCTTCACCTCAATAGATAATTTATAAACAAACTAATTTTATCCTTCTAAGAACTTATAATGTTAGTCAATTGATTTACTAAACACAACTATGACATGATTGAAGTTTTAATAATCAAACCTGTACAACAAATGTTGGTGCTTTACTAATAGTTCTGAATTCCCCAGGTAGTCTACGGTACGACGTTTCTTCTAGGAGTCGTAGGCAACACGCTCATAGTTTTTACCATCTGTCGGTATCGAAGAATGAAGAGTACAACAAACGTGTTCCTAGCAAGCCTAGCCTCTGCCGACCTTCTTCTCTTACTCATCTGTATACCTGTCAAGGTACCGTCTTTTTGTTTGTTTATTCTACAAGTTTATCTATGCTGGCTGGGTTCAGATTAAGATGCTACACCGTATATATTAGAGATGATCATTGGTTTTAGCGAGTTTCGTATAAAGAGTGCGCTGTTGTTTGAGGTCTCGTTGTAAGATCTAGACCAGAGATAGAATCTTTTCCGTGTTGTGGTCTCTAGAGGCTAAAATCACCACCTGTTAAATTCATGTACTATTAGTATGATAATTCGAGTAATTTAAGTCCAATTTTGATGATATTCTGTAAACCTACGTTTATTTGTACGTTGCAACCCTTCATGTTCAAAGTGTGGGAACGTGAGGTATTCGGGGTTTAATGGGGTAAAAGTTGAGTTTCCCTATATTTTGACCTTCAAAACATAAACATAAAATTTAAACTTTGCTGTTTGTCATTCATTGAATGTCCTCTTTGCAACTAACAGTTAATACAAATCCTCTGTATTCATTTAGGATTCTACTTTCATTTCAATTATGCTATATTATAACAAAAACACAATGAGATATAGCAGTATTTAAACTGTCCAAACGTCTTAAAGAAGTCAATTATTTATTCAAAAACAAACATATTACGATGGACGGAAAACAAAAATGTTCAATGCACATGAAGTAACGTTCTTGATTCCTGTAGCGGTTTGCTTTGGCAAATTGGAACTATAATGATTGTTAACAGTAATCTGTCGTATCGGAACGTTGTCTTCGAATCTCTAGAGTTTCGTCTACTGCAATGTTTTCTCAAGTTTTTTTTTTTCTGTAAGTTCGATTCTATTTTTATACTAAATAATTACTGTTCTTGACGATTTATTTTTTAGATTGCTAAGTGTTTTTTAACTGAAAGTATAAAACATGTTATTTTAAAAATGTACCAACAATTCATTACAACACATTATTTTGCTTTAGAGAGGAAGTAGAATTTTTAAATGACTGTGAATAATAATATAGAGTTTGAATAACCTAACTTAAAATAACATAGAGATAAACTTTTTTAAATAACAAATAATAATAATCTAGAGTTGCAATAAAGCATGTAATATTATTAATACTTTTGATACCATATTAAATAGATATAATTTATGAATTAATTACAAATACTACACGTAAACAAATCTCCAATTATGAAACGAAAACCTGTCGGGATTCTACTGCACATACTGTTTACACGTAATATAGTGTTTAATATTATTTAAATAAAAAACTAACACAAATAAATTAAAATGAAATTTAACTGTAAATATAAGGCTCTATGATTCGCCAGCTAGGTAGGAATGAGACAGCCAATATTGGTATAGCTAAACCAATTGGAAACACCCGACGTTCTCAACTATCTACAACTACTCGAGTTTTATTGAAAATGCTTTATCATGGAACGTTCCAATAACACCTTGAATATATTTTACATAGTTTATTCAAGGTATTTCATTTTGAAAGTCAGATAAAAAAAAATCAAATAAGTAATCAACAACGAATAGTAACATTTGTAAAATTAGAAATATTATTTCAAAACTTGATACCACATAAGCCTCAAGATAATAACCCAACTTAACAGAATACATTTCTCCACAGATCATAATAATGATAGTAATAACTTATTCCCTCTTAAATGCCACTTATATGGTTCCGTTCCTCGAAAAAGTTAGTAAAGCCAAAATATTTTAATATTGTAGCACTGTGAGATCCATGAGCAAACATTGGACAAAAGCACGAGTAGGTAATATCACAAACTGCCTCAAATGGCGCCTCTCTTACCCTGTGTTATTGTTTTTTATCGATCGTCCAAATATACATGTTTCAAAATTTGTATATGGCTTCATAGTGTGGATGTTTCAAAACATTTGTGTGGTGTTATAGTTACACAGTTATCCATTTATTATGAAATATAGGGAATCTTGGACATGTGCAATTAATTCCGTGAAAACATTAACAATGTGTGAGTTAAAAATGATCCACAAACACCATCCTAACTACTAGGAAAACATATTTCTCCCCCACAACATCGTGTGTGGGATTTAAATTATAATCAGCCCTAGCAGAATCTATATTTTGACGTAGTAAATAGCACGGATCCTCATTAGTTAATGCTGTAGTATGAATCTTAACCAATATTTTGTAGGATTCTTTTTCATGTAGTTCATGTAGTTCATGTTTCATGTGGTTGTTTTTTAAAAACAATTTCATTTCCAAGGCAAATACAACTAGTGCTTAAAAAAATATTTTCCAAGTTAATTTAACTATCGTCATACATTTTGTTGTAAAGATTAGGCCTAATGGTTTCGATTCAACTGAAACTATCGGTATTATATTATAAAACTAACATTAAATGTCGATACATCTTAAAATTATGAAACAATAAAAATTAATTATTCATTCATGATAGTTTATCTTGGTAATTTAAATGGTAATTGTGGCCCAAGACACTTTGAATTTCCCTTTTACTTTGTGTTCTACCGTCTCTAAAATGTAACGTTTATTATTGTAACCAACACCTTCCTAAGTGTAAATAAGATTATACAATTTATAATATTAATATATATATATTTAATATTCAGGCTTAATAAGATATGGGAGAGTTAGTAAGCGAAACATTTAAGATAATTGAGGTTTTATTTCACTTATACCTATTTTAGAAATTCAGAAGCCATTACTGTAAGTAAACATAGCTAAATTAAAACCATTTTAACCATGTTGTCATGTTGTCTGCAAAATAATTTTTTAGTAACAATTTACAATACATAAGTTATCACGTTTAGACATTCGGAACCGGTTTTTACTTAAATAAACCCATAAAATGTCCCATAAAGCCCCATAAAGAACCCATAAAGAATATCGTTCTAGTCACAGTGAGCCACGTCGAAAAGTAATAAAATAGGAAAATATTACGATCGACAACAATCAGTTTCCTTTTTGCTAACGTGTATTTATTTTTTGAGCAAAATATTTATCATAATTATCTGGAAAATGTATTGGAAAGGGAAGAAATTGAATGGTATTATGTTATTGCTCGATTCTTGTATTGCTTTTCCTTGACAAATTGCAGCTATAATGATTGTTGGCTGTAATCCCCGTATCAGAACTCTGTCTTTGAATCCCTAGTAATTCTTCTTCTGTAATGTTTTATTTGGAATTTTTTTTTTTTGGAAGATAAAATGTAGTTTTATACTAAACCAGCTAATATTCCCGTGCTTTGCAACGGAGATGACCCTGATGAGAATTTTGTCCCTAAATCGGTTGTATAAAATTACACATCTGCCTTTGGTTTCAGAACTAAATCCAATTGGACCTTTGGTTTGATTTAAAAACCTTCTTTTAAAGCTGAACTAACTTATAAGGCTACTTAGTACAAACTACAGTATATAAGGCCCTGATACATGTACGAAAATAAAGTACCTATGTGATGCATTTTTAAAACGTACGCTTACGTTTAGTTGAAAAATATCTAGACAAGAGGTAAAAAAGGAGCGTACACTAATAGGACACTGTAGTAAATCAAAATACCCAGCCGCAGCATGTCTGCATACTTAGAAAATTTTAATTTGTTCGATTGGAGCTTTACCTATTTAGCTGTGGCCTATTTAAAAATATAAGTCTTACCTCCGCCCATTAGAATCTCTAATTTAAAAATCAAGTGATGCTAAATCTTATCATAAAAGGAACAGCGAAACTTTACATGCTAGCACAATATGTAACTCCCTATATATCAAATAAGCATAGACTGATGACACATCAACTTTATCACATTGATAACCTGTTACAACGTGTAAAGGTGCAAAACTGACTTGCGGTTGAGGAATTCCTTGGTCCATGACCGCAAGAAGAGTAATCAAATTAACTTTACGGTTGACCAAGTTTAATTTTCTTCCCTGGCATTGTTCGTGACGAAAAACCTCCTTTGATGGTAGTTAAACTTGAGATGAACAGCTTTTTCTGTAACTTTACCAAGACAGTGAAGAAAAATATCATTTTATGGTCAATAGTAATTTTCTATAAAGTTCCGTTGTTCATGTGCGTATGTTGTGTTTTAATAGCGAAGATGAAATATAGCATTTAGCTAGCTCATACAGGATTGCTTATAAAGAATAGTAAATAATTAAAAAATCTATTGGGAAATTTTATTTTCTATATCATCTAATCGAACTAACTTTAATAACCCAACCTAAAGATAAAATCAGATTTTAATATTATTTACAACTGATTGAACAAATCCTAGCTCGATCTGTTGTATTGCTGACATAATAAACCAAGTAATAATTGAGTTACGTTTTAAATTTTAGAAAATAAAGTTAAAACTATTGATAATGAAAACATTATGAGCAATATGTATGTTAATTCAAAGTGTTGATTATAGTTTAATATTTCGTATTTTTTTCTATATATTAAAATAAAATAAATTCTTTTATGAATGTTTTATAGGGTTTTTATTGGTTCTACGAAAATGTATACCTTAATATAGAAAATGCATAAAATTTTTAAATTTGTTCTCAATTTAATTAAAGTTTTTTTAATGTTGATTAGTATGCAAACAAAAGGATGCCACACGAAAGGCTAACTATTTTTGTATTTTGTATGAAAAATTAATGAAATAAATAATAATGCAGAGACATTGAACTTTGTTAAAATAAGTTTTAAAATAACGTAAGTATTTTTTTTTTTTCAATGACCTTTTTACACAAAACAAGTTATAACCTACTCTTTGAAGAAGTTGATTCCTTTGACTAATTCAAGCTATGCTATATTTATTTTGTCGTTCGACTTATTCTAAGTACTCTATTCGACTCTAGGTTAACGTGAGTTTCCTCATACGATCCTACGATATTCCCCTGTTTAGCGATAATTAAAACCAACACTTAACAGTATATTAAATTGTTTTGGTAGTTTACTGTGCCATTTAGTATCAGTATTTAAGGTGTTAGATTTTTTCGCGCCTTTTAACAAAAAAGACAACCCTTAATGGTCTATTAGCTTATTCTGGGTCAATCGTTTAGTATTTCCACTCCTGTTGTTACTGTTTTTGTTGTTTGCTTTTTATCGCGATGTTACTGCGGTTGTTTGTTCGAGTTAACTCCTGCCGTTACTGTTGTTTTTTTATTTCACTCCTATTGTTGCCGTTGCTATTTATCTGTTATCACTCATATTGTTACTGTTGTTTTTTTTTTTTTACTCATGTTGTTACCATTGTTCTTAGTTTAATTTCACTCCTGTTGTTACTGTTGCTATTTGTTTTATTTCACTCCTGTTATAACTGTTATTGTTATTTCAGATAGCAAAGCTATTCTCCTACACGTGGACAATGGGGATCCTGCTTTGCAAAGTAGTCCATTACATGCAGAACGTGTCCGCTATTTGCTCAGTGCTTACCCTCACTGCTATTAGTGTTGAAAGGTTCGTAAATATCTCTAAAAATATTCAATAACAAAGTTAAAGCTGTTTGAACACGTATCAATCATGAGAGCAATAATATTTGTAATGTTTAGGGGTTGCACATAAATTAATATATTAGTTACAAAACTCTTTATTTGTAGTAATTTAGGTAGTTATGTAACGAATAGTGATGATCAGTGATTGTTCTACTGATAATATTTATGAGCTTTCTCATATACATATGTAATTGGAAGTAAAGTTTTGTAAAAATATATTCCTAAAAACTAATTTACTATCCAGAACTCAAGTATAATGATCGCAGAGTTAATATATTACATGTGATACTATTTCTCCATTCCAATGACACTGATAGCTCTAGTTAAAGGTTAATTTGACTTACGTTAACTAATAATTTTATACTCAAAAAGATCTTATTCTATGTTGACATTAAACTTCCCTATCATACTCATAATGCATGATCTATTATTAATATATAAAAAAAAACATTTTCTTAGAAAAGACAGCTTTAAAAGAGTAGCTATGTTAGTAAAAATGTAAAAGCTCACTTATAAAGAAAATTAGCCACGTTTTACAAAGTAGGTGGAAATGTGTTGCAGGTACTATGCAATAGTCCATCCAATGAAAGCAAAATATATTTGCACCATAAGTCAGGCCAAGAAGATTATTCTAGCAACATGGTTGGCGTCTATTTTGCTGGCCTTGCCTAACCTTGCTATTCAGGTACATAATATTGTATATAATATATATGAAATATAATTTAATACATAACTGTTCAGCGATTTTATTTTAGGTTAAGGTTTTTTTTGTTAGTAAAACAATAGGTAAACAGTAAGCAAAATTGTGGCTATACATGGACACTAAGAGAAAATTTTAAATACTATTATATAAATTTATGTGCACAAAGTATTAACTTAATTAGTAAAGTGGCAATCCCATGTATTGACTAATTAAACTCTACAAATAAACAGAAATAAATGGATTGATAGAATATAATGTATTTATAATTGGACGTATTATAGAACCGTTATACACTAAGTACTGTATCACAGATAGCTGATACGTGTACAATAAATATTTGTATTTTTGTCTTGATAATTTATTGGTAGACCACCAAATTGTTTCATAATTTATAACCTTTAAAAATTTCAAAAAAAATCTAAAAAGGCGAGTCTCTTTAAACTTATAAGGAATCAAGTATTTGGTCAAGAGTGGAAACTGCGTTATGTTCTGTGACATATATTAAATGTTTTCAAAATCACGAGTCCTTTTAAGGTATAAAGGACAGACATATACACTACTTAAAGAGACATATATCCAGATCTTTACCATTAATTTGCCTATCATTTATGTTTAGTATGTGACCTGGTTTTATACATCGCCCTAACAACAATAATTACAAACCTCTCAGAGAGGTAATATAAATGATTCTGTAAAGGAATATTAAGCATTAACAAATACGATTTTTTGCATTTATCCAATGCAACTTTTTAATGCACTTTATGTATTACCATAGATAAATAATATAAAACGATATAATCATAAACAATAACTGGTCTCCTAGTTATATAACCAATTAGTAGAGCACAAACCATGAAAATAACCCTAAAATAGTATAAACAAAATTTTGACTATCCCAGCGATCAATGGGGACGTACATGAACTAGACACGAAAAACAAGCTTCAAAATTTACAATGGGATGAAGAGTCTACTTGTGTTGCTTCGTCTATAGTATTACTAGCACGATAATAATTTTAGTGAAGATTGTAGTCTTCCCGGTATCCATTGTAATCCATTGACATCCAGTGTCTTCTAAACTATGTTTCGTAATTGAAAAACACAATTTGATGAAACGGTCCCAACCAGAAGACAACTAACATGCATACCATGATAATATTTTAAATATTGTTAACAATAGTTTAAATATTGTTTGAATATGTTTAAGAATTAAACAGATTATCTTAAAAACGAACTATAGTAAACTCCTAGTAATTTCCAGGTGCACATGGCAGTTGGACCCCGTTTCAACCTTTTTTACTGTACATTGGACTACGACAACCGACCCTTGCTGAAGCTGTACCAGCTGTACATGCTGGGCCTGATACTGGTAGTACCTACCAGCGTCATGGTAGTGACCTACAGTGCTATCTGCTGGGAGATTTGGCAAGTCATGAAGGAAAGGCATCGCATGGTGACAGGCAGAGCGTAAGTGTCGATAAAGTAGAATAAAAACACTTTAAACTTAAATATCGACATTTTTTACTTTAAGTTCGTAATTCTCCTGCCAAAATATATATTTTTTTCATTTTTGAATAATATTTTACAGCTTAGTATTACATTCTCTTTCCTTTGACGTTGTCACAGAGAAGTGAGATACAGAGGAAACAGAGGAAACGTTTAAGTAGTGTCTAGCAAAGGTTGCTGGTGTCCAGGCCAAAGTCTATCACCACCCTCTCATTATCATGTACTACAACTATCACAGTGAAGAAAGACCCTGTGTCCTCTGTGATATGGATTTCTGCACAGTGCTTGCCACTCGGGTTCTTCCTTGCTCGTAACAAGTATTTCCGGCACAATATATTAGAGCTGAATACACACGGTCCTTCCATAAGCAATTTTCCTCCGCACCTTATTTCTTTGTCCTTGTTTTTTAAATGGAAGGACAAAGAATTATCCCTGAGTTATACATATCTACATACCTACAAATACCTTTAGGCAAAACACATTTTTATACCATTTAATCATACATAAACTTCCAATATTTCTACACAAGAAGTATTTATTTATTATTATTTCCATTATTTTTGTGTTGTTTTTTCAATTGTTAGCTAAATTGGTTAACTTTATCCTACCATTTTAGATTGCAAGTAAAAAGCCAGTGTTATACCGGTACTGTTAAAGATGGTAAGAAGTAAACTTGCCTTTTTCACGAAAGTAGATGTGATCTGGTCAACATTTAAACCAGATAGAATTAACTAAGTACACAACTTACTTTTGAGATTGCAACTAGTTGTTGAAGTATAATATTTCTCTAAAATATCATTTTACAATCTTGCCAAGTTGTAAGCCCATTTTAAAAGCTGGCTAAAAGTTAACATTTGTTCTGTTTAGGGAATAACATAAACTATTTATGTACTGTGTTTAGCTACAATGGAATTTACTACCAAGGGAGCTCCATATTATATTGAAATATCTTCTCGTCTTCTAGCTTGCGTTTTACCATTTTAGTATGGAGAATGAATACATTTAACATTGAATTACAATAAGAAAGTTAAATTAATAATTGGTCAATGAAAAAATTAATCTTTCAAAGAAACTCTGACAACAAATTTTGGTTTATATTATATTGTTGGCACCAACCACATAGGTTTACAGTTTTTATAAAACATAAAAACAAACACCCAAACGTACTAAATTCATAGTGTAAAACGTACATTTGTATAACTTCTTGTATATAAGATGACAGCAAAGCGAATTCAGAATAAGGACGACTTGGGCATCAAAGTCAAAAACTTAATATCCCTAAACCACTTATAAACTAAGTTGGTACTTAAGATGTTTTGTGGCTTTATTATAAGTTATTAGGAGCTTCGGTTGTATAAAGGGAATGGGTTATCAAACAGTGTAGGATAACTAATTAGTGAGGTAAAATGTTCAACAACATTATACATATTTTATCATACAATCAAAGGATAAAACATGGTGGTCATGCTATAACAGTAATGAATATTTTTTAACTACATAAGTAATTAACTTTTTATTTGTATTTTAAAACAAGGACAATGTTTTTAACTGAATGATAATTAGTTCCTATAGTGTAATGCTATAGTAGTAATTATTTGCGAATAATTCAGAATAGTTTGAAAACTAATTAACAACACATACATTGCATACATGCAACGTATGTTACATACATTAGGTATGTAACTTATAAACATAATGGATATGATAAATATTACACGACATTGTTATATTAAAATTTTTCCATCATAGCTAAATAATCATGAATTGTAATGTAACAACTGTATTATAATGTCACCTGTCAAATTGACATTCTATTTATTTGTATCGCAACCTAGATCGTCATTTTGCATAAGTTAACTTTCTCTCTGTATACATAATATATGGAGAAAGAGATTTATTCGTCGGGAGTTTTGAGTTTGAGTTTTGGGTCCCAGTAAACCCAAAAAAGAGATTTTGAAAATGATTCATGTGTGTGTGTTTAGATTTAACTGTCAATTTATTACCTAACCCATAAAATGACGGAGACATATGTTTTTTAACGTATGTTGGACGGCTCCAAGGAGTTTTAGTATACAAATCTAATATTTTGCTATAGTGCATTCAACTTTAAACAAAATGGTACAGGAATCAATACTGTTTAAATTACAGCCCAAAAGTTATTGCTCTTTGTGATTTTACCTATAAATGTTCTAGTTTCTCAAATTACTTACCGATTATAAACGTCGTTGAATAACGGGAGAAAGTATTTGTCAGATTTCTGATACACTTTTTTATCATTGACAATATCGTCCATATTGGCCTCAATCTGTGAGCTGGTGCAGTACAATAATTAAGTTTTATGATAAATATTAGTGTCAGACTGGATCTCAAAATCACATTATTTCTGTCATAGATTCGTATCCCCTTTAGCTACTAAGCTACCGCCTCGGCAAGTGTATGACCAGGTCTATAACCTAGCTTACTATATGTTTGTAATTTTTATTCATTCTTTATTAGAGTTCACATGCTCTGCACACTGTTTACATTCTCACATTCTCAGCAGTAAGAGTACAAACTTTATATTCTCAACTGTATATTCTCAACTCATTCCTATTTTTTTAGAACTCACATGTTCGAGAGTATACCACTTACCAAGAGAGAGAGTGGAGGGTTCAAAAACGAGAACATTGCAAGCGACGACCGCAGCAACAATGTTAGACAAGTGAGTCCATTGTTGAATTGGTCAACTTCTATTCCACACAGATTTACAATTCTCTTTAGCTATTTCACAACTATTTACTTCCATATCTTCTATCTGCTTTATAAGTAACTCCTATTCTTTTTGTGAAATGTATCATCTTTCTATTCTCAGTGCTTGTTATGAATTTATATAAGTTTGCACACTTTATCTTTATCCTATTTAAACATATTTATGTTTTTTTAAATAGGCTGTAAGGAAATTTTTAAGAAACATTCCACGCACTATGGCACGATTTAAACAAGTAAAACTAAATTTACCCAATCGACAGTTGTTTTACACAAACAACGTACTTTTAAAATTGTATTTTTGCTTTTTTTTCTTGCTATCAATTCGTTATTGCCACTAAATCAAAATGTCTGTTTTAGGACTCATTAAAATTTAAATCGTTAAAATTTGCATTTATATATTGGGAGGAATCGTTTTACGTTTTAACTGCAAACTATAAACGTTAATCTTTCTTTGCTGTTAAGATATTGAGTTTAATTATTAGTTGAATCCTTGAACATTTCAACTATTGAACTATTAGTTGAAAATTTCAAACATTAATTTATTTCAATTTTCAAGGCTACACATAAACAAATAATTAACACATCACAAAACACACTTTTAAAGTTAAATAAACTATTACTGGACATTTGAAACCAACACATTGTTCAACAGGGAGTCGAAACAGTTTCTGCAATTTCTTCAATGTTCGGACACGTTCCCAAGAGCAGAATTCAGGTGTGGGTAAGCTAAAGAGGAAATGTCTAAATGCAACTCATGTGCAAAAAACTGGTAGAAAATGTGTTTAGCTCTGTAAAATATAGATTTGCAAAGTTTTGTTACTGTGTTGCACTTTTGTATGTACAGGGTGTTTACAAAAGGTTGTGACATAATTTCCGTTGTGATTTCTTGGGTTAAAATAGGCAAAAAGTGTATACACAACTCTCATATAACGTTTAGTTTCGCTTGTGTTTTTTTTCTAACCTTAATGTTTTGAGACAGCGTTGACATTCCAAGCTATCTTTGTGGATGATTAAAATTGAAACTCTTGAACCTTTTAAAAATAGCGGCGGTTTTAAATATTTTATGCCAAATTTCATAACAGTTTAAGCTACAGCGTTGAAGTTACACAAACATTGCAAAATTACAAATAAAAAACTTCAAAATGTTTTTAAAATTTCAGATATTTAAAATGTTTTATGCCAAATTCCTCGAAAAATCTTAAATTTTATTTAACAGTTTCAAGACACGTCAAGTTTAGTTATTGCTATAGAAATTTTAATTTAACTATGTAATTTTATATGTTTTTTTTTTTGTGAAATTTGACATAACATATATTTAAAATAGCCCCCACTTTGAACGGTTCAGTGTTTTAGTTCTCATTTTACAAAAATAAATCTTGGAATCTCAAGGCTGTATTTAAAATCGGTAGTTTTAAATGGTTTTGTAAAAAATACATGTAGAAAGACGTTAAACTAAACTAGATAGGACATATGTTTATCAAATTGTTTTCTAATTTTGACCCAAGGAATCACTAAGCAATTTAGATTCCCACCTTTTATGAACACCCTATGGATTTGAATTGAAATTTCGATACATTGATAAAATATGTACATATAAATCCCATAAATATTCGTCAAAAAGCTTTGAGACTACTGCATGTGAATGTATATTTCTTACAAGATTTCCTAGCAGAACGGAAATAATTAAATCTCAACTGAATACAATTTTTTTTTTTAAACGAAATGCTCAAAAATCAATTCTTAAAACTTACTTTGAATTGTTGTAACAATGTAATAATGTAATAACATGTCTTGTTGGGATTATGGTTAGCTGCGTTCTTGGCCAAACTATTTTACAAGTTTCACCCGTGGTTTTACCATATTTGTTTGCATGTCAAAACTTGACTTTGTTGACAAGTTTCTAGTTTAGCCACTGGAATCAACAAGGGTTCCAGGCGATATCTTATGTATTCAATCGTTTTTATAAGTATACAATATATTTCTGGTGTATAAATAATACCAAGAAATCCTCAGTTAAAAATTTTCAATATATTTAAGTTTTTATTCAAGCTAAATTTGCCAAGCTGTAAATAAAGCATTGGGACATCTAACATTCTTATTTATCTGATTCAAGAGGTTTTACACTTCTTAATATGCTGAGTTCAGCAATTGTCGATGGCTTTTTGTCACACAATTTAACACTTTTACACAAAAAGATTGTTACTACTCAATCTAAAAACTTCACACTAAATAACTCTTTTTCATGATGAATATCAAACAAAAAACTAACTAATAAAATTATAACAGAACAAATTTTTGCTGCAGTGTATTATAACACTCTTTGCTCAGCGAAGAATGTATCTATAGTTATGATCATCTAACAATATAGCAAATACTAAAGTAATAAACCTGAAGGGTTTATTAACTCGCAGACTTTACAGACTCGCATATAATTAAAAAGTCCCAATTTTCAACTTTAGAAGTTTGGTTGCCTTATGAATTTATCGCTTTTAGATAGAACAAACCAATCAATCATTTTGTAGATACAACTTTCAAATACTTATATTATAGGGACGCTCAAGTGTTTAGTAATTTTTTAGGTAGATTTTTATAGTATTTTTTTTTAATTTTAATTTTACGAAATAAACGTTTTGTAACTGAAATATTTCTGACAAGTTTAATCCTCTATTACCAAAAAATATTCCAATCTAGCCTAAGATAACCAAAGTTACCACTATTGTAAGATTATAGATCACACTAATGATTTTAATACGAGCTCTAACGTGGTCTAGACGTTCCAGGTCATCAAGATGCTGGTGTTGATTGTGGTGATGTTTGTGGTGTGCTGGGGCCCCATCATAGTCCTGGATCTGCTGACGGCCTACCACGTGGTCCCAGAACACGCCGCGGGCACCACAAAACATGTGAGGACGGTGTTCCATCTCATGGCGTACTTAAACAGGTGAGAGAGTTTAGATGGAACCTAAAACATGGTTTAAAATATCTATTTAATATTTCATATGAGGTTTTGCAAAGCAATGAACCTTACAAATAGAATACATGAGAAATTTGTATTGACATTTATTCATCATAAATATATATTTACGGTAGAAGTACTTTCCAAAGTTCAAGGTAAAATATTTAGTTTTAATCTGACTGTTATTTAAGAACAAGTATAAGAAAGATATTGCTAAAGTGTCTATCAGATGAGGTGAAGGAGCAAGCTGGTCTATTGGTAGAGCGCAGGAGTTCGGTCTCCGAGGACGTGGGTTCAATTCCCTCTAATCAACAAAAGATATTTTCGAATTGATAGAGCTTTGACCCCCAGTCCTAGCCGTTCCGGGTTGGATCCTAGCATTAAACCATTAACAAGTTTCAGACTTTTTTCAGGACGATTACTATCTATATATAAAGCCAAAAGTACCCATGAACTTTTGAGAAAACTACAAGTCATACCCCCATAAACCATATACTTAAAATGTTCGTCATGACGAGAAACCTTGCTCAAAACTATCTATTTTTTGCCCCCATAAATTGCCCTTTAAGGTCATAATTGCTTTCCAAAGGAACTTTCCATATACTTAATGTTAAAAATAGCTCAGCTGTTCTTATTTGTATGTTATTCTTTCAATTTATTACATTTTAAAATCTGGTGTGATTATTTGTTTGTAATGCTGTATTCTGTTTTGTTCATTTCAGCTTAACTTAACCAATCAATAGTTTTATTAATACTTATGAAGTCAAAGGGGTTGAAGCCCGTGGGTAAACGCTAGTTTGATTTAACATGTATTGACAATGTATCTGACTAGACCAAAACCATATGCACTCAATTACTTAAAATACAAGATATGTTCGCCTGTATATCAGATACATTCTTTACATGTCATCTAACTTGCTGGGTAGCTGAGTGGTTTAAGTGCTCACTATTAATCAACAGGTCACCAGTTTGATCATTAGAAAAGTCAGGAGCTTTTTGATGGTCCCAAACTGCACCCAGCTGTTCTTTATGATTGAGATTTCAATAAATTATCCATACTGATTAAACAGCTGATCTCAGTGACAAAACTACCCACATCTCACACCATTCTACACTCATCCTTCACTCATATTTGGGATAAAATACGCTCCTAGCTGGCATCCCCCATTGATAATGATAATTCTGTTTTAGTTGCGTCAACCCCCTGGTGTACGGCTTCATGTCAAAGCACTTCAGGGAGAGTTTCCAGAAGACTCTTTGTCGTTGGTGTCGTGGACCTCCTCGGCGTCAACTGTCTGTTTCCCAGAGTCGAGCGACTTCCATAAGATTCAAGGAGAGAGACCGATCTACGATGCTAACCCAGCTGACGACACATTCACCTCACCACCTGTAAAACTACAGAGTGACCTTGAACCTCAAGGTGCCTAATTTATGAAAACCTTAAGGTGCGTGGAAGCTAGCTAAGTACAAACAAAAGTATGGGGAGGAGTTTTTGATAGGACATGAAAGGCAATGGACTTCTTATCGGACTCCAAAATATATTGAAATAGTCTGAGGGGATTTAAAATCCAAAGTTTAGAAATTAACTTTTTCAAGACAAGAATATAAAATTAAAGGGGTGTTTTAAATAGGCTGTAGCGTTAAGTAATATGTTAACGTTTTGAATAATGTTTTATCATATTTCTTACACCAATGTTGAATAAGTAGGAACTCTTCTATTTTAGTACATACCAATGATCTTTGATGTTTACAAATAAAAAAACGAAAAAATGTAAATCTGACAAATTTAGAATAGTTTTATTTTCATTTTTGAACAATTTATATTAATTTTTTATATATATATATATATAAATTTTTAAACAGTTATGTAAACTACAATGATGTTGTGAGTTAAGTCTTTCTTCTAAAGCCAAAGCAAATAGAACTGGCGGGTCAAAGTCATGTTTTGAAATGGCCAGCTGGAGTTATTAAACCGCCAGCTCTATTTGAGTTGACTATAGTTCAAATTTCTAAATAATGGAGGCAGTTTTTGTTACGTTACATATTCCTATAGAAATTACAAAATGAAGGTACTAATCAAGTGAGACAAAATATTTTTATATTATTCGTATAAACAAAAATTTTTCCTCCCTTTCGGTTTTAGCCAAGTGTTTAAAAACGTGTATGTAGTCATAATCGTTTTACACATAAGATTTGACACATACAACATACAAGAGCTTAAATATTGTACTGTAAAAATATTATCCATTGGAGGATTTTTTTTTTTTTTTTTTTTTTTGCTAAGCGAGGTGTATTTATATTTAATTACTGTACATTTTTTACTTATCGTAAAATATAAAAAAAGATGCACCTTTGGCACTCAAAAATTTGAAGACAGCAAGTCAAAAGTGTGATTAAAAACAAAAAAAAACCCATCTTTCTTTATACCACCTCACAATAATAATCGTCTGTTATACCCAATAATTGGCCCTGATGCTAGACTTAATTTCTTACATATTGATAAACCTGTCCAAAACCCAGTGGCCCTAAATATTAATTGTAATAAACGAGAAAACGGATTTTGGGACATTTGTATTGAATGTTTAGTATGATTTAATGTTGACTTAACTCGTATATGTTCTTGACTTTATCATATAACAATGAAACGTATTATTATATAACGTATAAAACAACCTAATTATTACAATATGTTTGTAGAAAAATAGGATTTTTTTAAGTTTTTAAGTACTTGTATCTTAAAATTAAAATTATTATGTTTAAAAACCTGTTTGACTTAATGTCAAGTTATTATAGTAAATTACAATTATCTACTTTTGTATATAAAGAGTAATAAAATATATAATTATATTGTTATTTGAACTGTTTTAGTCCACCTCACCAACATTCTCCAATTCCCTTTCACCAGATGTTGTCATCATTAGTATCTAAAATATGCTATATTTAAAACCAGGGCTTTATGTTTTCTGAAACCTTATTAAAACATTTTGTGTGATTGTCAAATACTATAATTGTAATTGCACAACAAAAGGTTTTTAATCATCGTACTAAAATACAATCAAGGAACGACTTTTTTAAGTTGTTTAGCTTTCCGGATGATTCTTGGTGTCTAAAGTAAATCTACCATATTGTTTAGCAGGTGGTAGAGCTTATTATGTGTGTGAAGTTTTATACATTGATTTGTTATACTTCCTATATAGAAGTTAAAACAGCCACACCTTAGATAAGCAAGATTTGATAGATTGCTGTTATTGTTGAAGTAATGGCCATTAATGTTATTCTACACGTGGGTAACTGAATTAACAAACAGGTAAAGAAGTGATTCGTCAAACGTGTCATCACAAAAACACTCCATCATCCAAAACAAACTTGTAAGGGTGGAAATAAAAGTTAATATTGTGTGGTTTGTTGAACTCAATTACAAAGTTGATATAAGTAAGAACAAGATCAACACTTTGCTAACTACAGTACAATATCCTAAATGATGCTCATGGGATCAAGCCTAGGTCGAGTATCCAAGTCTAGGATTGGTCTATATAAGCAATTGTACATCTTAAGTTGGGGTTTTCATTTACCGTATGGCTTATAACAAGGCTAAAACTTTTGGGATCTGATATCATGTTATTGCAGTAAATTGGAATGGATGTCCTTAAATGGTTAAAACATTTTCCTGAAATGGTTTTAGTAATATTTTACAAGATTTAGGGCGGATAAACCATATTTCTACCCAGTCAGGGTTGGTCAATCTAAGATCAGTAATATGATGTGTAGGCCTATACTGTAGTACATAAGAGAAAACTGTTTGAGTATACCTCCTATTTAAGATGGGAAATAAAAGACTACAACAAATTCAGATATAGGTAACGTAGAAATACATTACAATCAATAAGACAACCCTAATTATTATAAATCATCAATAGTACCATAGCCTCCTTTTATTCAAAGCCACGGTAGAAAGATAAATAACGTTGGTGTGTGGCAAGGTCGCACTAGTGGCCTATTGCCATGCCAGAAAAACTAAACAGCAAACGTCTAAACATATCAATGGTCAATTATCAATTTATTGAGATAGCTATGCTACCTAGTTGCGTATTTTAACCCAAATATGACTGAATTTTAAGAGTTGAGTGCATAAAAATTGTGCAGACACTCCATTCAGTGCAACAGCTGTTCGGTAGGCCTGGGCTGCGACGTTGCCAAGTTTGTCTTGCCGTGACCTTTAGTTGGAGAACGATATGTTTAAGTGTTTATTTATTATTATAAATATTATATTTATTATATATTACGGTACTACAGTACCACAGCACCACAGCACCACAGTACCACAGTAGTACAGTCAACCAAGCAGTTGTTAACATGTTCAGGAATGCAGTGTTAACGGTCCAGTAACACCCTGTGGAAAGGTTACCTGGTCAATTCTATAGGAATTCAAAGACGTCACTAGCAAAGACAAGACACCAACAAAGACGATCTTTATCCTTAGAGTGGTTTGTGGCACTGTGGGGAGGATCTTTGATGAGTACTAGTTAGTTGCTTGCCTCATGTTTTACAAACGAGGCGAGGGAATAAGAGAAAAGCACGTATTTCTTAAAATCTTACTCATCTTATCCACAATTTTTTTTAAATTGGAAAATCTGTTGAGATTTTAACTGATTTCACTTTATGTCTATGTGTTGTATAATAAATTAGTAAGATATTGGCATAGTAAGACGGTAAGGATGATTACAAATGAAATGAACAAACTGTTTGTTAAATTAAATACAAACTGTCTACCTTCTAATCACCTTGTATGGTAAAAAGTTATATTAGATAGATTTTTTACTGCGTTTCCTTATTTCGTTACTAATGTTTAAACTCTGTGTATTGCTACTAAATGTATCAAAATATGTACAGTGAGTGGAAAAGAATGTAGTTTTTGTTCACCTTGAAAAATATCTCATCAATTCTAATGCTAAAAATAATGACATATAATTATTTCTTATTCTGTAGGGATATATGGCGTGTGTATAGGTTTAGAGCTTATGTAGAGTATTGTAGTGTATGTATGGAGTTAGGTGCTGATACTAGCTATGTGGGTAATTTGTAAGATGGTGGAACAGACCCTGGAAATCAGACATGCCTGTATGAGCCCTAACCTTTGTTTGCTGCAAAAATGAACTGAGATGACAAAATTGAAAAACCTATCTGGGGACAAAAGGATGGAGACCAGAAAGCAAGCCAAGCCAGCCGGAACGAAAAACAAGTTACAGTATAAAAACGTAAACGAGAAACCTTATGAAAAATAATCATTGCATTGATAATTGCATTTGTTTAATTTCCTCTACCCAGATTGATAATTAAACAAACATTAATTAATGTTATGTCTCCTCTGACACGTGTTTTACTACAAAACCAGTTTGTTAAGGTTAGACCTGTCAATAACAAGAAAGAGGTTATTATAACTAAACGGCGAAACTCACAACGACCACACGTCTAAGTTTGATGTTCAAACGAAATTGGAAGTGAGATCAAATACTTTACTCTGTTAACTATACCTCTATTTTTCCTCTTATTTTAGAAACTAACATTTCAGGTGTTGTTTCAGGCTCCTAACAGTATTATCATGTGTATATAGTTTTGATAAAATCCATTCTTATATTCCAAATGGCCGTTTGTGTGTGGTAAATATAGACTTTATTTATGTGCCTTTGAGAATTTCCGTGATAATAACGTTATTGTCTTTATGTGTGAGCTTAGCTACAAAATTATTGCTTGTTAATTTTTTAGGCTCACCACGTTCAAATGATTTATTTTTGTATGAGGCTTGGTATAACACTTTCAACAGTAATACCTGCTTATCCATAGATAAATTTACTAAAAAGGTACTGCCTGATGTAAATGTAATGTCTATTTTAGAATGGTGTCAGTGTGTGTGGGTGTGTTGTCAGTTTGTGTTGTGTTGTGTTGTATCAATTGTTTATGCTAACCCTCTAAACCAGTCCTACACAGGTTTGGTACACGACTGTTGTAACACTGTACACTTGTACAGGTCAGTGAGGTGACCCGAATACATATAACATTGACAACAACAAGGTCCTCTCGTTGTCTTTGCTGTAAAGTAACTCGATGCCGATTATTTTTGTATTAACATCTCTTGGAAACTAGTAATGAGGTAGAAAAAGCTAGTATGATACAAATTCTCAAGGGGGAGATGTAATCCGCTTAAAAATATATTACATGCTGACATAGATTATGATTTTACTACATTATTTATTAGTTGTTTTAAAAATATTAGTTACAAATTATAAATTTTTTAACTATATTAAAATTATAAGAAGAACAATGGTCACAAGCCGCTTGAATTCACAAAAAAATAATAAAAGTACTTTAATCCAAGAAGGTATAACGGGTTTGTGACTAGTTTATACTCTTTCAGGCCAATCACACCTGATAATGTTAATACATAACATAATAAGCAGGCCTAATAATGACCTGATACATGTTTTAAGATTATATCATGTAATTAAATCATATTATAAATACTTTCCCAAGTTAATTTATGCTGCAAGGCATTTAAGGCATCTAAGTTAAATTCACGTGGTAGTCAATCATTTATATTCAAATTTAGAATAAATCATTTATTTTGTTCAACGATTACAGTTCATCCCGAAATCCTCAGATTTATGTTTTTATCGCAAGGCAGCGTCGAGCAACCTGCTAACTAAACATTACCCATAGAATAACAAGTTTTCACAGGATTTAAAAGCTGTTATTTCCACTTCGGAGCACGTTTATTTTAGTTTTTGTTTGCATAGCGTGTTGCTTATGTTCATAACTAAATAGTGGATTAACCTAGTTCTCAGGATTCTTACACATTCAGTTTCCATCCAAAACGGTTTGCTACTAAATTTTATGTAATTTTAAGAATTAAAAGTTAGTAATACAATTTAAGGCAGTAGTAAATATCTGGTGAATAAACTATTTGATTATTATTTGAGGTAAATATTTACTCATGGTGATTTTTAGTAATATATTTTAAACATATTGACGTACAAAGTTTACTTGCCTGTGGAGATTGACTGTTTTGTTACTATATTAAAAATAAGAAGTTTGCGTCTTGTTCATTGTTATTTTGAAGATCAATAATTTACTTAACCTTGAAAATAGCTATTGAAAATAACGTTGAAAACAAATACCTATAAGCAATCAAGGAACAAAGTAATGTACAACAACATCACAATCACTTTATAAGTTAGATAATAAATCAGTTTATAAAATCACAAGGTTTTACCTTATAAAAGACATGGTGATATATATCATTAAATTGCTTGACAAAGAATCTCACCACAAATAAATTTAACCAGCAAAATGGGAACTGTAAAAAAAGAGTATCTCTAAAAATAATTACTAACAAATATTTTACAAACTTTCATTAGATGGAAAAATCTAATAATAGTAAACTATACATATTGTATGTACTAAGGTATGATTTTAATAAATAATAGACCAAATGGAATGTTTTTATGGTTACATCATATTTTATAACACAATCTGTATTATTCATTTGCCTGAAAAATTAAAAATATTCAGTCTATCACAAAACATTTGCTGACAGCTGACTAATGATGGAATGATGTCCATTTATTATTGGACGTCAGTTGCAAGCAAGACCCGCTCTGTTGTGTCAAACTCCCTGATACAATTTGTTTTACTGATAACAATCGGCCTTGTAATGTAACCAATTTTTACCGTGCGTTACACTTATTATTGTTGGAGTTGTTGCATATTTTATATGTATTTTGATTTCAAAAATGAAAGAATGAAGGAATTAATATTGATTAAATCACTTGCACTAACAAGATTATACATTGTAAATCTGGTACTTATTTACGCACAGGAATTTCATTTTATTTTCTATTTGCAAAATAACAAACGTATAATGTTATTTTAAGTACGATGTCCAAAAAAGCTCACCAAACTAATCAAAATAATCAATTTATACTTATAAAAAATACAAACATAAAAATACCGCTTATATTATATGCAAAGGAAAATATAGGGCCTTGCAGGTATAAGCCCTTATTTAAAGCACTTAGTTAAAGCACTTACAATCAAACATAGACTAAATATATTTAGTTTAGTAGTTTTTTTTCTAAAACTACTAACATTTATTTACATTGATTTATATGTCATTAACAATTAAATAGGTCTTTCCTTGTGGGGAGGTCCCACTGAAAAATCTAAATTCTTAGTTATGTATTATTTTGAGAAGTTTTAATTTGTATTATCTATATTAACTATACCTGAAACAATGTAACTGTTTTTGACCACTTGTGGATCACCTATCCTCCCCCCGCCACCTTTTTACGTAATTTGCAAGTTTTCACAAGAATCACTAACGCTTTGCAACTATAAAAAGTAGAAACATTATTGAAGTGTCATTTAAAAGAGTATGCAACTGCAAACAAAGTTATGCATTGGTTTGAATTTATTTATTCATGTATTATCTCAATAGTTTCTTGAAATAAAAAAATCACATGTATTTTTTCTGTTGTATAAAAAAATAATATAAAGGTTTAACTTTGTTGACCATGTAAGTTTTATCTTGAGTTACAACTTATTTACAATTTTTAACAAACTAAATAAATATAATTTTATTTTTCTCTGTAGCCCATTTCTCCAAAGCTAAAATTGTTTAATGTGGATTTATAAACGTCGTTAAAGAAGTCCTAATACCAAAGGTAAGTAGTTATAAGAATCATCACACTAAGTACTTATTAAATGCATTTTAAAAGCGTAACTTTAAAATAACAACTTGAATAAATAGTGTTTGAGATACAATTATACTTCAAAGTAATGCAACGTTATATTTAGCGTTTGAAAATCTTTTACTGTTGCAAAGAACTGCTGTAGATTGCTTTAAATGCAATACTTTGCTCTAATTGAAATACTCAAAATGTCAAAGGCCTAATTGCATGTTTTTGCATCTAATACTTGATAACAAGAAACATTATCATCCTCAATTTGTAAAATAATTTTTTGCGTTGAATACCTTTTTATTTCCACATAGAAAAATGCTCACAATTCTTTCAAACTATTATGTTGGATAAAATAACAACACAAGTCTTAAAATCGCTTGAAAACAGTAAAAATATTATTCTCGATTAATATTCCAAACGGTTTTATCCAATCTATTTACAGGACACGATAAAAATTACGATCGACCTTTATTCGTATTATTCGTATATTGCATTAGTTAAAACTAATAATACACACTAATCAAGATATTTTATCTAAAATAAACTGCAATATGGAACACTAACAAATTCTGGTACTAACCTGTGTAATTAGAGGGATCAAATGAGGTTTTCAACACAACTCAATTATACAAGAAACTTTAAAATTAGAAACCATCAATCCCAAAAATATAAAGGGTTCTTTAGAATCTTACTTAATGATCCGTGGACGCCTTTAAGTTGGGTCATTAACTAAGTCAAGTCAATGCCTGATTAAAAGGTTTGTTTGATCAGTAATTACTGTAATAGATCATATTTCATTACATTTCAACATAAGGGGTTAAAGTTCCCTTGACTTTAATAGAAGCAAATAGTGTTATGCAAAATAGTGTTGGGACAAGAAATTTCGTTTTGATTAGTGGTACTTATTATTATGATGATGTACACAAATAGAGCTTTGTACGTTAAAAAATAACAACATGGCTTAACTATCAAATTGTACTAATCTTTGGTGGACACTCTGTATATTACATTTTAAAATCATTGATCAGCTGCCTTGAACAAAACTCGTTTGGTTAAAACTTCAATAATTTTTCCAGACAGTTTATTCTACCGTTAAGGTGGGTAGGTAATGTATTTCCAAAAGGTAGTTGGTGAAACTAAACTTGGAACATATATCAAATATACTTTTCCTACAGTCACCCGACAAAGTTGGCTTCCTTGTACTGTTTATAGTACAGAAAGCTGCTAATTGCTGCATATTTATACTTTGCCGTACGGTTTATACTTTGCCGCACATCAGGATTCCAACGAAACAACACAAAGCAGCGTGGTTCTATTATGCACGTAATCCGTGTACGCTTGGAAATAGGCTGGCAACACTTAAAGATAATTACTATGAGCAGCTGATTGACTATTATAACTACGATTTAACCTGTCATTTCGTGTTTATAGTTTCGGTATTTCTGAACTTTCTGGACTTTTCTTTTAAACGTTTTTAAAACCTTCCCACGATCTTAATAAACAAGAAAATTCCTTTAAAGCATTTTTTTTAGGCGCAGAAACCACTTCAAATTACAAAAACATACGGAACTATATTCTCAAAACGCGGAGCACATTTCTTGCCGAGGAAAAATAGCGGAGTGATATGGACCGCGGGTACTACTTTCTCTAGGGCACCATTTGTGTTGCCAGCTGAACCTAAAAACGTGTTGCATAGTGTTTGAAAGACTAATTATTTATATGCTTTATAGTGACTGTAGGAAAAATATAATGTGTAACACGAGTGAAAAAGGCCTTTGCTGCACTCGAGATCATTCGTAAACATGGCTCTCGTGTGCAGCAAAGTGCCACTTTCACCACTAGTTACACAAATAACTATTTCCTACAGTCACCCGACTCAGTGGGCTTCCTTGCACTGATAATATAGTACAGATATCTGTTAATTTCCTTACTTTGCCGCACACCTTTTTCTTTGTCAC
Source organism: Macrosteles quadrilineatus (assembly GCF_028750875.1). Classification (NCBI taxonomy): domain Eukaryota; kingdom Metazoa; phylum Arthropoda; class Insecta; order Hemiptera; family Cicadellidae; genus Macrosteles; species Macrosteles quadrilineatus. Next base: position 69,376,423 of record NW_026542602.1, read on the forward strand.
ACTACTTTGTCGCACACCAGTATTCCAACCACAACACAAAACAGCGTGCTTTTATTACGCACGTAATCCGTGTACACTTCGAAATAGGTAGGCAACACTTAAAGATACTACGACTACGATCAGTGGTGCAGCGTGTCCCATTGCTTTCAATGTTTGGATTTAACCTAAAGAGATAATTCAATGTTCTTTAAGATATAATGTTCATTTACAACATGATCACATGAGCAAATCAATTTCAAACGCTTGTTCTTTTCCATTGCAAAACGTGTCATGCAAGCTGCACCTTGTGTCCCGAGCTATAACTTAATTATTATGAATTTATTATAGCTTTGAAAATATCAGTGGTACTTACTAGTATTTCAAAACTAGTAATTGCAGATAAGTGTAATTAATTACGAGACTAATTAGGCTGAGTAATTATGCTTTCGATAGCGTTGTGAAAAAAGAGTAGCGAGTTTACAATTCAAGCAAGCTATTAAGATTGTTTATATAGATATTATATAGTAATATTTAATCCGTCAATATGTTTAAAAATCATTACATATTCGCAGCGGTTTTTTTTACTTGGAACACAGACAATAAGAGTTTGTGTAATTTTGTAGTCGAACAGTTTAAAATTTAAAATCAACATGGGTGATCAATGGGTGAAGGTAGGTTTTCTGGATACTTAGTGTAAATAATTTATATTGATTTGTAGCTCAGGGCAACACGTTCAGAATTTACTGGTTAAAGAACCAAGTATCTATTTGTCAATTGCATTGTCTGTTGTATTCTTCTACTCATAGTCAAATATTTTTTGAATATTTAATCAATTGCTATGAGTACAATTATCGATTCATTTGATATAATATATTCTAAAATCCCTATTAATGCCCCCCTAACCCCCTATTTCGTATACAAGGTGTCCCGGAACTCTCTGGAATAATTTATATATTGATGCTCCTTAACTCGAGACAAATATATTTCACAGTCGGTTCTCCGGTGTGTCATTTTCCGTCTGTCGGTAAGTTTGTGTTTTATTAATCATTTCATAACTCAAGATGTATTTTGGATAAAAACTTCAAATTTCTAGAGAGTTTTGGCACACCCTGTATATAAACTTGTATCTTATATATACTGTAATACAATAGTTGTCAATACAATGGGATAAGCTTACAAATATTACATTTAAAAACAATTTTCCTGAATTACTTGTGTTATGGACATACTGTTTGAAAAATCCCGTATTAAAAACGTATAGGAAATAAGATAATGATTTAAGCTTGAGTTTGGCTTTAAAATGCATAGAATATAGTGAATGTTAAGTTTTTAAGTAACAATTAGCTGTAAACCATGTTGTTAGCAGTAGTGAGTCTTACAACCCCCGGGGAAAATACTTGCGACAAGGGGCTATGAATACACTGCATTGTGAAATGTATGCGTTCTCAAACAACTTTAACAAATTAATATCCGTTTTAAAGGCTTAGAACTTATCGATACTAAAGTTTTCTGCTGATTCAATCACATAACTATAAGAATAAGCTATTAATATATTTCACATATTTATATTAACCATTAAATTTAGTATTATTTTTATACAGAACTGTATTCTATAATGAATTAATAAAAATCTGTAAGTTACATCGTACTCTGATATTGTACAGTTAAATTTTAAAATATTCTGCAAATCTTGATTAGTTTGATATATTTAATGCAATGCCAATTATAACTTTAAAATAGTGTAAAAATACAATATAGAATAGGATATTCGCAAATGGTTATCATACTAAGATTTAGCAATAAAGTTAACAAAACTTGTATAGTCTATATAAGGTGAGAGATGGCTTAACATCTAGCTACCGTTTCTCAGTGAAAGCTGTAAAAGAAACTGTGTAAAAAAAAACTCTTTTGTACAGCTTTGAATACAGTTTGGTTCGTAGTTTAGAAAACTCTATTACTACGTGTGAAAGTAAAAGTTAATGATTTACTATTTTTTCTGCTTATACAAACCAAAACATTATATGTTCAACACTCAGTACTCATTGTTGTATTTGTTTTTCTTTACTAGTTTAAAGTTATCAGCAGCAGAGGTAATCTAGAACTGTTTATTTTACAAATACAAAGACGATTTATTTAATTTTTTTTTTAAATAGTATGTGGAATTATACACTAAAAATAAAACGTTTACACTGTCAAAGTAGTAATTATACACTGTTTTACGTAAAACGTCAGCAGTAGGCCTACTTTTAACTGATAAACAGTCCACAAATGTTTTAGCGACAAAAATAATATTTATAAAAAAAATGTGTTAATTGAGATGTTATTATTATAATTATAAAATAATTACATATAATAATATTTTCAACACTAGATGTTACACTGAAATTTTAATTTATGGCATCTAAAATGTACTGTATTAAACAATTACTTGTACAATGCATATAAACATGAGTATATATTGCCAGGTACTAATGCTTCATTTCACTTGCAAATAAACTTAGCAAGCCTGTATCTTGTACCATTAGCTATCATTTACTTATAACGAGAATGCAATACTTCTTTCATCAAAACTCATGATGACGAATTATTAGTCTAATAATTTTGAAAAATTAAAATTAAATGTAAGACATGTAGTTTTTATTAAAGATTGTAGACATATCAAATCATATTTTATGGATAAATTAAAGTACTTCTCTTCAAAGAAAAATATTACAGTTATAAACATCAAACAGATTAAGTAAATGCCATTTACAAGCTAGCTTAACGATTGTAAATCCTAAAAATTAACTGTAATCGTATGTGATTTCAAAATGTGTAACCATTCAAAATGAATTGAATTGGACATGTATTTTTGTTTTTTTCAAAGAATATCATTTTATTTTCTTCAAAGGACTTTTAGCAAGAAAATCTGGTAAGAGTGACTCTGGACACCCTTAAGAAAGCTTCTACTAGAGAAGTAATTTAATTTCAGCTCTACAAAGAAGTGACCTTACACAGAACGTCTCCTACGACTTCTTTGTAAATTTGAAAACACAAAGTCTTACCAACATCAAAGAATAAACTACTAAAACTAGTAACAACAAGAAACACGTATCGCTACGTTATGACCTCATAGATGTTTAATTAGTATTTACTAAACGAAAAGAATACTTGCGTGTTTTTGCAAATATGTGACCAAAACCATAAGGTTTTGCTGCATTTGTTCGATACATTTTGTGCAATTACGAAAAATGAAATTGGTGTATTAATAATTATAACAGTTTGCTACCGTTCTTAATTTGTATTCTTAAATATATTATTTTCAACATAATGTTAATGGTTAATCGTGAAACCATTGGAGATGGCTTACCTTTTAATGGGACAAGAAGTCGTGTTTAATATTTCAAAACTCACAAGACATGAAAAGATTTTGACAGTACATTTTTAATTGTACATTGTAATTGGATTTCTATATATAATTTTATAAGTAAACAAAATGTGTTTAAAATATCAAGGAAGGGGGGGGGTTTATATTTTATTTCATTATTTAGGAAAATTAACATTTACTATATGTTTTGTAATCTTTAGAAGCTCTTCATTTTCAACAAAAATGTACAAAGAATTTGACTTTAAAGGAATTCTTGCAAGTATGGCCATTCAATTATTGCATTGTATGGTAACTAAATAAGAATAATTTCTGAAACAGGATCAGTAAATTCAAATGCATAAAAATATAGCTTAAACTTAGCATATAAAAAAGAATTTAAATTGTGATTTAAGTTTTTTTGCGACAGTAAAATTTCATTAGCAAGTAATATGTTCATTACTATGTAAATTAAGAAAGTTGTCAAGAAGGAACAGTTTCTAAGATTAGTTAAAGCCCAGATTGAAGGTGCTGTTACTTTTATTAACTTTTTTTTAGATTTTGTTTGATTACCAATCTTCCCTCCTTGTAAATACCGCCTTCCACTGAACTATTTCGTTATGGGGAGGCCGAAATACATTAAAAAATTTAAGTTTTCTATTAGAAAGACAAATTTTGAATACATAATTTTTCTTTTCAAATTGAGTTGAAGATACCCTTTGTGGGGTAAAAAAACACAATACAACGGTTTGTGAAAAAATCATTTTAACGCTTAATCATATTAAATAATCATTTTGTGTATTTTTATTTTAACGCATGTACATTATAAAAGGTTTTTAGTGACATTTAAGCAGGCTTTGGTCTGAACTGATTTTAATATATTTAATTAAAACTCGTATTGTTTCATATATTAATAATTATTTTATCTATTTCATGGCTTATTAAATGTACTTTGTGATGTCCATTGTACTTTAAAAATGTTATGCAACTTGTTGATCTCTAAGAAAATATCTTTAAAACCATCTAGTATAAGTGAATACATCCAGATTATTAAAATAAAAAACATAACTACTTTAGTACTACTAAAGGACTGATCTTGCTTTTAATCTTAAGCTTCTGTTTTTGCACATAACACATTAAGTATTTTAGTAACAAGTTTCATTTAAGTTTCGTAAATAAGTTATGACACCATTCAACTGTAAGGAAGTACGGCTATAGTGGTTACTTATAATATTCAAACACCAAATAGTAGGTAATAAATTTAAAAGAGAGTTTATGAGGCAGGGTGTAAAGCCTCAGCAAAACAAACCAAAAGTTCCGGAACATGACCTAGTTTACTACCTACCCTGTGAATATACACGTTGTGAATAGTTTATCTTTTATTTCCTTTTTGGAATTTTTAGAACTTTATGTTCTGTGACGATGAATACTTTACATATATTGTTTTTCCCTTTGTTAGGAGGTATAGATGATGAAATTGTTGTATGTAGCTTTTGTATTGGTTTTATGTAATAGAAAATAATGTATACATTTACTTAATAAACTTGTATAGGATAAGAAGATTTTATAACAGTTCGTATGACATGTGGAATCATTTTCTTTCACACACGTCAACTACACACGCAAACTAAATAGTTGTGGTTTAAATATATAGTCATTAATAGGTCTTATAAAATAAATTAATATACTTTCAATGATAAATGCAAATTTTAAGTAACAATATTTGTCTTTGTAGATTGAGTATCTTAGTGATTGACCTTTATAAAAATATAATTCTTATGATCTTGTATCACAAATCAGTGCATTTTCAATAGTACAACATGTATAGAAAGTGGTTGTGCATAAGTCATCTTTTTACATGATCAAATAAATAACAATATAAATTTTAAAAATAATTTAGGCGTGTAATATATTTTTAAATCTCATTGTTGTTCTAATAGTTATTAAATGCATTTTGCAACTTGAAAATAATTTATTTTATATACTTTTTCAACAGAGTAAGATAACTTGGCATTACATTACATGACAACGAAGTTACATGAATAATGACAGCCTTCCAACGCATAGCTTCGCTTGCTAACTTCATTACCTGACAGGGAGATGTATTCTCTTGTGAGTTGTAAGTCATAAATAAGTGTTACAGTGTGTTTTTATATGAAATGTTCTGTATATTTGCAAGCTAAATTTATTTTGGTTTTAAAAACATAGTAAATATTAAGTAAAATACGTTGTGTACTTTATTTTTGGGTTACATTTTTTTGATAGGTCAACCCAAAGATTTTCCGATCACTGTAATAGTATAAAACATTTTGTTACTGTTTTTAATATGGTAAAAACAAGATTAGTATTATTTACACTATTAATGATTAACTTACCAAAAACTATTGATCTAAGTCGAATTACTTATTTTAAGCTGTAATTTTTGTTTTCACATTAAGGAACAAACAGAAACATTAAAAGATGTGATTAAAAATGTATATATGTTTCTGTTTTACTTGTTATTTCAGCTTTGTAACTAATATTTATATTTTGTTTCATTAAAATATATGAGAATCTAATAAGTCATAAAATAACACATTTATTAGTTGTTACTCAACCTAATAGAGAAATATTTAAACTACTAGGTTGATGCTTGCCATTGTCAAAAATATGGTCATCAATCATATTCTAGAACACACAACTAAAGAATTGATCCGTTAATCTATCGTAAGAAAAGAACTCCATTATTTAAACCGCATTTCTTTTGGTAAATATCATAGTCGGTAATGAGTAGCTTTAAGTAGTGTAAGAAATTTAGAACATTAAAAAGACTAGAACTTGAGAATAAAGTTTTTTTTTATTGTGTGTTAGTTATAATTTTCTTTGATGCAGACCTATATATTATTTTCTGACTTTCAAGTAAAATAGATTTTGTTTGGTCTTACGATATGAGTTTTTACGAAAACGTATTATGTTTTACAAATATGATACTGGTTTTCATATTGACTTTAATTTTCAAAATTGCAAGGATAAATTGATCTTGGGTAAAAAAATTAAAAAAGGAAATGTTTTTATCAATTTTCCAAGAACTTCACATACCTATAGTCAATTCTGCATCACCTAGTAATCATAACTAATCTAAGACGGGGTCTTGGCAACCTAATCACTTCAATCCATACGGAAGCCTCGCCTACATTACAAAATCACGCAAACATTGTGATTTGAGTTTACATCAGAAATATTAGATTGAAGTAAAAAGTGCAAACCTAGGTTGGAACCTTTTAAAGTAATTGAATTGCATTTAGAACCACTACTGGCCATTCTACAGTACACAGACCAAATTATGGTAAATTTTTGAACTCCTTCGCTTACCTTATAAAGAGAAGGCTAACCTGGAAGATTCCACAGCTCCAAGATTACAGGAGTCAACACTGTGAATAATTTATATTGATTGACAGGGCCGCACGTTCAGAATTTACTAGTTCAAGAACCAAGTATCTATTTGTCAATTGCTTTGTCTATTGTATTCTGTTACCCTTAGTCAAATATTGTTAGAATATTTTATCAATTGCTATGAGTGTAATTATCGACTCATTTCATATAATATATTCTAAAATCCCTATTTATGCCCCCATAACCTTCTATTTCGTATTAAGAGTGTCCTGGAACTCTCTGGAATAATTTATATAAAATTGATGTTCCTTAACTCGAGACAAATATATTTCACAGTCGGTTCTCTGGTGTGTCGTTTTCGGTCTGTCGGAAAATTTGTGTTTTATAAATTTAATAGCTCAAGATCTATTTTAGATAGAAACCTCAAACTTCTAGAGGATTCCTAGGCAAAACTTGCATGGAGTTGAACAGTGAGTTTTCTTACCATGTAGGTAACCATGTACCATGTACCATGTACCATGTACCATGTAGGTCATTTTTCAGTGATTGATGTAAAAGAAACTGTGCAAAAAATCTCTTTTGTACAGTTTTGAATACAGTTTGGTTCGTAGTTTAGAAAACTCTATTACTGCGTGTGAAAGTAAAAGTTAATGATTTACTATTTTTCAACACTCAGTACTCATTGTTGTATTTGTTTTTCTATACTAGTTTAAAGTTATCAGCAGCAGAGGGAATCTAGAACTGTTTATTTTACAAATACAAAAACGATTTATTTAATTTTTTTTTAAATAGTATGTGTAATTATACACTAAAAAAAAGTTTACACTGTCAAAGTAATAAATTATACACTGTTTTACGTAAAACGTCAGCAGTAGGCCTACTTTTAACTGATAAACAGTCAACAAATGTTTTAGCGACAAAAATAATATTTATTTATTAAACAAATTTGTTAATTGGGATGTTATTATTATAATGATTTTGCAATTAATACATATAATAATATTTTTAACACTAGATGTTACACTGAAATTTTAATTTATGGCCTCTAAAATGTACTGTATTAAACAATTACTTGTACAATGCATATAAACATGAGTATATTGCCAGGTACTAATGCTTCATTTCACTTGCAAATAAACTTACCAAGCTGTATCTTGTACCATTAGCTATCATTTACTTATAACGAGAATGCAATACTTCTTTCATAAAAATTCATGATGACGATATCATTAGTCTAATAATTATGACAAATTTAAATTAAATGTAGGACATATAGTTTTTATTAAAATTGTAGACATATTAAGTTGTATATTTTATAAATAAATTAAAGAACTTCTCTTCAAAGAAAAATATTACAGTAATAAACATCAAACAGATTAAGTAAATGCCATTTACAAGCTAGCTTAACGATTGTGAATACTAAAATTAACTACAATCGAAAGTGGTTTCAAATTTGGTAACCGTCCCAAACATATTGACTTGACATATAATTAGTTTTATACAAAGAATATCATTTTATTTTCTTCAAACGACTTTCAGCAACAAGAAAATCTGGAAAGAGTGACTCTGGACACCCTTAAGAAAGCTTCTACAAGAGATGTAATTTAATTTCAGCTGTACAAAGAAGTGACCTTACACAGAACGTCTCTAACGACTTCTTTGTAAATTGAAGACACAAGATCTTCCCAACATCAAAGAATAAACTACTAAAACTAGTAAAAACAAGAGACACGTAGCGCTAAGGCCTCCTACATGTTCAATCAGTATTTACTAAACGAAAAGGATACTTTCGTGTTTTTGCAAATATGTGACCAAAACCATAAGGTTTTGCTGCATTTGTTCGATATGTTTTGTGCAATTACGAAAAATGAAATTTGTGTATTAATAATTACGAGAGGTCGTCCAGTGGTCGAAACTCGACCAAAAATACGTAATGTACTCACTTATCTATTTTCACCCCACACTGTAAATAAAACATGTGATTTGAGTTTCTTCCATTTGTTTTGGTTTTCTGTTTATATTTCGTTGTTATTTTCGTTACCAGCATGGCAACGCATAAGATCCATGTTAATATTTTCAAATTTTTAAACTCATTTTTTGTGCTTATCTTTGAGCCTATTTAAATTTATAAAGGGATTCTGCACACCTACAGGAAAATAGTTTTCTAACGGTATGCGTAGATTTTCCCTACGATGAACACGAGCTGAGAAAAAAGGTTTTAAAGAAACATGCTTGCCTATTAATATATAGATAACAGTTTGCTACCGTTTTTAATTCGTATTCGTATATATATTATTTTCAACATAACGTCAATGGTTAATCGTGAAACCATTGGAGATGGATTACCATAAAAATGGAACAAGTAGGTGTGCAACATTTCAAAACTCACAAGATTTTGACAGTACATTTGTAATTGTACTTTGTTATTGGATTTCTATATTAAATTTAATACAAATATCAATCAAAGGACAATCTAGTATGTTTCTACTTTATTTCCGTTTATCTTTTATTTCATTATTTAGGAAAATTAACATTTACCATTTGTTTTGTAATCTTTAGAAGCTCTTCATTTTCAACAAAAATGTACAAAGAATTTGACTTTAAAGAGTTCTTGCAAGTATAGTTATTCAATTATTGCATTATAATGAATAAGAACTAAATAACTAAATGAACTAAATAAGAATAATTTCTGAAACAGGATCAATAAATTGAAATGCATAAACAAATACAGCTTAAAGGCAGAGGATACACGTCCGGTAACCAGACGTGGATTAGACGTCCGGCAATTACTGTCATAACCTAACCTAACCAACCAAACTTGCTGATAATGAAAAAATCGAATTAAGGTTAAATTCTTTCTCTATAAAAACAATTATAAATGCCAAAAATTCTAATAAAAGATGTACAGTTAAGAATAAATGGTATTCAATGCAAACTATTCGACAAAAAGTTAAAGTCATCAATGGGATTCGAACCCTGGACCTCTTGCATATCAGCCGAGCACCTTATCCACTACACCACTACCACCGAGGGCTGAACTTGTGGCTGTATTGTTGTGGTAAAGGCGTTCCAGGCTCCCGCAACCCCATGACGTCATTGCCGTACGCCTTATCCACGTCCGGTTACCGGACGCGTATCCTCTATGTTAAAGTTTAGGTTTTAAGTTTAAGTTTTTTTAGATTTAAGTTTGTTTTTTGCGACAGTTAAATTTCATTAGTAAGTAATGAGCTCATTACTATGTAAATTAAGAAAGTTGTCAAGAAGGAACAGTTTCTAAGATTAGTTAAAGCCCAGATTGAAGGTGCTGTTACTTTTATTAATTTTTTTTTGGATTCGGCTAAATTACCAAACTAACTTCCCTGTAAATACCTCCATCCACTGAACTATTTCACTATGAGAAAGCCAAAAATACATTAAAAAATTTAAGTGTTCAATTAGAAAGACAAATTTTGAATACATTATTTGTTTTTGAATTGAGTAGATTACATTAGCGGGATAAAAAAAAACTCAATACAACGGTTTGTGAAAAAGTCTGTTACCTAAGTTTTATTTCTGTTTCATAAATTCAGTTTTTTTTATGTTATTTTTTAATCTTAAGCTTCTGTTTTGGCACATCACACAATAAGTATTTTAGTTATAAGTTTCATTTAAGTTTCGTAGATAATTTATGGCACCATTTACACAATTAAATTTTAAGGAAATTAGGCACAGTGGTGGTTACTTTTAGTATTCAAACATGAAATAGTAGGTAATAAATTTAAAAGAGAGTTTATGAGGAAAGGGTGTAAAGCCTCAGCAAAATAAACCAAAAGTTAACCGGAACATGACCTAGTTTACTACTTACCCCCTGAATATACACGTAGTGAATAGTTTATCTTTTATTTCCTTTTGGGTATTTTTTTAACTTTGTGACCTGTGACGATGAATATTTTACATATATTGTTTTTTCCTTTTGTTAGGAGTTATTGATGATGAAATTGTTGTATGTAGCTGTTGTTTAGGTTTTATGTAAAAGAAAATAATTTGTACATTTACTTAATAAACTTGTATAGGGTAAGAGGATTTTAATGCAATTCGTATGACATTTGGAATCATTTTCTTTCACAACGTCAACTTCACATGCAAACTAAAACAGTTGTGGTTGAAATATATAGTCATTAATAGGTCTTATAAAATAAATGATTATACTTTCAATGATAAATGAAAATTTTTACCAAACATTATTTGTCTTTGTAGATTGAGTATCTTAGGCTTGTAATATATTTTAAATCTCATTGTTGTTCTTATAGTTATTAAATCAATTTCGTCCTAAAACTTGAAAATAATTTATGTGATAGACTTTTTCAACAGAGTAAGATAACTTGGCATTACATTACATGACAACGAAGTTACATGAATGACAGCCTTCCAACGCATAGCTTCGGTGGTAACTTCATTACCTGACAGTGAGATGTATTCTCTTGTGAGTTGTAAGTCATAAATAAGTGTTACAGCGAGTTTTATATAAAAACGTTCCGTATATTTACAAGCAAAATAAATTTTGAGTTTAAATACATAGTAAATACTAAGTCAAATATATTTTGTACTTTATTTTTGGGTTAAATGTTTTTTAAAGGTCAACCTAAAGATTTTCTGATCACTGTAATGTTATAAAACATTGTGTTACTGTTATTAATATCGTAAAAACGATTGTGTTAGTATTTAAACTAATACTGATTACCTTATATGTATAAAACTATTGATATCAGTCGAATTACTTTTTCGAGCGATAATTTTTTTCACATAAATGAACAAACTAACAAAAACATTAAAAGAGAAGATGTTAAAAAAACCTTTTTCTTGTTTTACTTTTTACTTCAGAATATTGTAACTAATATTTATATTTAATTCATTAAAATATATGAGAGTGTAAGAAGTCATAAAATAACACATTTATTAGTTGTTACTCAACCTAATAGAGAAGTATTAAAACTACTAGGTTGATGCTTGCCATTGTCAAAAATATGGTCATCAATTATATTCTAGAACACACAACTAAAGAGCTGATCCGTCAATCTATCATAAGAAAAACACTCCATCATATAAACCGTATTTCTTTGGGTCAATATCAAAGTTGGTAATGAGTGGCTTTAAGTAGTGTAAGAAATTTAGAACATTAAAAAGACTTGAACTTGAGAATACAGTTTTTATTTAATAGTGTGGGAGTTATAATTTTCTTTGAAGTAGGCCTATAATATTTTCTGACTTTCAAGTAAAATAGATTTGGTTTAGTCTTAAGATATGAGTTATTAAGAAAACGTATTATGGTTGACAAATATGATACTGGTTTTTATATTGACTTTAATTAATTTTAAAAATTGCAAGGATAAATTTATCTAGGGTAAAACCAAAAATAAAAAATAAAAACTAATAAGGAAATGTGTTTTTATCAATTTTCGAAGAACTTCACATACCTAGAGTCAGTTCTGCATCCTCCCAGTAATCATAACTAATGTAAGACGGGGTCTTGGCAACCTAATCACTTCAACCCAGACGGAAACCTCGCCTACGTGTTACAAAATCACGCAAACCTTGTGATTTGAGTTTACATCAGAAATATTAGATTGAAGTAAAAAGTGCAAACCTAGGTTGGAACCTTTTAAAGTAATTGAATTGCATTTAGAACCACTACTGGCCATTCTACAGTCACAGACCAAATTATGGTAAATTGTTGAACTCCTTCGCTTACCTTATAAAGAGAAGGCTAACCTGGAAGATACCACAGCTGTCCAAGATTACAGGAGTCAACACTTCTCACAAACAATGACAAGCACAAAAAAGTTGATTTGTTTCTAAAATCTCACCTTTGTCTACTTTACTAAATGTTGAAATACGGATACATTTTAAATTGTTTTTACATCAATGCAGGATGGCTAAAAAAGGAATTTCTAAACGGTGCTATTTTACCCTACAATTAAATAAAGTATACTCTCGAGAAATGGTGCTGCTAAAATTAAAAATGAAAGTAACAATCGATCTTATTGATTTAGAAGCATGTGCAATAAGAGTTTTCCAAATTTGGTATCCTTAACATCCTAAATAAATATACAAAAAAATGACTAAAACTTTAATATTGATGTAACAAACCGGCTACTCCATCAACATGAATAAGGAAATGTCACAAAATAGAGTTCCAAAAAACACTACAATGGGTACACAGGTAATAAGTTTACCAAATTGTTTTCAAGTTACATAATACTAGGTAAATCCCGTCGAAATCGACGGTTACTCTTGAGGTTTAACGTAAATTCAGCTAACTGTGATGGATAGAGTGAAGTTATTAAGATCTTAGGGAGGATAAACGTAATTACCGGTATGAGTAAGACGATAGTGTACCATACCTTAAAAAATGTGGTTGATGAATTCGTTGAATTCAATGTTTTTTGTCCTTTCATCGGCTTTAGGTTGCCCAAAAGGCTTTTCAGGAGTCTTAATTGTTTCTTGTTCATGAATTTTGTTCATGTTAAAGCCTCTCACTATATGGGGAAAGGAGTTCATATAATTGGTCTGTCATCTGACGGAAAGAGTCAATATTACTAAAATAACCAGAGATCTATTACCAAGACCAGAAAGCAAGCAAAGCCAATATGAAAAACAAGATACAGTATAAAAACGTAAACGAGAAACGCTATGAAACTAATTAATTGATAATTGTATTTTTTTAATTTTCCTCTACCCAGATTGTTAATTAAACAAACATTAATTAATGTTATGTCTCCCCTGACACGTGTTTTACTACAAAACCAGTTTGTTAAGGTTAGACCTGTCAATAACAAGAAAGAGGTTATTATAATGAAACGGTGAAACTCACAACGACCACACGTCTAAGTTTGATGTTCAAACGAAATTGGAAGTGAGATCAAATACTTTACTCTGTTAACTATACCTCTATTCTTCCTCTTATTTTAGAAACTAACATATCAGGCGTTGTTTCAGGTTCCTAACAGTTTAATCAGTTGTATTTAGTTACATGAAAAACTTGTTATATTTGAAATGTACGTTAGTGTGTGCGTGATAAATAGTTGCTTTATTTCCGTGCCTTTGAGAATGTCTATGATAATCACATTACTGAAATCAGTGCTTGATAAATTTGTTGATGCTCAATACGTCCAAATGATTTTTTATGTATGAGGCTTGGTATAACACTTTCAACAGTAATAACTACTTACCCATAGATAAATTTACTAAAAAGGTACTACCTGATGTAAATGTAATGTCTATTTTAGAATGGTGTCAGTGTGTGTGTGGGTGTGTTGTCAGTGTGTGTTGTGTTGTGTTGTATCAATTGTTCATGCTAACCCTCTACTACAGTCCTACACAGGTTTGGTACACGACTGTTGTAACACTGTACACTTGCACAGACCAGTGAGGTGACCCGAATACATATAACATTGACAACAACAAGGTATTCTCGTTGTCTTTGCTGTAAAGTAACTCGATGTTATTTTTGTATTAACATCTCTTGGAAACTAGTAATAAAGTAGAAAAAGCTAGTATGATAAAAATTCTCAAGGGGGGAAAATGTAATTTGCTTAAAAATATATTACATGCTGACATCGATTATGATTTTACTAGATTTATAAGTTGTTTTAAGAATATTAGTTACAAATAAAAACATTTTTAACTATGTTAAATTTGTAAGAAGAAAAATTATATAGCAAACTCGCATTCACAAAAAATATAAAAGTACTTTAATCCAAGAATGTATAACTGGTTTGTGACTAGTTTATACTCTTTCAGGCCAATCACACCTGATATATGTTTTAAAACAATGAAATGTAATTAAATCAAGTATAAATACTTTGTCAACTTAATTTATGCTGCGTGGCATTTAATACATCTAAGTGCAATTCACGTGGTGGCCAAAAATTTATATTCAAATATAGAATAAACCATTTATTTTGTTCAATGTTTAAAGTTCATCCCGAAATCCTCAGATTTATGTTTTTATCGCAAGACCTGCTAACTAAATATTACCCATAGAATAACAAGTTTTCACAGAATTTAAAAGCCGTTATTTCAACTTCGGAGCACGTTTATTTTAGTTTTTCGTTTCAACAGCGTGTTGCTTATGTTCAGAACTAAATAGTGGATTAACCTAGTTCTCAGGATTCTTACACATTCAGTTTCTCTCCAAAACGGTTTGCTACTAAATTGTAAGAATAAAAAATTAGTAATAAAATTCAAGACAGTAGTATATATCTGGTAAATAAACTATTTGATTATTATTTGAGGTAAATATTTACTCATAGTGGTTTTAGTCATATATTTCAAACCTCTTGACGTACAAAGTGTACTTGTCTGTGGAGATCGACTGTTTTGTTACTATATTAAGAATATAATTAAGAATTTTACGTCTTGTTCATTGTTATTTTACAGATAAATGATTTACTTAACCTTGAAAAATTATCGTTGTCTTTGGAAACAAATACCTATATGCAATCAAGGAACAAAGTCATGTTTGTCAACATCACAATCACTTCATAAGTTAGACAGTTAAAAAAGTTAGTATATAAAATCACAAGGTTTTACCTTACAAAAGCCATGGTGATATATGTCATTAAATTGCTTGACAAAGAATCTTGCCATAAATAAATTTAAACCAGCAAAATTGGAACTGTAAAAAAAGAGTATCTTTAAAAATAATTACTAGCAAATATTTTTACAAACATTTATCACATTTTTACATTATATGAGAGTTTGTAAAATATATTTAATACTGTACGAAGTGTTAGCCCGTCCTACGTACGGGAATTCAGTAGTCAGTTAAAACCGTGTACAATTCAGATCAGCTAGTTTTCACAAATAAAGGCAAAGTTTCTTGCAGTTTTAATGTGAAAAATCATCTTGTAAACAAATGTTGTGTGACCAAATATGTTTTTATTCCGTCATAGGCCTATACGATATGCATTTTAAATCCGACAATTTTACAATAAAACAGCAATTCTGCAATTTTTACGATGGGAAAAGCGTTGAAGTGAGATTTGCAGCCGATTCGCACAGACGCACACTGATTATAAGTAGCCTACGGTAGAGAGAGTAATAGTCAATTGAGAAGTGTATAGACCTAGTCAACGATACCACCTTCCATAGCATACCTGCCTCTTCCATAATTATTATCACCAAAATACAACTACTATACACAATTTCCAGTAGGTCTGAATAGAAACGACCTAAAATAAAACGATAATATCCAATCAAATTCACAGTACACATAATTCAACTTTGGTGTCCTAACATCAAAACTAATCGTCACACCTATCCTTTATATCAATTTCACTGCATTAATTGCTGAATAAATAAGTGTAAACAAAGAAAAGTAAAAACAATAACAGTTTGTTTTGAAACAGCTGTTTGGTTTAAATAACATTCATTTGAAAAAAAAAGAACCCACGATTACTAAAAAAAACTGGTCACATGTAGCAGGAATAAAAAAAGTAAACACGCTAGTAAAGCTAATGACGTAATTGTCAATGTTTATTATCCATACCGTCCGTAGTTTAGAATCTAAGCGTCGGCTGCTCGACTTTTTAAAAATTAAAACTTAATTTCTAAAAAACTGGGACCCTAAACTAAAATTATGGCTTCGACATTCCCTAGTTCTCAAAATTATCTTTCTTTCAACACAAAAATCATGAAAATCCGTAGAGTGGTTGATTCAGAATCGTGAAATAAAACAACACTGTTTCGTTTTAATATTATAGATAGATGGTTAAAGAAATAAAAATCCAAATTGAATGTTTGTATGGATACATCATACTTTATAACACAATCTTTATCATTCATTTGCCTGAAAAATTAAAATTCTTCATTCTATCACAAAACATTTGCTGACAGCTGACTAATGATAGAATGATGTCCATTTATTATTGGACGTCAGTTGCAAGCAAGACCCGCTCTGTTGTGTCAACCTCTCTGATACAATTTGTTTTACTGATAACAATCGGCCTTATAATGTAACCGATTTTTACCGTGCGTCTCACTTTTTATGTTCTGTTTGTTGAAGTTGTAGCATATTTTATATGTATTTTGATTTCAAAAACGAAAGAAAGAAGATAACATGCAATAACATCATTATACATTGGATAACTGGCGCTTGGAAACAAAATAACACACATATAAACGTATATCAAGTAGGATGTCCAACCAGGCAGATCGAACTGAACAAAATAAGCAATTCTTTACATATTAATATGTACATATTGTATAATATGTGCAAAAAGAAAAAAAGGCCTCACAGGCATAAGCCTGATTTGAGATTTAGGCACTTAAATTAAACACGTACTAAAAAGATACCACGAACGAAAAGCGTACTAAAATATCAATGTCATAAAATATTATCAATATCATTGGTATAAAGTTAAAGAAGTGATAAAAATATACTAAAATATACATATTGTAGACTGTGATCATCTATACCATATGCATTTATTTTGAGTCTTTACTCAAAATATTTACTGATTCTTGATTTTGAAAGCATTACTTAAAAACAACGACTTGGATAAATAGTGTTTGGGATACAATTAGACTTCAAAGTGAACTTTAAACGTAATGATACAGTTCTTGAAAATCTTTCGCTGTCGTAAAAACCATTACTGCACATAACTTAGTTTGGATTTAATACTTCGCTCTGCTCTGATTAAAATACTCAAAATGACCAATACTCGATTTATTGCTTGTTTCTTTTTATCTAATACTCAATGAGAATAAATTTTATCATCCTCAATTTGTAAAATAATGTTTTGCGTTGCATCCTCAGTTATTTTAACATCGAAAAAGTGCTCACAAATCTTTTAAACGATTGTGTAGGATAGAAAAAACTAAACATTTTTTAAAACCACTTGAATACAGTAAAGATACATAACATCATTGTTGGAATAAATAATCTTTTCTTGAAAAACAAGCAGTTTTATTCAATTGTTAAGAAACGAGATGAAGACCATGATCAACCTTTATAGTAATATACAGGGTTAGGCAAAAGTCTGGAACCGCCCTATTAACTTTTTAACGTATTTCTAATGTTTATCTTGCTTGTTCATCTTAAATTTAAATGGCTGCCATTTGATTAGAGGGGTGCGATATAGACCTCTGGTTTGCGCCATTCAATTTCTCTCGATACACCTTTTAAAATGAGGGGTCACATGATAGGTGTTTACGTTTGTAAATTTGGGGCTGCTCCCAAAATACCCCATTTTGGGGGCTGGGGCAAAGCTGTAATTTTTATGAAAAAGTGCCATTTCTTATGTTGTAAATATGTGCTGAGTTTGGTTTTCCTACTGCAACGCGTTAAAAAGTTAACTGGGGGTTCCAGACTTTTGCCTAACCCTGTATATAACTAGCATTCGTATAAAACACTCATCGAGATATTTTACCAAAAATACCCTACTTTATGGAACACTAACTATATCTGGTACTAGCCCGTGTAATTAAATGGATCAAATGAGGTTTTCAACACAACTCAGCTATACAAGAAACTTTAAAATTAGAAACCATCAATCCCAAAAATACAAAGGGTTCTTTAGATTCTTACTTAATGATCCGTGGACGCCTTTAAGTTGGGTCGTTAACTAAGTCAAGTCAATGCCTGATTAAAAGGTTTGTACGATCAGTAATTAGGCCCTACAGTAATATATCATATTTCACTACACTGCAGCATAAAGGGTTAAAGTTCCCTTGACTTGAATGGAATCAAATAGTGTTATGGCAAATAGTGTTATGGCAAATAGTGTTGTGACAAGTTTGGAAAAAAATCTCGTGTTGATTAGTTGTACTTATAATTATGTTTATGTACACAAGTAGAGCTTCATACGTTAAAAATAACAACATGGCTTAACTATCAAATTGTACTAATCTTTAGTGGACACTCTGTATATTAAATTTTAAAATTCAAGTCTAATCAGACTTGTCAATATTAGCTGCGATTTTTCCAGGCAGTGTATTCTACCGTTAATGTGGGTAGGTAATGTATTTCTAAAAGGTTATAGCTAAAAGTTATTTGTCAAAACTAAACCTGGGACATATATAATAGTAGTTTACGCAACGATTGCGTTAAGTGAGTCTTTACGACACGAGTAGAAAATATAGAAAACTTCTACGAGTGTCGTAAAGACTATTAACGCGAGTTGCGTACACTACTTTACCTACGACCGTTTTTTAATTACTATCAATCTGGATTTAATTACTAACAATCACTAATGATAACTTTTTAGAGAGGTTATGTTTTCGTGTATTGTCATTGCCACTGAAAGTGATGCAACGACTTGTTGTATAATCAGCTGATTTCCTGTAATTACGTGTTTGTTAAACTTCGTTAAATATTACATTGCTAGCAGCATTCTTACCATAAATAATATTGTATCAGGTACAATTCGGCAAATATTTAATTTATTTTTGGACTTCCACAAACTTAATTAAGAATACGCGAGTATCAACATGGACAAGTCGGATCAACAATTGACAAATTGACAATTGACTAATTGGTCAACTGATCAGCTGATCAGCTGATTAGTTGACGTTCGAAGCATTACAATTTTAATTCTTTTCTCTCAATACTTGAACCCTCATTGGTCCGTTACCTGTGTGGATATGAGAAAACTATGCGGATATGAAAGTAAACAGCTGTAAAGTGAAACTTTTCAATTCTAAGAACTGGACTGAAATGGCTACTTTAAAAAACGGTCGTAGGTAAAATATATTTTTCCTACAGTCACCTGACAAAGTAGCCTTCCTTGCACCGATTATATAGTAAGGATTAATTGACTTACTTTGCCGCACACTTTTTACTTTGACACAAAGTTGTTACTTTGTCGCACACCAGTATTCCAACCACAACACAAAACAGTATAATAAACTTCGCCCACAAGGCTATTTTAATTTTTACTATTTATTTATACAATAAAAAAATACATATTCTTCGTCGATTATAGTTTGTATCATTGATGTTAATTGCATTTGTTGGAATACATTATTTTTTGTATTTTACTTTTAGTAAGTACAATTAATAGGTAATGTAATGTACGCAAGTACGTATGTAGATTAGAGATTAATTTAATGAAAATGTTAACGGGTTTTTTGAAATAGTGTCAAATAGCTATAATTTAATATAAATAAATGTATCAGTGTCATGCCACATTGAATGGTTGTGTAGATAAACTTTTCACTTTTCAATTGGTGTGGATAAAAAATCCAGGAAAAAGTTTTAATTTAGCTTTTCGATGAGCCTATAGCGGAAACGTCTGATAAAAAGTTAATCTTTTAAGGGAAATGTAATATAAGTTTGGAGGTAAAAGAAGAATTAACGTGGCCTAACACTCTATAACTCTTTAAAGGATCTCTATTTTAGGTATCATGTCACAGCCAAGATGCCACACACCTAATTGTAGACTAATTAGGCTGTGTAATGGGGCTTTCGATAGCGATATAAAAATATGGTAGCCAGTTCATAGTTCAAACTTTATGATTGTTTATATAGATTTTCTCCTACTCGTACAGCATCACTTCATAAGTAATATTTAATCCGTCAATATATTTAAAAATCATTACATATTCGAAGCAGATTATTTTACCTGGAACAGACACTAAGAGTTTGTGTAATTTTGTAGTCGAACAGTTTATTATTTAAAACCACCATGGGTGATGAATGGGAGAAGGTAGGTTTTCTGGATACTTAGTCTGAATAATTTATATTGATTTGTAGCTCAGGGCCGCACGTTCAGAATTTACTAGTTAAAGAACCAAGTATCTATTTGTCAATTGAATTGTCCGTTGTATTCTTTTACTCTTAGTAAAATATTTTTAGAACATTTTATCAATTGTTATGAGTACAATTATCGACTCATTTCATATAATATATTCTAAAATTCCTATTAATATACACCCCTACACCCCTTACCCCCTCATTTCGCCCAATATTCCACCCCATTTTTCCCTACACCCCCCCCAGGTTTCGTATACAGGGTGTTCCGGAACTCTTTGGAACATTTTATATAAAACTGATGTTCCATAACTCGAGACAAACATATTTCACAGTCGGTTTTCCGTCTGTCGACATGTTTGTGTTTTATAAATCATTTAATAACTCAGGATCTATTTTAGATAGAAACTTCAAATTTCTAGAGAGTTCTGGCACACCCTGTATATAAAGTTTTGTTTAAAATATGCCATAATACAATAGTTGTTAATACAACTGGATAAGCTTACAAATACGACATTTCAAAACGGTTTTCAAAAATTACTTTTGTAGTGGGCGTTAAGTTTTTAAGTAACAATTAGCTGTAAACCATGTTGTTAGCGGTAGTGAGTGTTACATCCCGCTGGGGAAATACTTGCGAGGAGCTATGAGTACACTGCATGTATTAATTATAATTTTCACAAATTAATATCCTTATTGAAAGCTTAGATCTTTTCGATACTAAAATGTTTGCTGATTCAATCACATATCTATAAGAATAAACAATCGATATATTCCACATTTTTTTATCTCGACATTAAATTTAGTATTATTTCTATACACAGTTGAATTCTATCATGAAATTATAAATAAATCTACAAGTTGTATCGTAACACTATTCCGTTATTGTACGGTGAAATTTAAAAATATTCGTCAAAACTTTAACTTTTAGATTTAAAGTTACAAAGCTTGAATTTGTAGCTACTATTTCTTAGTGATAGCTGTAAAAGAAACTGTGCAAAAACTCTTTTGTACAGAGTTATTCATGAATATAGTAATCTTTGAATACAGTTTGGTTCTTAGTTTAGAAAAGTATATTAAATAAAAGTTAATGATTTACTAATTTTTTTTTCTGATTCTGTAAACCAAGGTAATACATTATATGTTCACATTTATTTCGTTGTTATATTTGTTTTTCTATACTAGTTTAAATAAATTCCCGATCAGCATCGTACTTGTTATTAAATTACCTGAAAGCACAAAAATACGTCAATTACACTTGTAATAATATATTTACACTTTTACTGTTTACTCAAAAAACGGGCTAAAAATATAAAAGATGGTAAGTGGTGATCGATTTCGATTGGACACTCCAATCATCATCAGACCCAATAGGCGAATGTCGAATCGCCCAACTAAATAATAGGTGAGATGGTTAAATATTCGAAACGCCTATTGGGTCAGATGATGATTGGAGTGTTCAATCGAAATCGATCACTCCTTGCTATCTTTTATATGTAGTCAACTTAGAATATGTATTTACCTTCTTATGAGTAAACAGTATTAGTGTAAATATATTATTACGAGTGTTAGTAGAAGTATTTTTTGCTTTCAGTCAACTAGTTTAAAGAAAACCTATTGAAATGAGTACAACTTAGATTAAGTGCATATAAGCAATCCTAGTTTAGTACGTTTATGCAATGCATAACGTTGTTTATTTCAAATTAACCAAATACATATTATCATGTTCATGCTCAATACATAAACAACTAGAACTACATATTGAATTTTTACAATCAGCAAATATAGTCTTTGACAAAACCTTAAACCCAGTTCTCTTATAAAATAATGCATATTATGTGATACTATACATGCATTTTAAAATTCTAACCGGGATTATGTTGGATATTCGTAAAAAGTGTTGTGCAGAGAGAATTTGGAACCTTATATTTTACGATTATAAAAACTACTTATTTACATTTTCTTTTAAATTATGTATGGGATTATACACGTTCCCATTCATAAACCGTAAAATAGGAAATATGTAAGACTAATTTTTATAGTTAATAAAAGTTTTATTGATAAGAAAGTGATAAGAATTCATTCAAAACATTTGTTAATATTATGTGTTTTGCTAATTTACAATAATTATTACATATAACATTTTCAACCTGTAAATGTTACACTAAAGTCTTATTTCATGTACCTTGAAATGCATTATGCATTTACTTGTACAATGCATATAAACATGAGTATATATTGCTAAGTACTAATGCTTCATTTCACTTGCAAATAAACTTAGCAAGCTGTATCTTGTGCCATTAGCTATCATTTACTTATAACAAGAATGCAATACTTCTTTCATCAACATTCATGATGACAATATTATTAGCTTAATAAATATGACAAAGTAAAATTAAATGTGAGACATGTATTTTCAATTGAAATTGTAGACATATCAAATCATATTTTATGGATAAATTAAAGAACTCCTCTTCAAAGAAAAATATTACAGTTATAAACATCAAACAGATTAAGTAAATGCTTTTTACAAGCTAGTTTAGCAATTTTAAATATTAAAAATTAACGACAATCGAATTTGATTTCAAATTTTGTAACCATCCCAAACGTATTGACTTGACATATAATTGGTTTTTAAAGAATATCATTTTATTTTCTTCTAAGGACTTTCAGCAACAAGAAAATCTGGAAAGAGTGACTCTGGACACCCTTAAGAAAGCTTCTACAAGAGAAGTAATTTAATTTTAGCTGTACAAAGAAGTGACCTTACACAGAACGTCTCTAACGACTTCTTTGTAACTTGAAAACACAAAGTCTTACCAACATCAAAGAATAAACTACTAAAACTAGTAACAACAAGAAATGCGCTACGTTATGACCTCATAGATGTTTGATTAGTATTTACTAAACAAAAAGGATACTTGCGTGTTTTTGTAAATATGTGACCAAAACCATAAGGTTTTGCTGCATTTGTTTGATATATTTTGTGTAATTACGAAAAATGTAATTTGGTGTATTAATAATTATAGCAGTCTGCTACCGATCTTAATACGTATTCGTATATATGTTATTTTCAACATAACGTTAATAGTTAATCATGAAACCATCGGAGATTGATTACCTTAAAAATGGAACAAGTAGTCGTGTGCAACATTTCAAAACAAGACATGAAAAAATGTTGACAGTACATTTGTAATTGTACATTGTAATTGGATTTATATATTAAATTTCATAAGTAAACAAAATGTATTAAAAATATCAATGAAAGGACAATCTAAAATGTTTCTATTTTATTTCCGTTTATCTTTCATTTCATTATTTAGGAAAATTAACATTTACTATATGTTTTGTAATCTTTAGAATCTCTTCATTTTCATCAAAAATGTACAGAGAATTTGACTTTAAAAGAATTCTTGCAAGTATAGCCATTCAATTTTTGTATTGTATAGTAACTAAATAAGAATAATTTCTGAATCAGGATCAATAAATTGAAATGCATAAACAATTACAGCTTAAACTTTACATATAAAAAATTAATTTAAATTGTGATTTAAGTTTTTTTTGCTACAGTAAAATTTCATTAGCAAGTAATATGTTCATTACTATGTAAATTAAGAAAGTTGTCAAGAAGGAACAGTTTCTAAGATTAGTTAAAGCCCAGATTGAAGGTGCTGTTACTTTTATTAACTTTTTTTTAGATTTTGTTTGATTACCAATCTTCCCTCCTTGTAAATACCGCCTTCCACTGAACTATTTCGTTATGGGGAGGCCGAAATACATTAAAAAATTTAAGTTTTCTATTAGAAAGACAAATTTTGAATACATAATTTTTCTTTTCAAATTGAGTTCAAGATACCCTTTGTGGGGTAAAAAAACACAATACAACGGTTTGTGAAAAAATCATTTTAACGCTTAATCATATTAAATAATCATTTTGTGTATTTTTATTTTAACGCATGTACATTATAAAAGGTTTTTAGTGACATTTAAGCAGGCTTTGGTCTGAACTGATTTTAATATATTTAATTAAAACTCGTATTGTTTCATATATTAATAATTATTTTATCTATTTCATGGCTTATTAAATGTACTTTGTGATGTCCATTGTACTTTAAAAATGTTATGCAACTTGTTGATCTCTAAGAAAATATCTTTAAAACCATCTAGTATAAGTGAATACATCCAGATTATTAAAATAAAAAACATAACTACTTTAGTACTACTAAAGGACTGATCTTGCTTTTAATCTTAAGCTTCTGTTTTTGCACATAACACATTAAGTATTTTAGTAACAAGTTTCATTTAAGTTTCGTAAATAAGTTATGACACCATTCAACTGTAAGGAAGTACGGCTATAGTGGTTACTTATAATATTCAAACACCAAATAGTAGGTAATAAATTTAAAAGAGAGTTTATGAGGACGGGGTGTAAAGCCTCAGAAAAATAAACCAAAAGTTAACCGGAACATGACCTAGTTTACTACCTACCCCCTGAATATACACGTAGTGAATAGTTCATCTTTTATTTCCTTTTTGGGTATTTTTTGAACTTTGTGGCCTGTGACGATGAATACTTACATATATTGTTTTTCCCTTTGTTAGGAGGTATAGATGATGAAATTGTTGTATGTAGCTTTTGTATTGGTTTTATGTAATAGAAAATAGTTTATACATTTACTTAATAAACTTGTATAGGGTAAGAGGATTTTAATTCAATTCGTACGACACGCGGAATCATTTTCTTTCACAAAAGTCAACTACACACGCAAACTAAACAGTTGTGGTTGGAATATATAGTCATTAGCAGGTTTTATAAAATAAATGATTATACTTTCAATGATAAATGAAAATTTTTATCAAACAATATTTGTCTTTGTAGATTAAATATCTTTGTGATTGACCTTTTTAAACATATAATTCTCATTTACTTTTATTACAAATCGGTACATTTTCAATAGTACAACATGTATAGGAAGTAGTTGTGCATAAGTATTATTTTTACACGATCAAATAAATGACAATATACATTTTATAAATAATTTAGGCTAGTAATATATTTTAAATCTCATTGTTGTCCTTATAGTTATTAAATTAATTTCGTCCTAACATTTGAAAATAATTTATTTTGTAGACTTTTTTCAACAGAGTAAGATAACTTGGCATTACATGTCATGACAACGAAGTTTACATGAATACATGACAGCCTTCCAACGCATAGCTTCGCTTGCTAACTTCATTATCTGACAGTGAGATGTATTCTCTTGTGAGTTGTAAGTCATAAATAAGTGTTACAGTGTGTTTTTTTATATGAAATGTTCCGTATATTTACAAGCTAAATACATTTTGGGTTTAAATACATAGTAAATACTAAGTAAAATAAGGTGTGTACTTTATTTCTGGGTTACATTTTTTTCATAGGTCAACCTAAAGATTTTTTGATCACTGTAATGTTATAAAACATTGTGTTCCTGATATTAATATGAGATAAAGATTTTATTATTATTTAAACTAATACTGATTACCTTATATCAAATTATTGACATCAGTCGAATTACTTTTTTAAGCGATAATACTTTTTCACATAAATGAACAAACTATCAAAAACATTAAAAGATAAAATATTTAAACAAAAATATTTTTCTTGTTTTACTTGTTATTGTGTTACTTCAGAGTTTTGTAGCTAGTATTTATATTTGTCCCATTAAAATATATATGAGTGCAAGAAGTTATGAAATAACACATTTATTAGTTGTTACTCAACCAATAGAGAAGTAGAGTTAATAGGGAAGTATTAAAATGACTAGGTTGATGCTTGCCTTTGTCAATAATATGGACATCAATTACATTCAAAAACACACAACTAAAGAAGTGATCCGTCAATCGTGCTTTCATAAAAACAACACTCCATCACACCTTAAGTAGTGTAAAAAATTTAGAACTTTAAAATGACTAGAACTTGATAATACAGTTTTATTTAATAGTGTGGTAGTTATAATTTTTTTTTAGGTAGGCCTATGTTATTTTCTGACTATCAAGTAAAATAGATTTTAGTTGGTCTTAAGATATGAGTTTTTAATAAAACGTAATATGTTTGACAAATATTATACTGGTTTTTATATTGAATTTAATTAATTTTAGAAATTGCAAGGATAAATTGATCTAGGGTAAAAAAATAAAAAACAAAGGAAATGTTTTTATCAATTTTCCAAGAGCTTCACATACCTATAGTCAGTTTTGCATCCAGTAATCATAACTAATGTAAGACGGACTAATCATAACTTCCATTGTGAGAAAAGCTTATAGAAGGAGTAACAACGAAGTATACAGTCAGTATAAATTTACATTACCGAAGTCTTCGTTCGCACTATAAACTACTTTGTACAAACGTCATTATGTTATAAAAAGATGATGTTAAATCATTGTTATTTAGACTGTTTATCATATGTCAAACCTTTTTAGACCAACTATTTGACAATATAATATTATTTATATTAAATTTGTTTTTTATGTTGCATCCTCTGATAAACGTTATTTATAAAGTTGTTAAAAGTCTCACTTACGTTCTTGGGGTGTGTTTTAAGTGATTTTAATGGACTACTGAAGGCCATTTTGATGGATGGGATTATTTATGACTACAAATTGGAAATTAAAATAATGATGGAAAAAGGGCATAATTTTCTTTTAAAGTACTCGTATGTCTAAGAAATCACATTCTTAGCCAACACCTTGCCATGTAAATTAATTTTTAATCAATATTATTTTCAAAATTAAGGGTTAAATGTTACTAAAACTTAATCCTATATTTATACAATATAAGACTTAGACAAGATATGATGCGAAATAAAATACTAATTCTGTGGCTAAGACTTGCTTTTTGTTTATAAAAATGTTTACAACTCATTATTTTTACAAATTAAGTGTTACATGTACAAATGATTTAGTATTAATAAGTCATCTAATGTTATTACGATTGCCATTTAGTAACTAACTAGTGTATTCCCATAATTCAGAAAGCATTTGAAACACGTATAGGTGATAAAGATCATGATAATGACATAGTAATTTAACAGTATTTAAACGTTGCATGGTTAATAGTCATAACAAATAACGCTTAAACGGGTATTCGGCCATACATAAACATCTTATAGGAGAAATATCACAATATCTATGTAGACTTTAGACTGGTTTACACAAATTTTAAACTAGTTTTATGTTTTCTTCGATCTAGGTTCACACTGGATATAACATAGATTATTGCAATATTTTGTTAATAAGTAACCTTAGAATCTGTATAGCAATAAGAGCTAAAAAGCTTATAGAACATTATACCTGGTGAGACTTATTAACCCACGTTTGTATCACTCTCCATTATTTACAAGTAGGTCTAATTTTATTGTTAAACTATAGAAATTTCTTTCTATGCCAATATTGTGTCCATAGATGTTTACACCATGTTTTCAGATACTTTATTACACTTATGCAAAAATATAACGTGCTATTTATTAGGTATCCGTACATGGTGTTGTTAGCACTTTTTTAATTTCATTTGAATACAGTTTTAAGTAAGTTACCTTTCCAAAACAGTCTACTTGTATAAATTAAACCACTGATTTAACAACAATCAATCTGTTTATGAGACCACTGGTTAATAAAACAGGTGAGAAAATGTCAAAACAGCTGATTTTCTGGTTCATCTAAACTGCAACATTCCTAATCTGCATAAATTAAAACAGCATAACGTGCTAAGACTGTTAAATAATCTAATTTTCATACTTGAATTCTTACCCTGCTTTTTACAACAGTATTCCAAAGCATTCTGTAACAAACTCTCATCAAAGTGTTAATTCCTAAAATAAGAATTTGAGAGTTTTCCATCAGTAATTCTTGATTAATTTAAGAAGCTTTATTAAACAAATAAGTGTGTTTAAACTAGGCATTTACGGATCTTCTATGTTGTATTTTTTCACAAATACAATACACTAAGATATTTATTATAATAGAAAAAATACTTAAAAGTTTGTAACAATTATCAAGAACTTATGAACGATACTACAATAATCTAAAACAGCTACATTACAACTACGCTGATTCAAATTAATCGATATGCACATTTTTTAGATGTATTTTTTAACATCACTCAAACCACTTTTCTTTGTAAACAAATAAAAATTCAGTCAAAGTTTGAACGTCATCAGTGTGTTGTTGTGAGTTGGAAGCTCTCGTTTGTATGTAGATGAGGGAATATGTTTACTCAAACGATTCTGACTTGCTGATAAAAGCAAACTACAATATGTCAAAATAAAATGTGTTACAGCTATATTAAATAAACAGTGGTATGCCATAAACTAAATTAAAAGAGTCTTATAGGGTTAACTACAATAAACGAAATTAAATAACTTTTTGATCAACATCGTACGTGTTATTAAATTAACTGAAAGCACAAAAGATACGTTAAATATCACTTGTTTACTATATTTAAACTTATACTGTTTACTCATAAGATGGTAAGTACATATAAAAGATGGTAAGTGGTGATCGATTTCGATTGGACACTCCAGTCATCATCAGACTCCATAGGCGAATGAAATTGGCACACATTACTCACATTTTTTAATACAACATGTTAGTGAGTAAACATTAAATGAAAATGAAAGTCCCCCTTTATAGCGATTTATTTTGAACCGTAAGTTAAGTTTATTTGCAAATACATACTTGTTGATATAAATTAATATTGTTAGGAGTTAAAAGTAATTACACAAACACTTCACATGTATTTCTTGTCAAAAAACTTATTCCACCTTTGAATTTTTTTAGTATTACAGACATACTTAAAGTGTTAAAAAATTCTGTAAAATAGATATTACATACATTTTAAGCAGGTAGGACCAGGGAATCATAATATGAAATCGTTTAAGATGCTTTCAGAACGTGTTTGCCCAAAATATACTTTATCGGAGATAAATATCTGAAAAGAATTTTCAAGTAAATACGGAAGTTATAAACTAAACCGAGAAGATTTTTTATAGCAATACGAATATTTTTCTAAAGGTTAAGAGATCAATTGGGTAAATTTGTATACACATTTTTAAAGGCAGGATACAGCAATAACTCAAAATAATTAAACACTGCAAACGGCCTAAATGTACATTATTCAAATAAACTAAGGTCAGTTAAAAGCTAACATACTAACATAATCAAATTGAACAAAAAATAAGATGTTTTGAGAAGTAAAAATAAATTATTCGAATCATTAATATCTTGAATAAAAATTATTTCTTGTTCATTTGCACCTTAACTTACTGAAAAACTTAGGTATAAAATAGCACAGAATGTAAATAGCTTAACTCCTTATTAGAGCTAAAAGCTTTAAAAGCTTTCTCAGTTTAGTTTATTAAAACTCTCACCCTTTACTTGGAAACACATGCTGTTTGATAAACGATCCTTAATTTGCTTTTTGATTACAATGAAGTCAAAGGTTTCGTGTAAAAATCGCTGTAATCTAAATAAATATTATTAAAGTTTTTGTGTATGCAAGTTTCGTTTATACTAACTTCTTCTAAGTATCACATTATGTTATATTAATATACTTTAATATAGCCTGCACAAAAAAAAAGGTTTTTAAAAACTAATAAAGTAATTATGCAAAATTAAAATATATATACAGGGTGATCAACTCAAGGAGGCCACCATTGGGATATCGGAAACGGTTAGAATTAGAGAAAACTTTAAATGGGGTACATTCCTTTATTTTTTGTAGCAGTTAAAAATATGATTTTAGATTGTTGAAATTCAGCCGCCATTTTCCAAAATGGCGGCCAACTTTGAAATTTCTTATGGAACACCCTATATTTGATCATGTTTTCGGATAGAACAAGTAATTTAAAAACTTTTTTATTCTTGACATTTTTTCGATAAACCCACTCGTTTAGGAGTTACAGCCTATGGAAAAATGACTTCCGGTGTACATTTTACACCATGTAGCTCCAAAACAAGCAGGTTTATAGCGAAAATACGAAGATTAAATAAGTCAAATAAGTCTCAAAATTGCATCCATATTCCAAAAAGACCATAAAATACACAGTTTTCCACTTTCCAAGTTTGCCGCCATTTTGGAAAATGGCCGCCATTTTTTAAACTACAGAATTCATATTTTTAACGGATTTTATGGTATGTTTGGAATGTGGATGCAATTTTAAGACTTATTTGACTTATTTAATCTTCGCAATTTCGCTATAAACCTGCTTGTTTTGGAGCTACATGGTGTAAAATGTACACCGGAAGTCATTTTTCCATAGGCTGTAACTCCTAAACGAGTGGGTTTATCGAAAACATGTCAAGAATAAAAAAGTTTTTAAATTGCCTGTTCTATCCGAAAACATGATCAAATACAGGGTGTTCCATAAGAAATTTCAAAGTTGGCCGCCATTTTGGAAAATGGCGGCTGAATTTCAAAAATCTAAAATCATATTTTTAACTGCTACAAAAAATAAAGGAATGTCCCACATTTAACGTTTTCTCTAATTCTAACCGTTTCCGATATCGCAATGGTGGCCTCCTTGAGTTGATCACCCTGTATACAGGGTGTCCCGGAACTCTCTACCAATATTTTAGGGCATTGCTCCTGGGTAAGAAACATAACTAAATATCATATTTAAACTGTCCGGAAGTCCTTAGTTACTCACACAGCCGCCATTTTGTTTTTTTCAGTTATTAATTTTATTCTAAAGAATGGTTAAACATACGAAATGGAAACTTTGCACAAACATGTAAGACAACTAGACAAAGCTACCAAAACAATATCAAGATTTTTCAAATTCGTAAAACAAAATGGCGGCCATTTAAAATTTGTGTAAAATCAATGGTTTTTGAGTTTTTTAAGAAAGAAAATTTTAAATGACCGCCATTTTGTTTTATGAATTTGAAAAATCTTCATAATTTTTTTGCAGCTTTGTCTAGTTGTCATAAATGTTTGTGCAAAGTTTCCATTTCGTATGTTTAACCATAGATAAAACATACTCCCTTAGTAGATTTCCCATCCTTATGGAACAGCTGAAGCCAGTTTTATTGTTAGTTCTGTACGGTTTTCTGTAGATGTCGTGTTTTGTTTACAATTTGTTTCCCGTTATTACAGCCATTTAAAACCTCGTTTAACCAAATAATACGATCTAATCATAAACAATAACTTGTCCCCTAGTTATTTAACCAAACAGTAAAGCACAAATCAAGAAATTAACCCTAAAATAATAGAAACAAAATTTCGTTGACACTAGCGCCCAGTGTGGCGTACATGAACTAGACATGAAAAACGAGCTTCAAAATTTACAATGGGATGAGAAGTCTACTTGTGTTGGTTAGTCTATGGTTTAACCATTCTTTAGAAAAAAATTAATAACTGAAAAAGACCAAATGGCGGCTGTGTGAGTAACTAAGGACTTCCGGACAATTTAAATATGATATTTAGGTACGTTTCTTACCCAGGATCAATGCCCTAAAATATTGGTAGAGAGTTCCGGGACACCCTGTATATATATATATAATACTTAGTTCTGTAATAAAGAAAAGACCAAAGAAATTTTCTAGTTACAAAAAGCTGCATTACAAATTAATATGATGAAATAAGTATTCACACAGATTGTAGTTTAAGTCTATCATTTTGAAACACGTAAAAAGAAATACTATTAATTGTTTTCACATTGAACCCTAGGTGCACCATTTCCCCCCCAGTCGATGTTGGTACTGTTAAACTTATTATGGAATTTTAAATCCATTTAACCTAAAAACCTTTTCACACAAGTTACCGTTTTACGTTGTTTTCAAACTAGGGTACATATTAAAATATTTACAAGGTGTATATTTAAAACAAAAAAAGAAGATGTATAGGAACTTGGGACAAGAGTGCGCACTTCAAGTTTAGCCCCCAACAAATAGGTCAAACGATTACCAATTGAAACAAAACCAACAGTAAGCAATTGTATGTTAGTTGGTAACCAAACATTTTATTTTTACAATTATCATTAATGTATAATTTTTAAAATAATAATGAAAATGATAATTATGAAAAGTTACATTTGCGAACTCTACTTGTAAATTAGATTTTTTTTTTTTATTATAATATCCTTTTCCTAAGCATTTTGTCGAAATGTAATGAAAAGAATGAATATTTTAATAAACATATATATAACAAATATTTTAAATTGTAAATTGCAAGCATTTTTATTTCAGTCTTAGTAAAAGAAAATACATAAGATATATCTTTCAAAATGTATAAGGGAAGAATGTTACGGTCATTTAAAAATAATCAGTGTTCCTTAATAGAGGTTTCATGGAGTTTATTTTTTTACACACTATTTAATAGCGCTGTTAATTAAACTCTTTTATGTTTCACTTTCTAAATAAATTGCATCTTCTATTCTGAGAAAACTATTTTAAGAAAAGAGATTTCGTGTTACGATTGTCAGTGGGTTTACAGTCTTTGAGGTAAACAGCGCCAAAACCCAGATATAAACTTGGAACGTGCACTTTCTTCCTTCTATTAGAATATCCCATTTTCTTTGTAATATTTCCCAAACAAAAAGAGAATATTAAGTTGACATGCTGGTGGTTTAAGAAGGGGAACTAACTAACTTAATTTATGTTATAGTGTTTGCTTATAAAACTCAGTAAATAAAAATAAAAAAACCTGAAGTTAAAAACTAAATTGCTATAACCTACCGATACCTAACCATATTATTTATTTACAAAGAAACGATGTCCAGGTACATTTACGTGAATTTTGTGTTTATTATAAAGTGATGCGATATTGAGTTTGTATCAATTATTATATTTTTATATGCTCATCAAGTAAATGCTCTTTATATTTATAACTGAACCGACTTTGAACTACTCAAAATTTAATCTTGATAATAAACATTTTTGTATGAGATAGCTCGTATAAATCCTTAAGGATAAGGTAAACTACAACTAACTCATATTTAATGTAAAATTATCAAATTTTGACACATAATAACAAATTTAAAAATAATATTCTATATTACTGTACTAGTTGTTTACTAAAACTTAATTCTTA
This sequence comes from Macrosteles quadrilineatus, assembly GCF_028750875.1. NCBI lineage: Eukaryota > Metazoa > Arthropoda > Insecta > Hemiptera > Cicadellidae > Macrosteles > Macrosteles quadrilineatus. Next base: position 69,409,912 of record NW_026542602.1, read on the forward strand.
CTTTTATTAATTGTTAAAGTATCCCTCTTACTGATTTTAATATCCGATAAGTAGGTTATAACTGTTAGGTAGCTTGTAAGTGTTTTAGTAGTTAAATTAATTTACCAATTCGTTGATAAAATTATATTTACTATCCATTGATCCACAATTTATATATGATTTTAAAAACATCTATAATTTGAAATTAAATATCTTAAATGCAGCACACATCAATAAAAACCATTTAAATATTTGTTTATGATAAATAGTATAATGTACTGTTTACCATTTTTTCTTTTTTATTGTAACATTTGAAAAATAGAAATTCGTTTTTATTGTAAGAACTGAATCATTTAAAACATTTCTTTCAACTCAGTATTTTAATCTCAATTACAGCTCTGCTTTGAGGCGTTTTTTGCTGACAGAAAGATATGAGATATTAATTTGCAAAGCCTTTTATATGGTTTTAATACAAGATTTTACGTGTTCAAGCCACAAATGGCAAATGGTAGTTATTTATTGTTGTTGATATTTTTTGCTCATTTTGTTATACGATACAACACTTTTGAACGGTCTTAAAACTTTTCTGTTTGTTTAGGTTCTGTAATTTTAGTTCAGAGGAACTTATTTTATTGGTTTACAATTGGAATAAATAATTTTATACAGACTGAAACACAAGGTAAAAGTACTGGTTTAAAAAAGTGTTTAAACTTCAACGTTTTATACCTATTTATGAATTTAATTAGAAATTGAGACAGGAAAGCTACCTGGAAGCGTATTGTTATACCAAATATATAACAATAAAGTGACATGATTTGGGGCTTATCCTAACTCCGCGCAATGGTCAGAAATCTGTCAAAACCGACTGTCCAACTCCGCGCAGTGGTCACTTCTGATCCCTCGTGGCACATGTCCAACTCCGCGCAGTGGTCAATTTTTGCTCTCACAGCCCTGACGGCTGAGAGTTGGTGTTTAAACTTTGAAATTGTGTTATACTTTATGTTATGTTTATCATTTATAGGAAAGTAAAGATATAAGATATACCTAAAACAGGAGATGAAGCTTAACAACCACTAATATAAGAAGTTTTAAAAAGTCCGTGAGAAAGAGTGACTGTGAATTTATACGTTCCAAATTCTACAATGTACTCTCTCATTCATATTACTGGGCTTATGAGCTCTCTGAACTTTAGTACCAAGTTCAAAAATATTAGTTTTGTATACAACCGCAGATTGCTATAACAAATTAGCTGTAATCTCTGTTTCATACAACAGTTAGCTACACACCTCAAATTGGAAAAAAATGGCCGACAAACTTCTATGTTTTTTATGACTTGCAATACAAAATTATATCAATAGCCTACTTAAAGCAGTATAGGAAGTTTAAGAAAACTTCAGACTTCAAAATTGACTTTATATTTAATGCTCAAAATTCCAGGGCAAGTGAGCCAAAATTGGTGTAATTAATCATCGTTAACATAAACATCGTGTATATTATTTACAAACCAAACAACAACAAAAAAAGAACAATTCATTTAAATATCTGTACTAAAAATAAAATAAAAATTATTAGCCTACTAAAATTTTATAAGTAAAATATTTACAAATTTACAAAAGTTCACTTATTTCAAGACATAATAAATTAATATAGTTAAACAATAATTATAAGCTTTAAAATGCGAAGCAATATTAACCTTAGTAAAACATTTTACAATCGTAAATCTCTTATATTAATACGTCAGGGCTGTTTTTTGTGAACAAAACTCCTCCGTTATTTCTGGACCGTTATTTCATAAAGGTTTTAGAATTTAAAAACTCTTATCCTCTTAAAAACTGCTAAAGGCATAAGTGCTTGGAAATGCAAATTTGGAAATGCATTTATTTTACACTTAACTATTGACATTTCACAAAAACACTTATTACCCTGCCTCTTGCAGCAAACCTATGTGTACTTATTAAACTAATGATATTTAAGTAGGGAATAAATAGTATATTTTGAAATATATATTTTACTGGTAATGCAATCAGGCAAATGGAAGTTCGCTTTGTCTGCAGTTTCGCTGCGGCGGGGGTATAACGTAATAACAGCAGCAAACTTTTTGGAAACTTCAACTCACGTCCATGCAAATGTGCTGTAGCCTTTGTTTTGGTAAACACTTTACCAAAACAACTACCGTAGATATTAGGAGTGGCCACAGCGCGGAGTTGGACTTGACACTAAAAGTGACCACCGCGCGGAGTTGGGCTGAACCCTTCGGGGGCCATAAAACTTTTCCTCGGATTAAATTTGACCACTGCGCGGAGTTGGGCAATCCCCATGATTTGTATAGTTTCGATTCTGATTAAGATCAGCTGTTTCATTTTAGTCAGGACCAGCCCAATGATCAGGAACAGCTGGGTCCAGTTTCGAACCATCAAAAAGCTACTGACCTTTCTTACAATTGAACCGGTGACCTTTTGTTTCTAAGGCGAGGACTATAACCACTCATCTACCTAGGTATAAATATTAATATCCATTTACCGTAAATGAAAAAGACATAATAATATTTACAAGCTATATATTTGTGTATTTTAATACCATATAAGGTACTAAGCGTGCATAAAAGATTACAGGTTACCACATAAATAATTGACAAAACATTATCGTTCAGTTGTTATTTGATGAATTTGAATTAAATAAATTGAGAAAACTCAATGTTATTATAATGTTACATTATTTATTGTAAGATTGGCAAAATAATACGATAGTTTAACATGTGGGAAACCAAATTATAAACTCTGTGCCTACTGTATAATTATTATTATAGTCACATTGTTAGTCTAGTCTAACATTTACAAAACGTGTTGGAAATAAATACTTCAAAACTTTAACATGAATTAGTGTAGTTAGAAATTGTTGTTAGTTATGACCATATTCATAAATTCAACCTTACAGCGTTAAGTATTTCTTATTAAACTGAAAAGTCCCCAAACGCTACATTACCAATGATGATGACAAAATGTTTGTACATTTTGTACTCAACTTTTTGGCCTGAGTAGACTTTAATTCTGACACAAGAGTTTGTACAAAGGCACAATAGGAGGGTTTCACTGTAAACCTTGTCAGGTATTAATGACTGTAATTTATCCTCAAGTAAATAAATCTTGTATCTCCGTATCGTCAGCAGACCCTACATTGTCGACATTTGTTTTAGTTCATTAATGTAGCCTGTAACTCACTCTCACGTGTGTTTTTGGCAAAAATTTATCTTACAACTTTTTTCTAATTTTAAATGTTGTAGCCTACATGAGTAAACTTGAAAAAGTTATCCAAACGTTTTATCCTATTCGAAGGCCGTAAAGTGTTTACATTGTAAGTCCCCGCAAACATTTCAAAGACAACTCTTGTAGTATTGAATTAAAATATATTATACACTTTTTATGTGATAACATGATTTTGTTTGTGACAGTGCGCCGAATAGCTTCAAATACAGTCCTAAAATTAGCTGATATTTTATTCCTTCCAGGAAAAATGAAATGTATATTGAAAGAGAGTTTTTATTAACTGGGGACCCCAAATATAATACTCAGTTAAAATTAAAAAAATGATTATGAGATCTGCAAAACTTGCTGCTATTTTTTTAAATATTTCAATTCAATATAAACCTTAAAGACTACGAAATTCCAAACACCTGTGCTAGACGTACTGCATAGTGTTACAGAATTACAATAACTATCTGACTTGAATATCAATTATCAAATAAACCATTGTGAGGCACTCGGTTGTTATTCTATAGGTTCATACTATATTGTTACTAATGTTGATGTTATTGCAGTAACATTTTAAAACATAGCAACTTACTTTTCAGAAGTAGTAATAAAGATAGATACAATTTGGTAGTATGATTTGTTGAAAAGCTTAGGACTTAGGATTAAATAAAAATTATTTATATAGTAACAGAAAAATAATATAGTTCATACACATTAAAATTTTAAACACAAATAGATTATTTTAATTAGAATAAAATGTTTCACATAAATATCGCTTTTGTCCGTTTTAGATTGCGACTTAGCCTAACAAGCAAAGCTAAACCAAAGTCACCAAAATTAATGTTTATAATGAAAATAAGAACTTAATTAACTGGCAAAGGTCCAATAAACATTTTCACAGTGATTTATAGAATAGAGATAAGCAGAATGTATAGATTTTCTGGATAAATAACAAAACAGTAACTTTTTGTTTTCACAATGTAAAATAGGTAGTGGAATAAATTAATAAGGTTCACTCTTGTAAAAAAAATAAACAGTGTTTTCTACTGTCAATTTATTCAGTGAAGACCTTCGGAGAACCCTTTGCTCTTTCTACCTCTCGAAACTAAACTATAAGTAACCCTACTCTTAGATAACATAAACGTATAGTTTTATCTTTGTTTTGTTCCCTTAATCTAGGTTAAAATGGCACGATAGCTGACAGTATGAAGTGTTTTATGGTGTAGTTTTTTTTTGTTTTTTTTCTGAAAACAGTACGATAGAAAATTTGTCCAATGAAATATGGTGGTATAAACGCTTTGGTAAAATACATAATAGATAATAGTTATTTTAATTTGATAATTCTAAATGAATTAGGGTTACATATTTAACTTACAAGCTACGTTACCTGTAGAGGTAAATATTTAAAAATAACACACTATAAAGCAGGCATAACAGGCTCACATTGAAAACCGATGATCAACCAATTTTGAAGAGTTAAGGCTACTTTAAAAAATCCTTTTGACGTTCATCCGAAGATTAGAACAAGCAGCTGGACTTCAGAATGTAAGAGTTTCTCGTAATAATGATCAATCTTAATTAGTTCGTGGTAATACACTTTTAAAAATTGTAATTTTAGGATACTCGTAAAATTGTTGTTTTAAATTTTTCCATTAATCCAGTAGGTAAGTTTTTATTTTAACACACTATAATTCACAGTGGTCTTAGTATGTTTCCCGAAACCAAATTTAACCCATCCGAATGATTACCCATGTAATGGAACTTACGATTACACCAATCAATTTCAGATGCTCACTTGGCAGCCATTAAATAGTCTTGCATGAGTTCACTTTTACAGTTGAATGATCTCCGATCACTACTGATTTGAATCATCCGATGTGTAAACTTATAAACATGGACATCATTCAATTACTTAGTATTAATATAAACCACCTATGGATAAATATCTAAAAAAGAAACCTATAACTCAATGGGTTCAACTCATAGTTAAACATCCTCTTGTGATGTACTAAACATATAAACACCTTTAATTCAACTAATAGTCCAGCTAAACGAGTGTATATTCAAATATTTGGGTTGTCATCCAATGTCCGAATTTCGGCGTAAATAAACAATGTAAAGTGGCATAACAAACATTTCAAATATTTCAATGAGGACAAAATTCGCACGGGAATAATGACTCAATAAATATAAATATTAGTTTAACTTGCAGTTTGTGTAATTTACGATTTAAACTTGTACTTAGGGTTTAAATAAAAATGCATTGATTCACACAAATTATACCTAAATTATATCAACTTAATTAGCTCCTAAAATATGTCTACATCCAGGGTGTTTTAACACAACCCAAATAATTAAAGCTACCGTGAGACACTTTTAAACTATGAAACCAGCTCACACTCTTGGTATCCTTGTTTTTTTTTGTTTTTTTTTTACTTCATTGCCGATCAGCTAATATGCATCGTTAAAGTTATCTAGAGGTTTAATGTTATTAAAATTGATCGTAAATTAGACATGGTCTTTTTGCATGCTCAAATAGACCTTGCGAAAACTCCACAAGTTGAGAATTATTTACTATAAATTCCCTTTGCCACTAAAATTCATAGAAAACTTTGCAACAATGCATATCAGCTGATTGGCAATGAAATACAAAATTCAGGAGTACCTAAATGTGAGCTTGTTTTTGGGTTCCGTTAAAAACACCCTGTATAAAATCAAAGTCAGGTTGTAGTAGGAAAAGCGTTAAATTGGCTCATAAAAGCTGTACTGTGTTTTTACACATCAACCACTGTGGTGAGTGAGAAGGAATGTTTGAAACATTAGTAAATGCTTGACATGGTCAGCCTGTCAATCATTTAGTTTCCACAAAAACACTCAGTGATTTCAGAGTTTTTTTTATATCATCTGTAAATGGCCTATATTCTAATCCTTTATGATTGATTCTCAAAAACATTTTAGTTTGTGGAAAAACTTTAAAAAAATTCTTAATAATTAAGCTAGGAAAATGTTTAAAACATTTTAAACAATGAAATTACAGCTTTACATTTTTTTTCATTCGATTACCATTGGTTCGATAATTATTGGCTTATTTTCAGTCTTGTTTTAATAGAAACGTTTAATTGCCACGTTTATAGATTATTGTCAACATAAATATACTATCAAGTTTTATTTAAGCTACTAATAGATACATAACGATCCAATATTTATGTCTTATTATATTTTTATTCATATACAAAGTTGTCTTGTGATTCAAACCTCTATAAATTCGGTCCAGTAACAATTGAAGATGCAGAGGCATTCATAGTTTCCCGATGCGGGTAGATCTGACCAAACCATTATCTCATACAAATGAATTGTCATCTATAATTCATCCTTCTCTTTACCTGCAGCTGCTTTCTGTTATCATTACAAAGGTACTGTATTATTGTACAACATTTGTACCACATTTGCATTCATATGCTTTTCCTTGAGAATATATGTTTAGTAATCCTTTCGTAGAATAAGACTAAAAGTGGCAATATCAAATCAAAACCCCTGATATATATGTTTAGTACATGTTTAATAACAGCTACCAAAAACTTCAAATTCACTCATATACATACTTATTGATGTTATTGCAATAACATTTTAAAAATTGTCAACTTACTAAAGAAGTAATAAAGATAGATACAATTTGGTAGTATGATTTGTTGGAAAGCTTTAACGTTCATTAAACCCAAAAATCCTCTTAAAAGCTATATTTCTGGTTTTATTGTAACGGGCTGTTGGCCCGTCCTACGTACGGGAATCGAGCTGTCCAATAAAACTGTATATAGTTATATATAGTTATACCATAACACATTCTGAATGAATTTGAGTTACATGTTTTAACTCTTAAGCTACGTTACTTTTAGAAGTAAATATTAAAACATGGCACACTTATAAGGCAGACATAGCAGGCTCACATTGAAGACCGACGATCAACCATTTTTAAGAGTTAGGCTACTTTAAAAAATCCTTTTATGATATCCATATAAAAAGATGCCTCTATCCATATAAAAAGATTTGTTTAGTTTTCTGTCAAAGGCATGTACTCGTAATGTCTTATGCAGATTTTTTTACCTATCATATATATACAGGGTGGTAAAAAAGTCCCAGGACAGTTAAATATTTAGAAAAATAATGCAGATAAAGCTGCAATACTTGGTACAAAGTTACAGGGCATAAAACTCTATTTTAACACATATTCAGTGATCCAATAACTTATCAGGGGGACGGCCCACAAGGAGTTGGAAGAAAATCTTAAATGGAAGCATAAGTCAATATGCACATCAAATTAAAGGTCTTCTTTAGTAGAATACGATGCCGCAAACCGCACTTCGAAAGGTTGATCCTGCGCAAAATGACAGTTGTTCAAAGATTCATTTAATTTACATTGCTATTATACGCTTACTCCTCGGGGGCACAGCCCTAGGAATCGGAAGAAAATTGTTAACGTAAGCATAGGTTAATATGCACATCAAATTAAAGGTCTTCACTAGTAGATTATGATGCCGTAAATTCAAGCACAAAAGAATGCCTGAGTAAAAAATGGCAGTCGTTCAAAGATTCAAAATGGCGGATTCAAGAAATCTTTGAACATCTGCCATTTTTCGCAGGATCAACTTTTTGAAGTGCGGTTTGAGGCATTGTATTCTACTAAAAAATACCTTTAATTTGATGTGCATATTGACCTATGCTTCCATTTAAGATTTTCTTCCGACTCCTTGTGGGCCGTCCCCCTGAAGAGTTATTGGATCACTGAATATGTGTTAAAATAGAGTTTTATGCCCTGTAACTTTTTACTAAGTATTGTAGCTCTATCTACATTATTCTTAAAAATATTTAACTGTCCTGGGACTTTTTTACCACCCTGTATAGGTGACTCTGTTTACATGGCTATGCAGCTAAACCCCGCCAGGTTAAAGCTGTTTATGTCATAAAACCCTTAACTGTGTTCTGTGAATATTATAGACTCTAAAACTGTCACTAGGTCATATTCTACATCATAAAGCCTTGTTTTATGAAGTTCGATTGAACGCACCCACCAACTTACTCAACAGCTTAAATCGTAAAATTTATAGTGCTACCCAGTTTCAGGAACTTATTATAATTAATTTACATTTCTATATTTGTTAATGTGTATATTAACTTTACCTTAAATAAACACTAATAGTTTAAGGTGGTTTTAAAGCTGGCTACTCGCTATCTGTAAACAAATATCCCTTTAAGCTGTACATTTTTGAACCCCTGAAACCCTTTTTCCACGTGGTGCAGCTATGCAGGTGCATTAGAGTGGTTATGCCGGAGCAAAGAGAATTGCTCACAGTGAAATGAGCACATCTACTCAAGCTGTCATAGTAAAACAAACATTATCTATCATTACACTACACATTTGAAATGGAAGAATAATTTTTAACTTTATTTGAAATTACAGGGTTATGACAAAAATGTTAATAATTAAACTACTCTCTTCGACATGTTGAAGTATTTCCATCCACTATTCTGTTTAAGCGAGTAAAGTTTGAAATTATTGCCGCCTTTATGTTAATAAATAATTTTATGAACCTACTAAAAGAATAAAGAGGTATAAAATGTAAAATTTTGGTTACCAACAGTTTGTTTTTATTCATTAATTCGTTTTCTAACCCACTTTTAAAAACGATGTCGTTTAACCAAGGATTTGCCTTACCAAATCAACCGCAACCATTTAAATATTTCCATTAATAATGCTAACTACAATCCCCAAACTCTTAAATCAATTTGAAAGAATGCATCTTTTTGGTTCACTACCCGTTCACAAAATTTAGGCAACCGAAGGGAAGTTCCCCTACCACTTTTCTAAATGTTTATTGCAACTGATTAACGTTGTGACAAATCTTAACTGTTGAACTATGTTTAAATGGTACGATTAAGACGTGGGATAGATTTCTTCCCCTAAACCACCTAAATTTTGCGAACCAATTCGTTCACCAAAGGCAAAAATTTGGTTCGGATTCCACTATAAACTGTAGGTCCCTTAGTTGCCATTAGCTGTATGGGCTATTCATTAACATCTGTGTCTAAGGACTATGTCAGCCTTAGTCACTAACAAGACTACAAGATCGCGCCACTCATCCTACACTTATCTCCATTAAAAACATTACTTGCCTTAAAATACCTACTTTGTATGGTCACCATTTCATTGAAAAGTATTAAAGTATTAAGAAATAAACCCCTGCCCTGTTTCTTTACATATTCTAACACTTCAACAAGGATAGAGGGACCGATCAACATAAAAGTAAATCAACTTAAAACAGGTCAGCTAAAACGAAATTTCCATTCGTCTTCACACTGTTTCTTATTTAATTTAACACTTCTCCTTACATGTTAGATATAATATTGAACTGACCATTACATATAAACAGCATTAAAACACGTTTTCATTAAAACTATGAATTGAGTCAAAGCTAGAATGATATCAATAGCGTGTTTTCAAAGTCAAAAGCTCTTGTTTGTATGTAGATGAGTTGGTACGTTGTCATAAACGGGTTTCGATAACCGATCAAGCAAAACTGTGTCAGAGTAAAAACAAATGGTTACGGATAAAGTTTTGTAATATCAGCTTTGACATTATATTTAATTCTATTACTTTTAAATCAAATTAAGTTGACAACCTTTTCAAAGCAAGTTGAGAGATATTATAAGAGGCTTTGACTCGTTAAAAATATTCGCGTTTATTGTAATTACGATGTTTTTATGAAATAAAGTTTTTGTGTAAAATATTTTTCAATTGTTGGGAGTAAGAATATGAGTCTTAGGTTTGTTCTATGAATTTTATTGATTTCACAAAAAATATGCTGATTAATAACCTAACGATTATAAAAGGAGTTTTAACTTGTGAATTTTAAATTTTCCTTCATATTAGAACTGTTCATATTGCTTTAGGTTAAATTAACAACTATATCCTTTTATTTATTAAATTAAAGGCCTGATATATCTTTTATTTTTTAGGGTCCAAACGATTAATAGTAGGGAATAAGTAGATATTTATTCTGATACTTATTTTGAATCATTAAATGTGTAGCTGGAAATTAATATAGTAGCCTATATTTGGGAAAAAGGCGATTAAAATTTAACATAACTTTTGTGTAAAAGCCTTATAGTTAGCGGTGTTCAGGTTGAACTTTCTCCTTCCTTCCCGTATAAATTGAACAAGGTCGGTTGCGTTTACAACAAAGGATGAGGCCCACAATCAAGATGGTAGACTCCGAAACCCATTATATGGAACCTTCAACATTTAATAATTAATTTTGCTTAAAATTTAAATGAATAGTGTTTTGACCTCTGGGGACATGAAAATGAAAAGGTAAATCGGTCCCGGGTCTTACCGCACCTCCTATAGTAATATTGCAGCTACAGTACTTTCCAGTAGGGAAATTCGCAAAAATGCAACGTTACGATTTTACAAAATACATTAATGTAAAATTTTAGTTCTCACTATAGTTTCAAACTTCGTTTTAAAACACGAAAAGACTGTCTTGAACTGCCAGATTTAAAACACACTTTTAAAAGCTTTATTAGCGTTTCGCAAAACTACACTAGCTATTAAATTAATTAAGACCTTACATACGTCATTGTTGCATTTCAGAACTCTTCCTAGAATTTTGTGAAACAGTCTTTAGAATAACATTTTCGAGGTCAGGTTTGATTTAAATCAGTTAAATATAACACTTCAGAGACCTTAAACAATATAAGCAATCAGCTAACTCAAACTGTTGCATGGTTCTATTATTAGAAACCAGAAACGCATTTTTAAAAACTACAGTCAGTTAAATTAACAGATTTGAATGGCAAAATATTTTTAATTTTCTCAATTCAATGAATGCACCCTATCAAATTAGCTTCATAGAGCTTTGGTAGATGCAATGTTTAACCTAACTCGGCCAATTAAATTGCAACAATGTTCAACAGTCATCATTTAACAAACACAGTTTGAGGTCTGGCTATCAAGAAAGTTTGGAACCACCAACAATGTTAATGGCGTTTGGTTGGGCTCTTTCCTCAAACATGCACACACACACAGACTTTGTCTGATGAGACATTAGTTATATCGTTTATTGTATAATACAGTTTCAAATCAAATGCATAGTCATATTGGAATTTTGAACTAGTAACGATACTTAGAACTTGTAACGATGTTGTAGAACATTAAATTTAGTTCTGCCACACTTGGAAAATGTACATAAGTGTGAAAGATCAAAATAAGAAATGTACATTATGCACTACATCTGGATTTGTATAAGATTTAACTTAAAACTAAAAACCCTCATAAATTAAACATGGCCAAATAGGAAGGTTTTAAAAACACACATTTAACACCACTTTTTCCAAAACAATGAGGACTAAGAAAATTAATTATCATAACAATGTGTAGAATCATACTTAAGTATACAAAATAATTTACTGAACAAATTCAAGTTTGTCAAAACTGCTCCAATATCTGGTCTAATTACTAAAATTTCGAATTAATTGTTCGCTCTTGATATATTTTTATATGTTAAAGTACATCATCAAGAACCTAATAAAGTCAACAAAGTTGTCTTGCTAAGGAAGTAAGAATTCTACTGCCTCCAAATAACCGGGTCATGTTAAGGAACCCTGTCTGGAAATTTCCTGACACAGTCACAACCGTAATAAAAGTGGAAAATCGTAAAGTTATCCTGAAAACAAGGCTCGGTGGCCAAATGCATTGTTAAGCAAATGTGGTTATACGTTTTCAGAACGTTCAACCTGGTTTTCAGTTTTACTCACTTTTATAGTTTGTATGAACGAATATCTAAAAGGAAAAACTCTTAAAATGTCTGTAAACCACAAATAACACTAGTTCTTTTCCGAATGATTTATAATGTAACGGTGACTAACATTGATAATTCTTGTTCCTATCAGAATTGTTAGACACATTTTTCTGTCACGCATTGCCATGCGTGAATTGTGTGTCGTCAAAATAAAATATTCATGTTATTAAAAATGTTATAGTACGAAACATTATTCAATATCATAAGTAAAATAACAATTTTTGAATGTGTAAAGTTTTGAAAACGTAATTTCACATTTTGGTTATGCCATCGATATTTTTTTCGCTATCCCTCAAATGTGTTATTTTTATTCACATGTAACTAATCGATTGTTTAGAGCATTATAAGCAATACAAAATAAACTATACTTAGGTTTTATTTGGCATTGCATATTTACAACGAGATCTAAACACTAGTATTTTGGCACCAAGTCCAAAACATGACACCATATCTCATCAACAATTGTGTTCCTAATAAGTGACATGACAGTTTTACAAACTGACATTCTTTTATAATATACTAGCTGTACCTGCGGGCTTTGCCCCGTTTAACTTCATATGTGAGCTCGTTCGCAAGGCTCAATCACGTCCTGGTTGAAGTTCGTTTGCTACGCTCACTCACCTTTAAGTTGGAGCTCGTTCGCTGCGCTCACTTGCCTTCAGGTTAGCTCGTTCGCTACGCTAACTCGCCTCCGGGTTGAAGTTCGTTCACTTTGCTCACTCACTTTTTGGTTTAAAATTAGCTGTTGTCAAATATTAAAAAAATAATAGTGCTGCACTCTGTTGGTAATCCTTGTAACTTTAATGCTATTGAACATCATAGAACAGAACCAACTTGTTTAATTGAAACACTGTTAAGATTCATTTATTCCATTTAAAAATGAGTACTCATTAGGTTAACATGGGAAACTCCAGAGCCACTGCGGCGGAGCCCGAGAGTCCGATCAGAACAAAAACCACTTAGTTTACCTATTTAATGCCTAAAGAAGCAGTGTACCAAATTTCAGCCTCCTAGGTAAATGGGAAGTGGGAGAATTAGTGATGAGTGAGTGAGTCAGTCAGTCAGTCAGTCAGTGAGGGCTTTGCCTTATATATATATAGATGTCAGAGCTAGAAATACCTCCGCCATGGCAAAACTGTAAACCTGAATTTCCAACTGCCTGATTGAATTTTAACACAAATATTTATTTTTAAAATTCCAAATTATTTGTTTATTATACAACATTAGGTGTAATGGGTACTCAGGTTTGCTGCTACAGGGAAGGTAATAGTGTTTTGTAAATTGCAACAGCTTAATATGTAATAAATTAATTTGGAAAATGATATCTTAATGTATCCATAAACAAGCAAACTACAACCGGTTACTTATTCTTCCTAAGAATAACATGATGATTTTTTGTTATAACACTCACAATAGAAACTTAATTTATGGCATTGCACCGTGTATATGTTGTTTGTCGTTCGAAAGTTTTTCATATGATTTAAATTTGTGAGAAAACTTTGTCTAGTAGTTTAGGTTGACAGTTCTGTCTGTTATTTAACTAAGAAACTTTTTTTTATTTAGCATTTATTTACGGCGGAGACAATACATCCCGCAGCAAGATTAATGTGTGTAAAATTCTCATCGATGTGAATAAATCATAAAATTAATGATAGCAGTAATTTCATACTTTTTTGTATATTTTTTTACCATTACGACCTATTGCTGTTAAATTATGCTAGGGACAAGTAAATTAACAATTAGAACAGTGATGTGGTCTGTAACTAGTCTTCAATACCAAAAACCCATGATAGTATATTTTAAAAAAGATTTTGTAGGTGTGTGTTATTTTATTTGCCAAGATTCATTAACAGCTGTGAAGAGAAAGTATTTTCCTACGAGAAACATCTCCTGCTAAGCGATCACTTGTGTCACTTTGTTGTAATGAAGTTGGTCTTGTGATGAAGATAAACAACTTGTTCTTGTTTGTTTGACAGTGTGTTGTTTGAGTATCCTGCTGTTTTGTTGCAATAGTATTATATTCGTTTGTTTTATATTTTTAGTAGTATTTGGTAAAGTATCGATAGTAAAAATAGAAAACAATCAGTAAAACAAATAAAAAATATTTTCAGTATTTATATTGTTAAGTAGTTTATGGATGAGCACTCCTGTCGTTAGAACTATTTATTAGTTAGGGGAACCAGCTGGTCTAGTGGTAGAGCGGGGTGCTTCGGTGGCTGAGATCCCGGGTTCAAATCCCGCCAATCACAAATGGATTTTATCCACGTAATAATTCCGCAACCCTCTTCTAGGACTATCCTGATGTAATGTGTAAATCAGTGGACAAGAATTATGGTCCGAGAATGAGAAGGTGGGATAACAATAGTACAATTTTTTGATAGAAGCTACTAGCTGTCATAGTTTACGACAAAAGAGTTCAATCTGCACGGTATTAAATGATAGTCTATAGTTTTAAAATCTTTGTTCCTCCCCACCAATTCATTGTCTTATTTAAATCCAAAGGGTGTGTAAAAGCTCTTAGCTCTTTCTAGATAGTACATTTACAAAAAATATAGGAAAAATTCCTTTTTTGAGGGGAAGCTTTTCATGACATAATTGGGTGATTTTAGAAACAAATCTTCCATTTTAACCATCACTTTTTTTATACCGGAATGAAAAAGCTCTCAAAACGAAAAATACACAAATGATGTTAATTTTATTTCATTAGATCGTATTAATATTCATAGCTTAGCCGCTAACATGTTAATTTTAAAACGTAATTAAGCACGGATAAATTGCTATTATATTAGTTCTGTTCCACTAAAATACAAATTGCCTAGTTCTGAATCATCACATAAGTTAGTCTGTCAAAGGTAATCGATGTAAACTATCTATTATTAGTTAGTTTCATTGAGTTTGCACGAATCAATAAAAAACTACCTTACTTTGCTTCTACGCTATCGATTTATATATTATTATTATATTGTTAATTTTACTTCTATGGCTGGAATTATACTGAAACTATGTTCCATGAATAAGTCAAACGTCAAGGAAATGGAAAGAATATAATTTGCAAGTAGACAAGTACATTAGGTTGATGGATGACAAAGCGTGATGGCAAAAAGACAGATGATATTCACCTTCTTTTCTGCATTATTTGTTACATCTGTATCAATATTTGTTGCATTTTATTCCATTTTATGTTTTCCATTAAAAATAGCCCATTTCTATACAGCTGAGATCTTCGAAAGTCCTCAATTTCTATACACCAAAATCAAATAGTGATCAGCTGTCTTTTCCTGACATAAACATTACTTTCGCTACAAAAGTTTTGTCAGAATTTGTCAGAAATATATTTCAATTTTTCGGAAACCAAAATCGTAAACAGTAAAATGTTAAATAAATAAATAAAAATGTCTTTATTAAGCGTATGTTATACCTTAATATTTTATTATTTATAAATAGGTACCATATGCATTTTCATTGTTTTGTATAACTTATTTGATTCTAGCTCTGCATAAGAAAATCTGTCATTGCAAATAACTATAAAAATTAATTAAATAAATACAAAGCCCAGTAGTATTATTATTTTAAATTTAATTTTGTGATTAATATGAATAAAATATTGGTATAAATGTTAGTTAAATGCGTTAAAATATATTATTACGTTCAAAATATGTAGTAAATGACAACACCTACGTTATTACGAGATTTGAACCAAAAGTATTGTCTTTGGCTGCTATTGGATACTGAAGTAGACATCCAATCTCTGTATGGACCAGCTGTTGCCAACCTTTTATTAAAAAAGAACATAGTTGTGAAGTTGTGTGAGCCAGTCACAAAATGCGCTAGGGTCTGATATTCTTTTCTTTAGCTTTGTTGCTGATGAAGTTGATGGGTCATAACAGTTTCAATAGGTCACAGTACGTCATTCCATTAGTTTGACTTGTTAAAAAGGTTTTTGAATTTGACAGAAATTGATAAATTAGATCATCACAATCTATCGGTATTAAACCGCAAAGTATTAAAAATATGATTTTTAATATTAAAGTTAAACAATTTGAAAATTTCATTTTTTAGTTAACACAAATAAATAAAAATGACTTATTTTACTCCTCTTTTTCAACCCCAGCATTACTTATCATCATTTTTTAATTTGTATTTTATTTCGAAACAGTTCTCCTCTTATAAGATTGGGCAAATAAAATAGGTTGGTGTTAATGAAGATTTCTCATCTTAATTAGAATCGTGCCGAATATTTCTTCCTTGTTTATTGCTTTTTTTTGGAAATGTTACTTTTTTCCAGGCAAAAAAATGTGAAAAGTCTAGTTATAACTGAACTACGCTGATAATTTGAAACTTAACAATTGATAAACGGCAGGATCTTTTGTTATAGTGTTGATTAAGAATTTGACTTTATGCTTATGTTTATATTTTATTTGTTCTGTTAACAATGCTGAATCCTTAATATTAGTCTTTACGTTAACCCCTTAAATAATGATGGACAAATACACACTGTTTTAGTACAATATTTTGGCTACCAACTGAATTTTTTGTAGGGAAAAGTAGTAAAACTTAAGAGTCTTTCAGAGATAAGTAATTTATGAACACGATAACTTGAGTAATTTTTGTCGGATTTTGATGAAATTCGGTTTGAAGATGTAATACAGAATAAGCCTGAATAAGTTCGTGAACCAGCATGATCGGATCATGGGAACAGGGTTTTATGGGGTAAAAATAGGGTTTTCTCATTTTTGACCCACAAAACAAAAGATTTCCCAATTTCTCTTTAAACCATTTTAAAGAGCTTATAAAAACAAATCATTTAGTATCCCAAAGTGTTTTAGTACGGTTATTGGTTACGAAGAAAATTCCGAAAATTGCAAATTTAAAACCCCCATGTTATTCTCACGGAGGAGATTGGAAAATGTTTCAAATTACTTGTTTATGGACATATTTCGTTCAATCTTGGCAAATGTATATATTTTATACTAAGCTAATAATATTTTACAAAAAAACACTTTATTAGCCTCCCTGTAGCAGCAAACCTAGGTACTCGTTAAACCTAATGCTATTTAAATAGATTTAATTTAAAAGAAATTCAGGCAAATGAAAATTCGCCTAGTCTGCAGGTTTGCTGTGGCGGGGTATTTGCTTCATAATGGAATAGCCCCCGAAATACTATTTTTACGACTAATTTTATAGCGATTTATATATACTTTCTTTGTAAGTTAATTTTAATCGTGAGTAATATGAGTTAGTAGACATATCATTCCGAATGAATAGAAGTAGTGTGTATAGCCATAGACCGTATAGCCTAGCTAGTGTGTATAGCTAGTTAGAAGTGTAAATATAAGTATGACTTAGTTTGTGAAATGCAAGATCATGAACACACACTAAGATACATATGCTGATTATTTACCCTTATCAAAGTCAAAATATCAAGGCAAACACATCTAACTTTACGTGTTTGGTTATTAGTTGCCTTACACAACGTGAAAGTACCTTTATAAAGTAAAATCAAAGATAATATTTGGAAGAAACTTTTTAGATATATAAGAGGCTCATATCAATATCATAGAGCCTAGTAAAAATATTTTTAGGTGAACAAATTTTAAAACTAATTTATATTTTAAGTTGAGTGCGTATAAGGTTAACGACTTTTATTGTATAGACTGTTTTTAAAAATAGAAAAGCCAAACACATCTGATTGAAGCAAACAAAACTTGGTTACAAAGTTTGAGTTTCTGGTTGGGGACAACTGAGAAGATCTAAAGACATCTTATAATCCGTATGTCACTGTTTTAGTTTTGATACTAGGGAGTTTGTTTACAAAATATGTTGTAATATTTTTCAAACATAAAATACAGAAACATAATATAGAAATATTGAAAGATTTATTTCGTATATATATGCATTTTAATATTGGAACCTCCATAAAAACAAGCCATTTTTAGATTTATGGACAGAATGATGATGAGTATACCCCTTTTTATTAGTATCCAACAATTATGTTCTTCTTCAAAAAAATGTTTTTATAACTTAAACAATATATGCACCAAAATAAAAAATAAATTGAATTGGTTGGAGGATGTACCACGTTTAAGCTGTAGGATAAAAATAGCATGGCATTATTTGTGGTCGTACCAATTGCTATGTGGACATATTTAAATATATTTTTATACTTACATTGTTAATATATGCAAAACAATATTATATTATAAATTATTGAGCAATGTGTACGAAAACTTATTTGAAACTTTCACTATGTTGTTGCAAATAATTGTCTACACGAACATATTTTTCTCGAGATAACACTCTTCTTATTGTTTGGTCGTCTTTTTCTTCCTTCAAAACAATCTTATCTCTATTATACCTATATTTTCCCAACGATGTTTGCTCTCACTCCATTTTCTGAACACTTTTCACATGTTTGTTATGTCGAGATCTTTTACTTCAAAACATATGAAAATAATCCACTTAAGTTAATACAATCCAATCATATTCTTCCCAAATACTTGCTCTTTAAAGTAAAGTTTTAGAATACAATAGAACATTTGCAGTAAATCAGATTTTATTTTTTGGAAAGGGGGAATTCATTAAGTTATTTCATAGTTTGACACAGTATTAACGAATCTGTATTAAATGTAATACATCATTTGTTAAGCTAAAACACCTACAATACATTCTAGCATCTGATATCATAATATAGGCTAAGTATATCATAGGTACAATAACATGTAAGGCTTCAATATTTTATACTATTTCCCTCAACACTAATCTCATGACAGAACAGTGACTAAAGCCGTCACGATCTGGACTGAAATATTGCTACAAGAAACCTTACTCTCTCAAATAGGTTTGAACAAATTTGTTCTGTTGTTTCCTAAATTATTACATTACGAATACGTGAAATCTACAAGTCACATTTAACTATGTGATGACTTTGAAATAGTCACAGTTTGATTACAATTATCATTTGCAATTTGATTTTACCATAGCAATTAAATTATTGTTGTATTTGACCATCTAACGAAATTTTAATTATTTGGTACCTAGTTTATTAATATTGAAATCATGACCTACATGTAAACCTTATTGTATGATATTATCTTTGGTATTTCTAGCGTTGGTTCTAAAAATGCTATATTATTTCTTGATTTGGTTTCCAAAGTAAACTTAAAATTGGTCGAATACTATTTCAGCTATACTGTACTATTACATATTATTTACATTGGTATTGTGAAGTCACCAATTTATTTTTAGTTCAATAAGCCTATTTTGTATTTTAAAATGGTGTTAACGTGTAAATAAATTAATTGAATTGAATTTTCGTCGAACTCTGATAAAGAAACATAGACATACTCTTCATACTTGTTTCATCAATTTAACGACCTGTGCAAGTTCAAACTATACTGTATTTACATTGTTATCTATTTGTACGTTGCAAATTCATTTATTTGGATTATTGATAAAAAGGTCAACCCTAAGATGTTTTTTATGTTTCAGGATTATTCTGAGTGTTTAACTACTCATAGTTGAAGCGCACGTATTTTGACATACCAACTTTTGATCAGAAAGTTTGCGCAGTAACCATAATTCGTAAGTTCTGAGAGCTCAGATGATGTTTCGACTCAATGTATTACAAATACAAACCACAACTTGCCAAATTAGAGGGCTTGAAAACATGTTTGACTTCATTGAGCAGCTTAATTCAACATTGATGCGTTTGATTTTGGTCTAACTGTTATTTATGTAAGAGTTAATTTTAATGACCTTTGTAGAGTGAAAAATTGTTCCTAATTTTAAACTCTCAAAACATAAAGTTCCCATATATCTTAACCATTTCGTAGAGCTTATAAAGGACAAAAATACAGTATTTATAGTATTGTTACGGTTAAATACTACTTACAGTTAAAATTTCAAAATTTCTATGTAGTTTTTATGGACGAAAAGAAAACTGTTGTCGATAGCTCATTTTCAGATGTATTTTGATCAAACATAGGGCCTATATCATCATACTATTCTATTTACAATACAATACATAAACACTTTTTATTATGCTCCCTGTAGCAGCAAACTTAAGTACTCATTAAATTTAATGTTATTCCAAAAAAGAATGAATCTTTAATGTTTAAGAACAGTATTAAGAAAAATCCAATCAATGAAATGGAAATTCACTTAGACTGCAGGTTTGCTGTGACAGGGGAATTTATCACTATAGACCATATAATACTTTACAAGCCCTCTTAACGTTAAAACAAGAACTACGTTTTCAGTCTGTTTTGTTTCGCCAGCAAACAGCTGGTGACAGCTGATTGACGATGTTTCTGGTGCATTTCAGTGGAACATTTCATCTGATCCACTCTTAATTGTCTGAGTGTTTGGACTGTTTGCCTTTAAATAGTTTGCTGGTTTGATTTCAAGTGAGATCAATTTCGGACCGAGATGTCATTTGGTATTGGGCGATCAATTAATGATGATATAAAAATATATCAACATTAACTAGTAACAAATTCAGAGTTCTGGCTACAAAAACTGCAATACAATCTTAATAAACTTCGTCGTAATTATCAATTATACCTTTCTAAAAAAAACTGGTAACTTTTTTTATTAACAATGTAAGATGTATTTATTTCATTTAATTTATTTTCAGCTAGTAGGCAAAACATTTTAGTACTATGCTACCATGTATATTTCAAAATAACATGTCAAAACAGTTTTGATGTTATTTTACACAAAACTTATTGTAACGCAAAAACGTTAACATAAATATTATTTTTATTTAGCTATTTTTGGAATATTTTCACAACATCATGTGAAAATAATAGGTAATAATGATACAAACACCATACAAATTCCGAAATGCTACCTCTATTACTGCTTGGGGAAGTGAAATGTAAAAACCTTTAACTTTTTGAAAAATTAATGGTGTTAATGTGGAAATAGATTAATTGAATTGAATTTTCGTCAAACTCTGATAAAGAGACCTAGACATACTCTTTATAGTTGTTTTAACAATTTAACGGCATGTGCAAGTTAAAACTATACTGTATTTACATTGTTATCTATTTGTACATTGCAAATTCATTTATTTGGATTATTGATATAAAAGTCAACCCTAAGATGTGTTTTTTGTTTCAGGATTATTCTGAGTGTTTAACTACTCATAGTTGAAGCGCACGTATTTTGACATACCAACTTTTGATCATAAAGTTAGCACAGTAAACATAAGACGTAAGAGCTTAGATGATGTCTCGACTCAATGTATTACAAATACAAACCGCAACTTGCCCAATTAGAGGGCTCGAAAACCTGTTTGACTTCATTGAGCAGCTTAATTCAGCATTGATATATGTTTGATTTTGGTCTAGCTGTTATCAATGTAAGAGTTAATTTTAAAGAACTTAATGGAGTGATAAATAGTTTCCTAATTTTCAACTCTCAAAACATAGGGTTCCCTTATCTTAACCATTTCGTGGAGCTTATAAAGGACAACAAATATAGTATTTAAAGTAGTATTACGGTTAAATACTACTTACGGATAAAATAATTTGAAAAATTTTAAATTTAAAATGTCTATGTAGTTTTTATGGAGGAAATGAAACTGTCGATGGATGTGTTTTGATCGAACGTAGGGCCTATATATCGTCATACTAAGTTATTTACAATACATTGAATAAAAACATTTTATTATGCTACCTGTAGCAGCAAACCTACGTACTAGTTGAACTTCATGTTATTAAAAAATGGAATAAATCTCCCATGTTTAAGAACAATATTAAGAAAATCCACTCAATTAAATCGAAATTCACTTAGTCTGCAGGTTTGCTGTGGCAGGGGATTTATGGTTATACACCATATAATACTTTACAAGCCCTCTTAACGTTAAAACAACAGAACCACGTTTCCAGTCTGTTTTGTTTCGCCAGCAAACAGCTGTTGACAGCTGATTGACGATGTTTCTGGTGCATTTCAGTGGAACATTTCATCTGATCCACACTTAATTGTCTGAGTGTTTGGACTGTTTGGTTTTAAATAGTTTGCTGGGTTGATTCCAACTAAGATCAATTTAGGATCCAGATGTCATTTGGTATTGGGCGATCAATTAATGATGATATAACAAAAAAAACGGCATTTACTAGTAACAAATCCAGGGCTCAGGCTGTTCCGGTACAAAAACTGCAACAAAAACATTAAACTTCGTCGTACATTTTCAATGTTACCTTCCTTTTTACGAAAAAAAAACTTAGTTACTGTAACTAAGAAGTTATTTTATGTTAGTTTTATGCGAAATAACATCGTATATGTTAACTACTAATGTTTTTTTTTTTTTCAAAAAGCCAAGAAAGACACAGTAATAATTTAATTTCTTTTTCAGCTGTTAGAGAATAATTGTTAGTAGTATACTACCATGTATATTTCAAAATATTACTTCTAAATAGTTTTTTGCCATTTTACATTATGTAATTACATATCTGATCTTTCCCACCAAAATGTTATACCTAAATAGTTGTTATTTATGTATATTACCTTTAGTTGATATTTTTGGAGTTACACTATTTAAAAATCTCATTTAGTGCATGTAGCATACTAGGTAATAAATTATACACAACCAAAGAACTGCTCAAGAAAAGTGACATGTAAGTTTAACGACATTAACTTTTTGAAAAATCAATACAAGGGATTTTGAGGAGAGCCTGGTATGGCTTGCTGCAGCGGAACCCTAAAACGCGGTGTAGTGTGTACGATTACAGTTTTTATCGTTTGTGATCAATTAAAGATTTAACGAATCAACTTAACGTTAACCATACTGTTAATGAGTTGTATAATTTTAAAGGAAAATTCTAATCCGAAACATAAAAATTCTAAAAATAAATGTTTAAAATATTGTATGCAGTTTCCTACAATATTAGGTAATTTAATGAGCTCAATTGTCATTAAATATGTGGTTACAAAAAGAAGTTCTCTCGTTTGTATGAAAATGAGGGAACTAGCTTGCGTGATACGACTGTGGCTCCACGATGAAAACTACAACTGGAATAACATTTTGTGAAAATAAATATGTTTGGAGTTTGTGGACTGGAAACGAAAAATTTGATTATTTACTAATCTAGATTTACTACGCAAAGGACAACATGCAAAGGACAATAAGATGTGTAAAGATAAGAAAACTAGTTTTTCTCATAGAATCCACTAAATATTTATATTTAAATTATGTCTTGGTAGTTAAAAAATTCATATTTATTTTAGTTGAAATCATAACTGGTTTGTAATAATATTAACTTTTCCAAGGCACACAATGAATCATTTTATATTTAGTTCTGCACTAACAAACATTCATAAAAATGTAATTTGTAAAGTTAAGTACGTGAATAAACAGATCTAGGAATCAATCCCGGTCAAAGTCGAACATAAAATGTCATTGACCACATTTTTAAAAGATTGAATGTAAGTAGTCTTATATGATGTTTCTGTAAGTTCGCGATGCTTGAGTTGATTGACTTAAATTTTCCCTTGATGTAAAATTTGTCTTATAGGCAACGGAAATTGCAAGATGGAAAGTAATAAAGCAAGAGTCTTAAATTAAATGCAACTCAATGTAATCCACATTTTCCATTTACATGATTCACTTTCCTGTGTAGTCTACCTAGATATTGCAGCAATGACGAAGTAAAATGAAATTATTATTGACCATTAGTTGCAGTGGTAATAGTAATAAGTGATTCAATTGTAAAAATAAGCTAATATATGTATTCGTTTTTATGCTCAAACCCACCAAATTGTAACAAATTCCCAGATATTAAAATGATATATTGAGGCTCAGAGAAAAAATATGCAGCTGAGGGCAACGTTAAAATTAAAATAACATTTACAAATCAATACCCACGCTTCATGCATTGCTGGATGCGAATAAATATAAAATTGTTATGAAAAAGTGGTATATGAAACCTTTTGTGTCTTGTGGTGAAACATAATAGGCAAATGATTTCAGTAGATTTTTGTGTGAAAATCTTGTGGGCTTCCGTTATTATTACGATTCTGGTGATATCCAAGGCTTGTCATTTACTATAAACACACACGCAAACACACACACACAAACACGCACATCGAATCAATGGTCCTGGAGTCAAATTCTACGTTTTACTGAACCCGAGAAACATCCGGGTTTTCAGGGTACGAAAACTATTTTCAGACATGGAAACATCATTAGACATGCTCAAATAACCCTTTTGTACAGAGTTAAATTGATTAATTGATCATATTTTTCCCATTCCAACAAATAGGAAAGTGTAGGTAGGTAGTGAGTATTATCATCTAGACCAGGATGGGGTTTGTTTTGGTAAAGCTCATGGTTGAAGTGCTTATTTCACTTTCATTAATTCTCTTTGAAACGCAATAACCACTGGTAATGCACTCAGCGTTGACACCACAAGTGGGAAATGTTGATGGGAACTTACCAGTGAAAATGCCACAATTTGCGTTTTCAAATTGTTAGAAGTCAATTTAAATACCACATGTTTTATATGTTTATATGCATATAAATACCAAATAACAAATTATTTGTGAACATTTTCAGTCCATTGTTTATTGTAAAAAAAGGTTCTCTATCTATTTATTTCTCGTTTATATTTCCAGATTTCAAAATTGGTCCTTCGAGCCGGATCGTAGCTATTCTATCAATCGTGTTTGTTATTCATTAAACTGCCATCAACTTCATATTCAAACCCGGGTATTTCAAAATTTATATTTGTGCCCAAGCATGTTTCCATAGATTTGTTTGCTCATCCTAAAAATAGTTTTACCAACAGATACATTAAGTTATCCTTTACAAAAACCAAGTGTCCGATACACATACTGTACTAGCTTTTTTCCATTGTAATAGTAGTGGGAAACAACATGATGGTATTATTATTCTTTCAAAGATTTCTTATAGAGCGATTACCTGTCATTTTGTTGTAATGAAGATATATTGTAAGAAGATAGATATTGGTGCCCATGCATCTTGGTTTAACAAACTGTATTTTACTTAAATATCGTTGGTGCATGAATTTTGTTTTTGTGTTTTATTCACAAGAATATTAACATAAAGTTTAATTTGTGTATGTAAAGCTAATACGGAAATTTTGGGAAAACCGTAAGCCACTGCGTACATATTAATCGCATACTTGAATAGAAGGTTTTCAATTTCCAGGCAAAATATTAGTTTAAAAAAAAAACCGCTGTCCTAAGAGCCCTTGTATTAATTCAGACTAGTATCCCTGTTGCTCGAATTCGAGCAATTGCTAAGTATTACAGGTGTTATTTTAAAACTAATAACAGCCATGATTTCTGGTGACTCTAAAAACTTCGATTCAAAGATTATGGAAATACTCAAAATGTACATAACAGATCGATATAATCAACATTTCTTGTAAATATCTTATCATTTTTCAAAAGCTGATTTAGTTTTTTAGTGTTTTCTACAAATAGCCTTACTCACAGCCGCATTAAGTTGTCCATAATTATGATTATAAAAAAAACATTATTTCCATTTCTTCTCCTTGGGTGTGTTCTATGACTTTCCTATGTTTCCATAGTTTGCAAATCGGCTCTTTCAATGATTACTAAGAAATGTAGCACCGTGTTAATTCAATTTTCTTTTTAGTATATAAAATTATCTGGGCTCTCTCGCTTTTTCCAATGTAATACTTACGCCAACCCAAATTGAAATAGTAAATATTTTATTTCAAGCAAGTCAGTAAATGTTTGTAGCAAACTGTTAAATTCGCAAACTGTTTACAACAGTTACAACTGTTTACTGTTTACAATTAACATATGTTCTTCTTCTCACTTTTAATTTCTGACAACAGCTGGAGTTTCATAACAATTTTGGTTCCCATGTTAATCTTATGGAGAAATACGAAACTTTAAAGGGCTTCAGGGCCTCACTCTCTTATTATTTCCCTAAAAAGAAAGTTCCCTGTACAACTTCACGTTACGCTCTTTCCAATGTGACCAAAAACATGTCAATCGGTTCAGTAGTTTCGGAGGAGTAATTGTCACAAAAAACCTGCTTGCGTATGAAATAAGTACAGATTTTTTTTAAAATGCCTACGAATCAGCTATTACCTTTTTTATTCGTAATGCCTACTTTTTTCTGAGGTAAACTGCATTCCATTATGAACTTTCAATCTTGCAGTGAATTTAAATAACTAACCCTTCTGCACTCTATCCGCTCCGAAACCAGGGTGGATCAACAAGTATAAAATAATTACGTATGTAGAAGAGTGGGGTTGTTGTGCATAAGAAACAACTGACCTTTTCATATTTAAATAATCATCCATACAAATCCATTAAGCATTTTTTTCTAAAAGAACAAACAATATCGTTAATGACAAAAATAGAACACTTTCAAATGAACATTTTCCTTTGATTCCTATATTCCTCCCAGTGAACAAGTACAATATTAACTACATTATAGCCTCTAGCTTGTATTGTAACAAAGCATTATGTGACTAACCACGATTTATGCTTTGACTATGTTAACTTTGTAAAGTGAAACATTATTAACTAGTTCCATATATTTTGTATTTTTACTTTGTGTAACGCTTGAATTTCCCCGAGGTTTTAGGCGTTGTTATCGCTTTGCAAAATGTTGGTTTTTATGTAGCATTTAATCTCTACCATTACGAAAATGTGTATATTACCTAAAGGTTTTTTGCAAAAGTTAGCTAACATGTTGCCTATTGAAATAATGCATGGATTGCTTTAATCGGTTGTAGCTTATTGTTGCATACTAGTCAAAGTATGAGAGCCCCTTAAGTATTACACCTTGTAAGTATGATGAGTATTCGTGATTTATAATTGGATAGTATTTTTTAATTGGTTTATTTGCGATAGATTTCCTAGTTTTAGCTCAAAGCTAGATTATTTTAATGTCTATTAAATTTTAACTCCTTTTTTCTCACAAAACAATTTGTCCAGCATCCCTTAATGATTATTATTTTACGCTCCATAAACCATATGTAAAAGGAATGACATACTAAAATTAAATAAAGTAAAAGGATTTATCACATTTTATTACTGTTACCTTTTAAATACATTTAGTATCTATTCAGGGTAAAACTTATGATTACGTACTAAACATTTAATATGGAAATCAGATTTCTCTTTGCAGGAAGGGAAGATAAAGTTAGCAAATCCAACAAACAATGAATATATCTTTGACATGAAAATCCCTTAAACGGTTTATCTCTGTTAATACGATTAATAACAGAGATTTCCACAGCACGAGTATTATTTAGACAGATTTAATGATAATATGTGCTGATACATGGGAGTGTATTTTAATATATATTACAGGGTAAAAGCAATCAAACTCCAGGAAATCTTTCTATGGATCAAAATAAAGAGTAAACAAATTTTTCAAAATTGCTTCGTTACTCAGATATCTGCAATTTTGGATTTTTACATAAACATTTTTATTTTGAATTGTTTCTATCGTACTACTAAAGGACTAAACTTGCTTTTAATCTTAAGCTTCTGTTTTTGCACATATCACGATACTATTTTAGTTAAAAGTTTTATTTAAGTATCGTAAATAAGATATGACAACATTTACACTATTCAATTGTAAGGATATACGGCTTAGTGGTTACTTATAATATGCAAACACAAAATAATAGGTAATAAAATTTAAAAGAGAGTTTATGAGGACAGGCTGTAAAGCCTCAGCAAAACAAACCAACGGAACATGACCTAGTTTACTACCTACCCCCTGAATATACACGTAGTGAATAGTTTATCTTTTATTTCCTTTTGGGTATTTTTTGAACTTTGTGACCTGTGACGATGAATATTTTGCATATATTGTTTTTCCCTTTGTTAGGAGTTATTGATGATGAAACTATTGTATGTAGCTGTTGTATAGTTTTCATACAATGGAAAATGATTTATACATTCACTTAATAAACTTGTATAGGGTAAGAGGATTTTAATACAGTTCGTATGACACGCGGAATCATTTTCTCTCACAAACGTCAACTACACATGCAAACTAAAACAGTTAATAAATGATTATACTTTCAATGACAAATCATAATTTTTACTAAACAAAATTTGTCTTTGTAGGTTAAGTATCTTAGTGATTGACCCTTATAAACATATAATTCTTATGGAGTTGTATTAAAAATCTGTGCATTTTCAATAGTACAACATGTATAGAAAGTAGTTGTGCATAAGTATTCTATTTACATGATCAAATTAATAACAATATAAATTTTATAAATAATTTAGACTTGGAATATATTTTAAATCTCATTGTTGTTCTAATAGTTATTAAAAGCATTTTGCAACTTGAAAATAATTTATGTGATAGACTTATCCAACAGAGTAAGATAACTTGGCATTACATTACATGACAACGAAGTTTAAATAAATAAATGACAGCCTTCCAACGCATAGCTTCACTTGCTAACTTCATTACCTGACGCGAGATGTATTCTCTTGTGAGTTGTAAGTCATAAATAAGTGTTACAGCGAGTTTTATATGAAATGTTCTGTATATTTACAATCAAAACACATTTTGGTTTAAATACATAGTAAATACTAAGTAAAATACATTGTGTACTTTATTTCTGGGTTATATTTTTTTTATAGGTCAACCTAAAGATTTTCTGATCACTATAATGTTATAAAACTTTTTGTACTGGTATTAATATGGTAAAGATTTTATTATTATTTAAACTAATAATGATTACCTTACATAAAACTATTGATATCAGTCGAATTACTTATTTTAAGCTGTAATTTTTGTTTTCACATTAAGGAACAAACAGAAACATTAAAAGATGTGATTAAAAATATATATATTTTTCTGTTTTACTTGTTATTTCAGTTTTGTAACTAATATTTATATTTGTTCCATTAAAATATATGAGAATGTAATAAGTCATAAAATAACACATTTATTAGTTGTTAGTCAACCAAATAGAAAAGTATTAAAACTACTAGGTTGATGCTTGCCATTGTCAAAAATATGGTCATCAATTATATTCTAGGACACACAACTAAAGAGCTGATCCGACAATCTACCATAAGAAATAAATTCCCATAATTTAAACCGCATTTTTTTTTGTAAATATCATAGTTGGTAACGGGTGGCTTTAAGTAGTGTAAGAAATTTAGAATATTAAAAAGACTAGAACTTGAGAATAAAGTTTTTTTTTATTGTGTGTTAGTTATAATTTTCTTTGAGGTACGCCTATATTATTTTCAGACTTTCAAGTAAAATAGATTTTGTTTAGTCTTAAGATATAAGTTTAAAAAAAACGTATTATGTTTGACGAATATGATACTGGTTTTCATATTGACTTTAATTAATTTTCAAAATTGCAAGGAAAAATTGATCTAGGGTACAACAAAAATTTAAAAAACTAATAAGTAAATGTTTTCTTTATACATTTTCCAAGAACTTCACATACCTGACAGTTCTGCATCTACTAGTAATCATAACTAATGTAAGACGGGGTTTCGGAAACCTAATCACTTAAACCTAGACGGAAACTTCGCCTACGTGTTACAAAATCACGCAAACATTGTGATTTGAGTTTGCATCAGAAATATTAGATTGAAGTAAAAAGTGCAAACCTAGGTTGAAACCTTTTAAAGTAATTGAATTGGATTTAGAACCACTACTGGCCATTCTACAGTACCCAGACCAAATTATGGTAAATTGTCGAACTCCTTCGCTTACCTTATAAAGAGAAGGCTAACCTGGAAGATACCATATTTGTCCAAGATTACAGAAGAACTCTTATCACAAACAACGACAAGCGCAAAAAAAGTTGATTTCTTTCTAAAATGTAGTTTTTGTCTAGTTTACTAAATGTTGAAATACGGATACATTTGAAATTGTTTTTCAATCGATGCACGATGGCTAAAAAGGAATTTCTAAACGGTGCTATTTTACCCTATATTTAAATAAATAATATTCTCAAAAAATCGTGCGGCTAAAAATAAAAATGAAAATAACAATAGATCTAATTGATTTAAAAGCATGTGCAATAAGGGTTTTCCAACTTAAATTGGTATCCTTAACATCCTAAATAAATATACAACCAATAACTAAAACTCTTAAATATTGATGTAAAAAACCGGCTACTCCATCAACATGAATAAAGAAATGTCACAAAATAGAGTTCTAAAAAATACTACAATGGGTACACAGGTAATAAGTTTACCTAATTGTTTTCAAGTTGCATAATTTTGCAACGAATGATCAGCTGATCAAACAATTACTGTGCTCGTTACTATAAAATCCAATCCGATCGTCCGTCGACTGAAATTAATGTGTTATTCAACAAGTCATGTTCTTACTTTTCTCAATCGCTGATGAAAGATTGACTAGCTCTAGAAGGAATCACTAATGATAGTATCAGCTACAGTAAATAAATGTCCACCGAGATGTTTTTTTATTGTTGTAAGCTAAACTATATGAGTGTTTTACACATCACGATGGTTGATTCAGAATGAGGATAATCGTCATGACGTTTGCAATGTTAAGCACTTGAAAAATAATTTATACATAAAAAACTTGAAACGTATTTTTTCTTTTTTATATGTATCATAAGGATTCAAATCTCTTTTAAAGTTTCAAAAATTTCTCAATTTCAATTCGCTTTGTAAAATCTGAAATTCTTGAAGGTACAACAATATACGGAAGTAAAATTGTAGTTGATAGAAACCCTATTGAAATGCTTCACAAAGAATATGTTTTAGGAACGAAATAGTTTTCTAAATACGACAAAAACATGTTTGTGACATTTCCAACATTATATTGGAGCATTCTTCATATGTGGGATCAACAATAAAATTGTGTGTATACATTAAATTAATTTTATTTAAGAAAAACACATTAGAGAACAGAAATTATATTTTACATTTAAACAAGAATTTTAAAATAATACTTATAAGAGGGCGTCAATGTTCTGAAAAATGAGAAAGGTTGCATGACATTAAATGTTATCCCAACGAAGTTTAGATAAATAAATGACAGCCTTCTAAAGCATAACCTCCCTTGTAATTTCATTATCTAACAATGCCTTGGATTCCCTCGCATGATGTGAGCCAAAGTGCACAAGCAGCCTATTGTATGTCACATATTTTGATCATTGGTTATTGTTAAATTTTAAACATGTTGAATTATAGTTTTAGAAGACCTTTGTTCCATTAATATATTACATTTTACATTTCACATCTTCGCTTATGTTACGCAATACAGAATTAACCAAAAACAATGTGTTTTCTAATAATTGTAGAGATGTTTCTATTATTTTGACACAAAGGATGAATATTTTTAAGTAAATATAAGTGAACAATGAGGGGTAGATAGATAAGAATGCAGTGTTTTACTACCTAAGATAAGCTAATTAATTAGTTAGTTATGATCATTTATTAAAAGCCTAACGATCAAGAAAAGCTGGGTCCACTTTCGAATCTTAATATTCTGACTCAAAACTGACTGAAACAAAACTGTTGTAATTATTAGGTAAACAATGTATGACATCGTAGTAAGCTGTAATTATGTCATCGTCACCAGTCAAATAATTTATAAAAACAATAACGCGTTCAATAAGAAAATTGTATTCAAGCTTTTTTGCAGGATTAGGTACTGTACTTTTATAAAAAGAGATAGGCGACTATTCATTGTTTGTCTAAGATAAAGATTTACAATAATAGAGAGACGTTGGTACTATAATCTATCCTCTCTCCTTAGCAGAACGGAAATTACAAATGTCTTATTGAATCACTCCGTAGGTATTTGGTTGACGTAGTCAACGGGATAATGGCTTACCTAAATTTGAACATAAGTCACAATATTTTTGGATCAGCTGATGCTATTGAAACGATATTTATATACTAATTCCGTTTTTAAAAGACTGAAAATGAACTTTATAGTTTTTAGTATATTTTTATGATACAAATCGACTAAAATCCCTCCATCACTGTATATTCACTTGCAACTTTTGTTTCAAGAATCCATCCTTCAGCTCTAATGCGAAATCAATGCTCCTTTTTAACCTAATGTATCCTTTTCGCGATTTATTTTTAATCTATTGTTAATTCATACTATGGTTAACTACTAATCAGCTATTTAAGCGAAGATAAATGAATACACTGAAACTTGCATTGTTAAGTAATGTATTATTTTAATATATTTTTGTCTGTTTAGTTCAAAAGTTAAGCTTAATCATCAAAGATATTTTGATACATTTGAATAAAATAGAAATATTGTTTTTTTAAGTGTTGACATATTCAACTATTTATCATAACTTCATAACTTACATTGTGATAAAAGCTTAGAATTAGTAACAACGAAATATACTGTCAGCATAAATTTACATTACCGAAGTCTTCATTTCCACACTATAAACTACTTTGTACAAACGTTATTATGTTATGAAAAAAGGTGATATTAAATCATTGTTATTTAGGCTGTTCATCATATGTCAACCTGTTTAAACATATGATATATGACAATGTAAACTGATTTTATACATTTGTTTTTTGTTACAGCTTTTGATAAACGTTATTTATAAGGCTGTAAAAAGTCTCACTTATACTTTTGGTTGTGTGTTTAAAAAGATTTTAATAGACTACTGAAGGCCATTTTGATGGGCTTATCTATGACTACTAATTGGAAATTAAAATAATGATGGAAAAAGGGCATGATTTCCTTTTAAAGTACTCGTATGTCTAAGAAATCAAATTCTTAGCCACACCTTGCCTTGTAAATTAATTTTTAATCAATATTATTTTCAAAACTAAGCGGTTAATGTTCCTAAAACTTAATCCTTATTTTTACAATTTAAAGACTTGGACAAGAAATGAAGAGAAATAAAATACTATTTCTTTGGCTTAGACTTGCTTTTTGTTTATAAAAATGTTTACAATTCATTATTTTTAGAAATTTGGTATTAAATAGATTTGCAATAGATTTCTAGTAGTAGTAAGTCATCTAATGTTATTACGGATGTAATTTAGTAGCTAACTAGTGTATTCGCATAATTCAGAATACATTTGTAACACGTATAGGTGATAAAGATCATGATAATGACATAGTAATATGCAGTATTTAAACGTTGCATGGTTAATAGTCATAGCAAATAACGCTTAAACGGGTATTCGGGCATACATTAACATCTCGTAGGGGGGAATATCGCAATATTTATGTAGGCCTTAGACTAATTTACCCACACTTAGAAAAAGTGCAATGTTTTCTTCAATATAGCCTATCCTAATGCAATGTTGAGTTAAAAAGTAACCTCTGAAGTAGCAATAAGAGCTCAAAAGGTTTTAGAACATAAATTTTTACCTGACGAGACTTATTAAACCTCGTTTGTATCCATTAGCTACAAGTAAGCATACGTTTAATTTTACTTTACTTTAATACTATAGACATTTTTCCAATAGATGTTTACACAATGTTTTCAGATATTTTATTACACTTATGCACAAATATAATGTGCTATTTATAAGTTATCCGTACATGGTATTGTTAGCACTTTTTAATTTCATTTGAATACAATTTTAAGTAAGGCATCTTTCAAAAACAGTCTAATTGTATAAACTAAACCATTGATAATTCATCAACAATCAATCTGTTTATGAGACAATTCGTTGTTAAAACAGGTGAGCAATTGTCAAAACAGCTGATTTACGATTTCTGGTTCATCTAAACTGCAACATTCCTAATCTACATAAATTAAAACGAAAATAACGTGCTAAGACTTTTAAATAATCTAATTTTCACACTTTAATTCTTACTCTGCTGTTGACAACAGTATTCCAAAACATTAACCTATAACAAACTCTAATCAAAGTGTTCATCCCTAAAAAAGAATTCGAAAGTTTTACCATCAGTAGTTCTTTATCAATTTAAAAAGCTTTATTTAACATATAAATGTGTTTAAACTAGGCATTTACGAATCTTGTATGTTGTATTTTTTCACAGATACAATACACTACGATATTTATTATAATAGGAAAAAATACTTAAAAGTCTGTTACAGTTATCAAGAAATTATGAAAGATATTACAATAATCTTATTACTGCTACATTAAATCTACGCTCAACTAACTTCAATCTAATTTATATGCAAATCCTTTTTAGACGAATTTTTTCGCTTCACTCAAACCATTGTTCATTGTAAACAAATAAAAATTCAGTCAAAGTTTGAACGTCATCACTGTGTTGTTGTCAGTTGGAAGCTCTCGTTTGTATGTAGATGAGGGAATATGTTTACTCAAACGATTCTGACTCGCTGATAAAAGCAAACTGCAATATGTCAAAATAAAATGTGTTACAATGCTATATTAAATAAACAGTGATATGCCATAAACTTAATTAAGAGAGTCTTCTTACAGTGTTTAGGACAGTTAATTAAATCAAATAACTTCTTGATCAACATCGTACGTGTTATTAAATTAACTGAAAACACAAAAATGCGTTAAATAACACTTGTTTACTATATTTGCACTCATAATGTTTACTAACAATACGGTAAATACGTGTTAAAAATGGTAAGTGGTCATCGATTTCGATTGGACACTCCAATACTCCAATCATCAAACCCAATAGACGAATGAAATTGCCACATATTACTAAATTTGTTTAATACAACATGTTAGTGAGTAAACTTTAAATACAAATGAAAGTCGCACTATTGCCCTTTATAGTGATATATTTTGAACCGTAAATTTTAAGTTTATTTGAAAAGACATCCTTGTTGATATAAATCAATATTGTTAGTAGTTAAAAGTAATTACACAAACACAACTCAATTTCACATGCATTTCTTTGTCAAAAATCATGGATCCGCTTGTAAATTTTATCAGCATTACAGACATTCTTACAGTGTTAAAAAATATTGTAAAATAGGTATTACATACATTTCAAGCAGGTAGTACCAGAATATAATATAAGAAATCCTTTAAATGGCTCTCAGAGAATGTATGCTCACATACTTACTTTTCTATACTTTTTCTAAATATGTGAAAAGTATTTACGAGTAAATTTGCCAGCTACAAACTAAATAGAGACGAATATTTTTCGAAAGATTAAGAGATCAAACAGGTAAATTTGTATATACACGTATTTAAAGGCAGGATTCAGCAATAAATCAAAAGAATTAAACGCTGCAAACGACCAAAATGTACATTATTCAAATAAAATAAGATCAATTAAAAGCCAACATACTAACATAAACAAATTGAACACAAAAATAAAGTGTTATGAGAAATATAAAAAATAAAATAAAAGTTCTTTCTTGTTCATATTCACCTAACCTTACTGAAAAGCTTAGGTATAAAATAGCACAGAATGTAAAAAGCTTAACTTCTTATTAGAGCTAAAAGGTTTCTCAGTTTGGCTTATTAAAACTCTCACCATTTTCTTGGAAACACATGCTGTTTGATAAACGATCCTTAATTTGCTTTTAGATTACAATGAAGTCTAAGGATTTATGTTATAATCGATGTAATATAAATAAATAATAGACAGATTGTTTCGTTTTGAATAGATTTTTGGGTATGCCAGTTCTGTTTATAATAACTTATCCTAAGTATCAGGATTATGTAGAAGTTGAAATAGTAATAGTTGGCACTAGAAACCATCCTTCAAAAATGTAAAAAAATAATAATATAATAATTTAGTTCTTTAATAAATAAATATTGTAGTTTTAGACCGTTGTAGTTTTGACGTCCTAAAAAACTTAGGTACACATTAAAAGAATTACTAGGTGTATATTGTATTCTAAAGAAATATTTTCAAATTGTTTTTTTTTATGAACTATGACTTATCATTAACATTATTTAACAAATATGGTGGTGAATATCATCTGTCTCTTTTCAGGCCGATTTTTATCTGTCAACATAATGAACTTGTCTACTTTCAAATTGTATTCATTCAAATCTCAGAATAAATACATTTTCCTTAGTGTATTTGTCTACATGTAATGGAAAGAAAAAATCAATGAACATATCGATTAACAATTATTTTTCATTGGTAGCATTTTAATATCTGTCTCGGTAAGAGTAAATAAATTTGAAAATTCATTATCTCAGCTAGAATAAGGGAAGAATGCGATGGTCGTTTAAAAATATAAATCAGTATTCCTTAATTGAGGTTTCATAGAGTTTATTTGTTTACACACTATTTAATAGCGCTGTTAATTAAACACTTTTATGTTTCACTTTCTAAATAAATTGCATTGTCTATTCTGGGACAACTATTTTCAGAAAAGAGATTTCGTGTTACGATTGTCAGTGGGTTTACAGTCTTTGAGGTAAAGCAGCGCCAAAACCCAGATATAAACTTGGAACGTGCACTTTCTTCCTTCTATTAGAATATCCCATTTACTTTGTAATATTCTCCAAACAAAAAGAGAATATTAGGTTGACATGCTGGTGGTTTAAGAAGGGGAACTAACTTACTTAATGTATTTTATAGTGTTTACTTATAAAACTCAATAAATAAAATAAAAAAACCTAAGAGTAAAAATTAAATTGCTATAACCTACCGATACATAACCATATTATAGGTTAAGTGTAAGAAAAAGCCATGTGGCCCTAACTTTGCCTGTGTAAATAAGTGACTTTTCATTTCATTTCATTTTTCATATAATAAATTATGAAGAAACGATGTCCAAGTACATTTACGTGAATTTTGTGTTTATCATAAAATGATGTGTTATTGAGATTGTATCAATTCTTATATTGTTATATGATCATCAAGTAAATGCTCTTTATATTTCAAACTGAACATATTTTGAACTGCTCAAAATTTTATTTTGATAATAAACATTTTTGTATAAAATAGCTTGTACAAATCTTGAGGCAAACTCGGATTTCATTTAAAATTATTATATCATGACAATTATAAAAAATTAACATTCTATATTACCGTACTAATCGTTAACTAAAACTGAATTCTTACTTCTTTATTCTCAAAGTAGCCTATCCCTCTTACTGATTTTAATACCCGATAAGTAGGTAATACTTGTTAGGTAGACTAAAGGGCGTTTTAGGAGTTAAATTAATATACTAATTCGTTGATAAAATTACATTTACGATCCATTAATCCACAATCGCTATATGATTTTAAAAACATCTATAATTCATAATTAAATATTGTAAATGCAACATACATCAATAAAAATCATTTAAAATATTTGTTTATGATAAGGAGTATAATATACTGTTAACCAAGATTTTTTTAAAATTTTAACATATGAAAAATCGTTTAATTGTAAAAACTGATTCATTTAAAACATTTCTTTCAACTCGGCAATTCAATCTTAATTACAGCTCTGCTTTGAGGCGTTTTTTGCTGACAGAAAGATATGAGATATTAATTTGCAAAGCCTTTTATACCGTTTTAATACAAGATTTAACGTTTTCAAGCCACAAATGGCGAATCGTAGTTATTTATTGTTGCTGATATTTACTGCTCATTTTGTTATACGATACAACACTTTTGAACGATCTTAAAATATTTCTACTTGTGTAGGTTCTGTAATTTTAGTTCAGAGGAACTTATTTTATTGGTGTACAATTGGAATATATAATTTTATACAGACTGATACACAAGGGTAAAAAATCGTGTTTAAAATTCGTTAAGTCACAACTCTTTATACTTATTGATAATTTAAATTACCAATTGAAATAGGGACGCCACCTAGAAGCGTTTTTTTACCCCGAATATAAGTTTGAAGTGACATGATTTTTATAGGATCGTTACAGATTAAGATCCGCTGTTTCATTAGCCAGAACCATTTATCAAGCCCAATGATCAAGAACAGCTGGGTCCAGTTTCGAATCATCAAAAAGCTACTGACTTTTCTTACAATTGAACCGGCGACCTTTTGTTTACAAGGCGAGGACTATAACCACTCATCTACCCAGGGATAAATATTAATATCCATTTCCCGTAAATGAAAAAGGCATGATAATATTTTAAAGCTATATTTGTGTATATTGTAATACCATATAAGGTACTAAGCGTGCACAAAAGATTACAGGTTACCACATAAATAATTGACAAATAAATTGAGAAAACTCAATGTTATTATAATAATTATAATACATTATTTATTGTTAGATTTGAAAAATAATATGATAGTTTAACATGTTAGAAACCAAATTATAGACTCTGTGCTGCTGTATAATTATTATTATAGTCATATTGATAGTCTAGTCTAACATTTACAAAACTTGTTGTAAATAAATACTTCAAAACTTTAGCATGAATTTGTGTAGTTAAAAATGATATTTAGTTATGACCTTTTTCGTAAATTCAACCTTACAGCGTTAAATATTGCTTATTAAACTGAAGAGTCCCCAACACCATTGATGATGACAAAATGTTTGTACATTTTGTACTCAACTTTTTGGCCTGAGTAGACTTTAATTCTGACACAAGAGTGTGTACAAAGGCACAATAGAAGGTTTTCACTGTAAACTTTGTCAGGTATTAATGACTGTAATTTATCCTCAAGTAAATAAATCTTGTATCTCCGTATCGTCAGCAGACCCTACATTGCCGACATTTGTTTTAAGTTCACTAATGTAGCCTGTAACTCACTCTCACGTATGTTTTTGGCAAAAATTTATCTTGCAATAACTTTTTTCTAATTTTAAATGTTGTAGCCTACATGAGTAAACTTGAAAAAAGTTATCCAAACGTTTTATCCTATTCGAAGGCCGTAAAGTGTTTACATTGTAAGTCCTCGAAAACATTTCAAAGACAACTCTTGTAGTATTGAATTAAAATATATTATACACTTTTTATGTGATAAAATGATTTTGTTTGTGACAGTTAACAAATAACAAAAGACTGAGTTATTACCTCAATCTTGTATCTATACGCCGAATAGCTTCAAATACAGTCCTAAAATTAGCTGATATTTTATTCCTTCCAGGAAAAATGAAATGTATATTGAAAGAGAGTTTTTATTAACTGGAGACACTAAATATCACGTTCAGTTAAAATTAAGAAATTGATTAAGAGATTGGCAAAACTTGCTGCTATTTTTGAAATATTGAATTCAATACAAACCTTAAAGACTACGAAATTCCAAACACCTATGCTAGACGTACTGCATAGTGTTACAGAATTACAATAACTATCTGACTTGAATATCAATTATCAAACCAAACATTGTAAAACACTGGGTTAATTGTTATTCTAAAGGTTCACACTATATTGTTACTAATGTTGATGTTATTGCTATAACATTTGAAAAAGTGTCAACTTACCTATCAGAAGTAGTAATAAAGACAGATACAATTTACTAATATGATTTTTTGGAAAGCTTTAACTAAATGTAAGCAGGATGCATTAAAAGTTATAAATATGGTAACAGAAAAAAAATATAGTTCATACAGCTTTTTAAAATAGTAAACACATATAGATTAATTTCATCAGAATAAAATATTTTACATAATTATCGCTTTCGCAAGCTTTGTCCGTTTTAGATTGCGACTTAGACTAACAAGCAACTTGAAAACAAAGTCACCAAAATTAGTTTTAATGATAAAAAAAACTTAATTAAGTGGCAAAGGTCCAATAAACAATTTCACAGCAATCTATAAAGTAGAAAAGCAGTATAAATTGATTTTTTTTTTATCAATAACAAAAACAATAACTTTTAGTTCTCACACTGTAAAAAGGGTTTGTGGAGTAAATAAATAAAGTTCACTCTTATCAGAAAATACACAGTGTTTTCTACTGTCAATTTATTCAGTGAAGACCTTCGGAGAACCCTTTGCTCTTTCTACCTCTCGAAACTAAACTATAAGTAACCTTACTCTTAGATTACGTAAACGTATAGTTTTATATTTGTTTTGTTTAGGGAGTGCTTTTCCTGAGAACAGAGTGATAAATAATTTATCCAATGAAATATGGTGGATCCATAACAATTGTAACCGCTATGACTTAATACAAACTAGTTATTATAATTTGATAATTCTAAATGAATTTGGATTTGATTACAAATATAACTCTTAAGCTATGTTACATTTAAAAATAATCATTAAATTATAACAAATATAAGGCAGACATAACAGGCTCACGTTGAAAACCGATGATCAACCAATATTGAAGAGTTAAGGCTACTTAAAAAAAAAATCCTTTTGACGTTCATCCAGGATTAAAACAAGCGGCTGGACTTCAGAATGGTAGCGTTTTGTATTATGAGAAATCTTAATCAGTTCGTGGTAATACACTTAAATTGTAATTATAAAAATCATAAAAATTGTAATTTTAAGATACTCGTACTAATTTTGTTTTTTAATTTGTTATGTACGTTTTTAATCCAGTAGGTAAGTTTTGATTTTAACACACTTTAATTCACAGTGGTCGTAGTATGTTATCCGATACCAAATGTAACTCATCCGAATGATTACCCAAGTGATAGAACTTACGATTACACCAATCAATTTCAGATGCTCACTTGGCAGCCATTAAATAGTCTTGCATGAGTTCACTTTTACAGTTGAATGATCTCTGATCACTACTGATTTGAATCATACGATGTGTAAACTTTATGATTAAACATCATTCAATTACTTAGTATTAATATAAACCACCTATGGATAGATATATTTTTATTTAAAACCCCCTATAACTCGATGGGTTCAACTTATAGTTGAACATCCTCTTGTGATGTACTAAACATATAAACACCTATAATTCAAGTCCAGCTAAACGAGTGTACATTCGAATATTTGTGTTGTCATTCAATGTCCGAATTTCTGCATAAATAAACAATGTAAAGTGGCATGACAAACATTTCAAATATTTCAATGAGGACAAAATTCGCACGGGAATAATGACTCAATAAATATAAATATTAGTTTAACTTGCAGTTTGTGTAATTTACGATTTATGCTTGTGCTTCGTGTTGAAATAAAAATGCATTCCAACACACAAAAATAATACCTAAATTATATCAACTTAATTAACTCATAAAATATGTCTACATCCAGGGTGTTTTAACACAACCCAAATAATTACAACTACCATGAGACACTTTTAAGCAATGAAACCAGCTCATACTCTTGGTATCCTAGTTCTTTTTTACTTCATTGCCGATCAGCTGATATGCATCGTACCAATTAACTAATAGGTTTAGTGTTATCATAGATAAAACATACTCCCTTAGGTGTTATTGATAATTGATTGTAAATAAGACATGGTGTTTTTGCTTGCTCAAAATGAACTTGCAAAAATGCCAAGTTGAGAATTATTTACTATAAATTCCCATTACCACTAAAATTCATAGATAAATTTGCAAACAATGCATATCAGCTGATTGGCAATGAAATACAAAATTCAGGGGTACCTAAATGTGAGCTTGTTTTTGGGTTCCGTTAAAAACACCCTGTATAAAATCAAAGTCAGGTTGTAATAGGAAAAAGCGTTAAATTGGAGCTTAAATTTTTACTGTGTTTTTACACATCAACCACTGTGGTGAGTGAGAAGGAATGTTTGAAACATTAGTAAATGATTGACATGGTCAGCCTGTCAATCATTTAGTTTCCGCAAAAACACTCAGTGATTTCAGAGTTTTTTATATCAGCTGTAAAATGACCTATATTCGAATACTTTATGATTGATTCTCAAAAACATTTTAGTTTGTGGAAAATCTTAAACAATTCTTAATAATTAAGCTAGGAAAGTGTTTAAAAAATTTTAAACAATGAAATTACAGCTTCATATTTTTTGTCATTTAATTACCAGTGTTATTGGCATACTTTCAGTCTTGTTTTAATAGAAACGTTTAATTGCCACAAGATTATTGTCAACATAAATATACTATCAAGTTTTATTTAAGCTACTAATAGATACATAACGATCCAATATTTATGTCTTATCATATTTGCGACGAATATTTTTCTGCACTGGGAAAAAAAAATATTAAAAGTGCAGTCGTCACCGTTTGCCGGGATAGCTCAGCCTACAATGGCTGGGTAAAATTCCAGGGTCTGCGATAAGGTCAGGGAAACCACTAGGCCAAAAGCCGGGTCTAACCGGTATAGGACTGGCTCATACACGGGCACTGTGAACAAGTCAAAAACAAGTCACCACAACAAACGTGCAATAATCACTACCAGGCCTACGCCGATTCTCCACACTCCTAGGGGGTCGTTGCTGACTACGCAACTCGGGCTTCGTCCTAACTATCCAATAGTCAAGCCCAGAGTGCCTAAAACACAGTGAGTTACACGACGACTTGCCAATAAAAACCACAACGCGTGTTATCACCAGGCGGGGTCTACTAGGCCACTATAATCCAATACACGACTCTAATGCCCAAGCTAAGAATCAAACAGTTCACTCAATAATCGTACCACATAATAATATACAAGTACACTATAGGTAGGGTGGCTACACCACTAGTAGCTGGTCTCAATAAATACCAAGCCAAACAAGCAAAACTAAATGGCAATTGCACTATTAAAATATTGAGTTACTTAGTAGCAGATAAATAAATATTAACTACGTTCCAAACACTAGATAAATATATTATCTGATAGCCGGTACTCCGCTATCCAAGCTACCAAGATAACGTGTTGGACTACTAAGCAAGCTGTTCAGGTTAAATTAAAATAATCAAATGAATAACCAATAACAACCCTACTACTGCTACTGCTACTACCAACTTTATGTTACTTAGCTGGGCTTCTGTTAATAGGCTAATAAAACTAGCTACTAGCCTGCTGGCCTCGTGCTTCCAACTACGCACGCTAAATCGTGCAGCCTAGGTTTGTCGGGCCTCAGAGTTATTAGTAATATAACTAACTCTAGGTACAACGCAAAATAATATCTACTACAGTCAATTAAATTATATTATTTGCGCTCTAGCACCTGCCCAGAACCGTCAGGAATATACTTTAATATTATTCCTGACTAATAAATCCTAACTACCGTCAGGCTTCGACCAGCACGGTTACAACTCTAACTATCGCAATAAAATCAGATATTAATATATTCAAACTAATAATATCAGCTTTTAACCAAAATCAAAGAACGTCGTCCACTCACCAGCAGTGGGTCTTAACACCCAACTTAACACCAACTGTCACACCTCGTACACTCTGTACCTCCAACGTACGCCAGCCGTCTCCACAGGCACAGGACACCAACACTATCCTCACTCTACGAGATCCACCACTAGAATCTCCGTTCTAGCTATCCTGAAAATCTAGGATATCCCAGGCTTATCGGCACTGATAAGCCGGGTCAAAGGGCGCTCGCTTGCCTCGCTGCCGCCGCTCGCTCACCTCAACAATCGGTGCGCGGCCAAATAGCAAATATTTACCCCCCTAGGAAAAAGGCTCGTTACATCCCCCACTTACATCGGGATGAAAAAAAAGAAAACGGCCAAAAAGAAAAAAAAATCTTTGAACTCCGGCCAAAACAAAATACTCCAACCCCTAACCCAATGGTGAACCCTACACCACAGGTCTCAAACTTAAAACAAAGAAAAACTCTCGCTCTAGCCACTACCAGCCACCATGGTGCTGAATGATTTGGCATCAGGAACCAGACGGGGATTTCCATTACAAGGGCCTTCGGGGTCTTCGTCACCAATTTTGACACTGTCTATGCGGCCCACTTGACCAGAACAGTACTCACCCACGCCCATTCTTATCACCTCCGTCACGACCGTCACAAGTCCAAGATCTCGTATGACATCCATTCCCAACATCATATCCGTGGTAAGAGTGGGAACGTACAAGGCGTCTCCAACCCACCGTCTTCCCGCAGCCTCCCCTGCCAATCGGAACGAATACTCGGCCCTAGACCGCGACCCATCTGCCATCCTTAGAGGAGAGGGTTTCTTAAAAGGTTCTACCCCCTGGCGTTGAAGATGATCGGCGACTTCTCGCCCAACCAGGTTAACTACGGACCCAGTGTCCAATAACGCCTTAAAAACGCTGCCCATCA
Source organism: Macrosteles quadrilineatus (assembly GCF_028750875.1). Taxonomy (NCBI): domain Eukaryota; kingdom Metazoa; phylum Arthropoda; class Insecta; order Hemiptera; family Cicadellidae; genus Macrosteles; species Macrosteles quadrilineatus. The sequence goes on from NW_026542602.1 coordinate 69,453,969, forward strand.
GCACAACTTCAACAAAGGGCCTTGTCTCCGAAACCAGCCGGTTCTCGTCTACTCCACCAACCAGGCTGTTTAGTTTTCCGAGCCACTCGGACCACTCTTCTGAGGTCGTTCGTTTTGGGTGGCCTTGCCCAGTTGACCTCCTGATGTCTGAGCTGGCCTGCCGTTTCCCGCACGACATCCACACTGGTTCACAGTAAAACCAGGTTTCCCACATCCAAAACAGGAGACGGTCCTCAGTTTGCCACAGCCTCTGGCAAAGTGACCAATCTCCTGGCACCTAAAACAACGTACATCCTTCGCACCATCTGCCACTCCCCTAGTCATTACGGGCCTTTGTTCACGGACCCGGTTAGAGTCAAAATCTACTCGCTGCCCAATCGACTTGGTCTCAAGGGATGGTCTCTGAAAATTATGTCTTTCGACCACGGCCACTTCAAAACACTTCTCAGCCTTCTTCTTGGGAACATAGGCGGTTTCCAAAACCAGCGCTACGTTTGGTGAAGGAGGAGGTCGGAAGGCGGCCTTCTCTCGCAAATAGGCCTCGTAGTCTTCGGCTAACTCAACCATCTCGGCCAGATTGCGGAAGTCCCGCCGTCGCACCATGAGTTTGTACTCTGGTCGCATGTTGTTGTAGATCAAGTCCAATCTACCATGCTCGGACAACGTACCGCTACGCCTAAGCAAGGTACTTATGGCCACGACATAATCTCGGAAGTGTTCGCCTTCACCCTGTGTCCTTTTCCGGATCTCCTCATCCAAGTTCCTCCAATATCCTGGCGGGAAGAACTGGATTTCAAACTGATGCCGGAATGCTTCGAATGAATACAGGAGCTCCTTACAATTCCTGTACCATAGAAGCGCTGAACCTTGCAGCAGCTCCGGTAGCGCTCTGAGCAGGTCCTCTGATGATACGGAGTAGGACACCATCAGCTCTTCTAGGCGCTCCAGGAATGACACTGGGTCTCGTCGGCCATCAAACCTCAAACCCCACTTCCGTACCGTGTTACATATCTTGGAGCAGTCCTTCGGCTCCACCCTGCTGGCCTCATTCGAGAGCATATCCGATCCACGTGGCACCTCCACGCTAGAAGGACGGACTGGTCTCTCCGAATGATCACTTGGTCGCTGCCATCCCTCGGGTCTACTTGGTAACCCAAAGGTAGGCATGGGAGCAGCCACAACAGGGGACGTAGGGTTGGCGGGTCTTTCGAACCCATAGCCGACCTCATTACTCGGCGAGCCTCTCGCCTGTCGCACCATCGATGCCAGATATTCTCGAAGAGTCCGGGTATCAGTCTCCAAAGACAACCCAAGAATCTCTTTGACCGCCTCTAACTCCCTGTTAAGTTCCACTATCTCTATTTGGCCCGAATCAGTACTACCCAGTACCTGAGTTACGGTTCTCGGGGGGTCAGGAAGTCCCATAGTGGTAATAGCCGGCGGTACATATGTCGGTGCAGCAGCCCCAGCCGTACACAGCCTGTCATCGCTGTACCGACGGGCATTCCGCTGCTTCCAAAACGATGAGAATCTCTGCCGTAATTCTGCAGCAGTCCCAGTGGTCACCAAACCATACTGGTCCATCGTCCTCATGAGCTCCCCTTTCGAGAGGTCATAGATCCAACCCACGCGACCGTCCCGGGGCTGCGACCCCAAGGACATAGTCGCTGGCGCGGAATAGGTCAACGAAGTTGTCACCGTCGTAGCCACTACCGAAGAAATTGTCGGCCAAACGGGCGAAGACGCCGGCCACAATGACGATGACGTCATCACCGACAGTTCGGAGCCAACCCCAGAACTAGTCGTAGCAATAGCAGACGTAATAGGCGTACCGCCCAGCACAGACGTCGTACTCGTAGTCACAACCATATTTAAAATCCAAATACCACGACTAATCCGTAAAAATAAGAGCGAAACCGATTAAAATATATTTAACACCGTTATAAATCAAACCAATTATAGGTGTGAAAGTCAAACCACAAATACACAATAAGGGTTCTCACTCAAATAATATGCAATGATAAAACTCAATTAATTAGCAAAATAATATTACTAACTAATATCTATGTATACAACCACTAAATAAATTAGGGTTCACAACACACCACGCTGTAACAGAAAACAGGTTAGGCCTACCCAACCGACTATAAAATCACAGCAGGTCTGCCTAAAACTCTGCTCAACAGCTCAGGTCCGCAGCCAATCTGCACAAGTCCGCAGCAAATCTGCACAAATAAAATTATTTTGTTCGGGCGCCGTTAATACGTCAGCAACTCAGCACCACTGCCAACCTCAGTCCCTGTTCGGGCGCCATCTTGCGACGAATATTTTTCTGCACTGGGAAAAAAAAATATTAAAAGTGCAGTCGTCACCGTTTGCCGGGATAGCTCAGCCTACAATGGCTGGGTAAAATTCCAGGGTCTGCGATAAGGTCAGGGAAACCACTAGGCCAAAAGCCGGGTCTAACCGGTATAGGACTGGCTCATACACGGGCACTGTGAACAAGTCAAAAACAAGTCACCACAACAAACGTGCAATAATCACTACCAGGCCTACGCCGATTCTCCACACTCCTAGGGGGTCGTTGCTGACTACGCAACTCGGGCTTCGTCCTAACTATCCAATAGTCAAGCCCAGAGTGCCTAAAACACAGTGAGTTACACGACGACTTGCCAATAAAAACCACAACGCGTGTTATCACCAGGCGGGGTCTACTAGGCCACTATAATCCAATACACGACTCTAATGCCCAAGCTAAGAATCAAACAGTTCACTCAATAATCGTACCACATAATAATATACAAGTACACTATAGGTAGGGTGGCTACACCACTAGTAGCTGGTCTCAATAAATACCAAGCCAAACAAGCAAAACTAAATGGCAATTGCACTATTAAAATATTGAGTTACTTAGTAGCAGATAAATAAATATTAACTACGTTCCAAACACTAGATAAATATATTATCTGATAGCCGGTACTCCGCTATCCAAGCTACCAAGATAACGTGTTGGACTACTAAGCAAGCTGTTCAGGTTAAATTAAAATAATCAAATGAATAACCAATAACAACCCTACTACTGCTACTGCTACTACCAACTTTATGTTACTTAGCTGGGCTTCTGTTAATAGGCTAATAAAACTAGCTACTAGCCTGCTGGCCTCGTGCTTCCAACTACGCACGCTAAATCGTGCAGCCTAGGTTTGTCGGGCCTCAGAGTTATTAGTAATATAACTAACTCTAGGTACAACGCAAAATAATATCTACTACAGTCAATTAAATTATATTATTTGCGCTCTAGCACCTGCCCAGAACCGTCAGGAATATACTTTAATATTATTCCTGACTAATAAATCCTAACTACCGTCAGGCTTCGACCAGCACGGTTACAACTCTAACTATCGCAATAAAATCAGATATTAATATATTCAAACTAATAATATCAGCTTTTAACCAAAATCAAAGAACGTCGTCCACTCACCAGCAGTGGGTCTTAACACCCAACTTAACACCAACTGTCACACCTCGTACACTCTGTACCTCCAACGTACGCCAGCCGTCTCCACAGGCACAGGACACCAACACTATCCTCACTCTACGAGATCCACCACTAGAATCTCCGTTCTAGCTATCCTGAAAATCTAGGATATCCCAGGCTTATCGGCACTGATAAGCCGGGTCAAAGGGCGCTCGCTTGCCTCGCTGCCGCCGCTCGCTCACCTCAACAATCGGTGCGCGGCCAAATAGCAAATATTTACCCCCCTAGGAAAAAGGCTCGTTACATATTTTTATTCAAATACAAAGTTGTCTTGAGTTTCAAACCTCTATAAATTCATTAAGTACAGTAACAATCAGCCGAGGCATTTATTGTTTCCCGATGCGGGTAGATCTGACCAAACCATTATCTCATACAAATGAATTGTCATCTATAATTCCTCCTTCTCTTGACCTTATGCCGCTTTTCGTTATCATTACAAAGATACTGTATCATTGTACAACATTTGCATTCATATGATTTTCCTTGAGAATATATGTTTAGTAGTCCTTTCGTAGAATAAGACCAAAAGTGGCAATATCAAATCAAAAGCCCTGATGTATGTGTTAAGTACATGATTATTAACAGCTACCAAAAACCACACGTTCACTCATATACGGACTTTTATCCATGCAAAACGATTTGTACAGTATTCTATCAAAGGCATGTATGGCTAATGCAGATTTTTTAGGCTATTATATATGACCTGGAATAGGTGTTATGACTCTGTTTACATGACTATGCAGCAACTCCGCCAGGTTACAGCTGTTTATGTCATAAAACCCTTAACTGTGCTGTGAATATTATAGTCTATAAATCTGTCAATAGGCCATATTCTACATTATAAAGCCTTGTTTTATGAAGTTGGATTGAACGCACCCACCAACTTACTCAACAGCTTAAATCGTAAATTTTATGGTGCTACCCAGTTTCAGGAACTTATTATAATTGATTTACATTTTTTTATTTGTTAGTATTTTGTACATTTGTTTTGTATATTATATTTGTATCGTTTTATAATTGGGAGTTCGTTGCTTTTTTTGCCTTACTGAACAACAATAAGGCAACTACCAAATTTAAAAGCACCATACCCAATTATCTGAATAATCTGCAAAATCTGAAAATTTGGTTAGCAAACAATTAATAGAACCAGAGACGAAGATTTTACCTTCAATACACACCCATAGCTTAGTGTGGTTTCTTAAGATGCCTACTCGGTATCTGGTCAAAAATTCCGGTTTTATCTAGGTTTTGCTGGTCGTCTCGAACTTAAAACGTTCGATAGCTGCAAAACGATTTCGGTCCGTGGTACGAACGCTATTTTTCACCACACTATACCCTATTACCACTATTCACCACAATAATAATGCACACTGATAGTCAACACAACTACAACTTAAAGGTTATGTAAAGAAATTATTTGAGGAATCGACAAAAATAATAATAAATGGTTGCTAGGCAGCGGTGACAATAAAACAATTCAATTGAAATGCTATGGATACTAATTGTGTATTTATGCATTCATGTTTTAAGAAAGTAAGCGGGCAGCTGATTTTGCGGCCATAGAGATGTAAAAACCTGTTCGGTCCCCAAATGATGATGACAGCTGGCATGGCCAGCAAAACGTAACTTTCAGCCGCTAATAAAATTAACGTATTTAAAACAGCTAAAAATATCACAGTGTGGTGAAAACCCTTTTTCCACGTGGTGTAGCTACTGTATGCAGGTTAGAGTGTTATACCGGTGCAAAGAAAATTTCTCACATTGAAATGAGCATATCTACTCAGGCTGTCATAGTAAAACTAACATTATCTAGTTCAATATACTTCACACCACAGGATAAGGAACATTTTTTAACTGCATTTGATATAATTTTTTTATATTTAAAAGTACATTTACACTCTAGAAGATAAGTATTTGTATCCACTATTTAAGCGAGTAGAGTTAAAAATTTTTGTCACCTTAATGTGAATAAATTAGTATATCAATCCACTAAAAGAACAAAGAAGGATAACATGTTTAATTGTAAGTACTAATAGTTGTTTATTAATTAAAACCTACCAAATCAACCATCATTTAAATTTTTCCACTGCAAATTGAAAGTACGATCCCAAAACTATTGAATCCGTTTAAAAGCATGCATCTATTCATACTACTATAGTCTGTTCACAAGATTGAGACCGTTTGAAGGATAGCTTAGCCACCACTTTTTTATGCTTAATGTTGCAGCTGATTAACTTTTTGACAAATATCAGCTGTTGACCTATGTTACGATCAAGACGTGGGATAGATTTCTTCCCCTTAAACCGTCTAAATTTTTTGAACAGAGTGTAGTCAACCCGTTGACAGCTTTTCATTGATATAACATCATGATTCGAGGCCCAACCAGTTTGTACGTTGAGTCATATGATTATCCAATCGTTCTCTTTGGTCTTGTCACAGCTGATATGTCAAACTGACATGAGTTAATGTTGTTTGCGGCAACACAATTACAGTATGGACACCAGCTGAGTTGAATTAACTGCGGTTTTCTAAATTATAACTAAATATTTGTTTTCATTGTAATGTATTAAACGGTTTTGCGTTAAACATGTGTTTAAAATTAGGGTTATTAATTTAATTAAAAATCCATTTGGATTTGTCCTATTACTAAAAAGGCATTTATTAAATATTTTTTATGCTATTTCCATATATTCCTTAGCAAACTAATTTTCTATTCTTCTAACCATTACCTGCTAAAACCTTTTATTATGCGTTCATGTTTGTTATAGATAAACAAGATACATTTGCCTATATCTTCCAAAGTAACAGGGTACAATGCACCCTTAAAATGAGCATTAGTTAGTCTATTACAAAGGAAATAAACCTTTTTCCTGTTTCTTTACATTTTCTAACACTTCAACAAGGATAATGGGACCGATCAACATAAAAGTAAGTCAACCAAATGTAAAAACATGCAAGCTAAAACGAAATTTCCATTCGTCTTCACACTTTTTCTTATTTAATTCAGCATTTCTTCTAACATGTTAGATATGTGTTGAATTGACCATAGAACAGCATTAAAATACTTTTTCATTAAAACTATGAATTGAGTCAAAGCTAGAATGATATCAATGGTGTGTTTTCAAAGGCAAAGCTCTTGTTTGTATGTAGATGAGTTGATACGTTGTCATAAACGGGTTTCACTAACCGATAAAGCAAAAATGTGTCAGAGTCGAAACAAATGGCCACTGATAAAGTTTTGTAATATCAGCGTTTACATTATATTTTTAATCATATTACTTTCAAACCAAATTAAGTTGACAACCCTTTCAAAGCATGTTGAGATTATTAACTGATTAATAATCTAACAATTACGAAACGATTTTTAACCAGTGAATTTGCAATTCTCCATAATGTGGTATTCATATTGGTTAAGGTTAAAATACAAATTCTCTTATTTTATTTATCAAAGTAAAAGCCTGATATCTCTTTAATTTTTTATTTATTGTCGATAAAGAGGGTCTAAATGATTGTAATAGTAGTCCATAAGTAGATATTTATTCTGATACTTATTTTTAATCATTGAAGTGTGTAGTTGGAAATTAATATAGTATTTGTTGGAACAACGCGATTAAAATTTAACATAACATTTGTGTAAAAGCCTAATATTAAGCAGTATTTGGGTTGAACCTTCTCCTTCCTTCAAGTATAAATTGAACAAGGTCTGTTGCATTTATAACAAAGGATTGAGGCCCACAATCAAGATGGTAGACTCCGAAACCCATTATATGGAACCTTCAACATTTAATAATTAATTTTGCTTAAAACTTAAATGAATTTTGTTTTGACCTCTGGATACATGAAAATGAAAAGGTAAATCGGTACCGGGTCTTACCGTACCTCCTATAGTAATATTGCAGCTACAGTACTTCCCAGTAGGGAAATTCGTAAAAAGGCAACGTTACGATTTTACAAAATACATTGATGTAAAATTTTAATTCTCACTATAATTCTAACTTTATTTTAAAACTATTATGTACTTTAACTAATTTAATACAATTAAATTGTGCACATAATGTTGACTGTGTAGTGTATATTTATTACTGAATAACTTCACATAAACATAAATAAAAACAACAACAAATAATTAACTGATCAGCTGGGTCTTTGGAAATATGTATCAACTCTCCCCGCCTAAATTTCAAATTTTAGAGGCTGATCGATATGCCACACAGTTACGTCTTCCATTTTGACTTGGTATAAGAGGCTACCTTCTCTTCCAATGATAGTTCCAAAGGACCATTTCCGTTTAGGACTTGAGTAGTCTCTAGCCTGTACAAAAACACAAACAAAAACTCATTTGAACCAAATCGTTACAGTGCAAAGGTAATAGCTCTTTGAGTGTTTCACAAAATTATAATCATCAAAATAGTTTAGACATTATATACGAAATAATTACATTAACGGACTCTTCTCAGAATTTTAAGACGGTATTCAGAATAACATTTTAGAGGTCAGTATATGCTAGATTTGTTCAAAATTCGGTAAGTATAACACTTCAGCTACCTTAAACAAAATCAGTAATTACCTAATCATCTTTAATTATCTAATTAGCTTTTGAATGGTTATATGAGTGACAAGAAAACACATTTCAATCAACGACAGTAACTAAATACACAAATTTAAATCACATGTTTGGAATTTTCTCAATTCAATGAATGCACCGTATTAAATTAGCTTTATCACGTGAAGGCAAAATCCTTTGGTAGATGCAACATTTAACCCAACTTGGCCAATTAAATTGCAACAATGTTCAACAGTCATCATTTAACAAACACAGTTTGAGGTCTGGCTATCAAGAAAGTTGGAACCCACCAACAATGTTTAATGGCGTTTGGTTGGGCTCTTTCCTCAAACATGCACACACACAGACTTTGTCTGATGAGACATTAGTTATATCGTTTATTTTATAATACAGTTTCAAATCAAATGCGTCATATTGGAATTTTGAACGAAACGATAGTTAGAACTTGTAACGATGTTGTAGAACATTAAATTTATTTCCGCCACACTTGGAAAATGTACATAAGTGTGAAAGATCAAAATAAGACATATACATTATGCACTACATCTGGTTTTTGTATAAGATTTAACTTAAAACTAAAAACCCCATAAATTAAACATGGCCAAATAGGAAGGTTTTAAAACACAAATTTAACACCACTTTTTCCAAAACAATGTGGACTAAGAAAAATTAATTATCATAACAATGTGTACAATCGTACTTTATAAATAAAGAAAGTATACAAAATAATTTACTGAACAAATTCAAGTTTGTAAAAACTGCACCGATATTAGGTCTGATTACTAAAATTTCAAATTAATTGTTCTTTCTTGAAATATTTTTGTATGTTAAAGTATCGGGACGGGTGGTAGTCCAGGCAAACTAAACAAACTTACATAGGGACCGTTAAAAAAATTGCAAGAAAACGTTTTATGGTTTTATTTTGTAGAGTTGGGTTTGCAGAATGACATACTAAAAGTTGCCAAAAATCGGTGCACGAGAAAACCACTAAAATCACAATTTAAAATGGCGGCTTTTTTCAACATTGGACAAATTAAAAAAACATATTTCACATGCATTTGCTATGCACATTTTTCGAGATATTGACTTGGGACCACCGCCTGTATTTATTGAGTGGTTAGTACTTCATTTTGATAGGGAACATGTTTTTGGCCGCCATCTTGGATCCGCCATATTGGACATAGATAATTTTTTTTCAATGTAATGATAGTGTTGTGACACATCATTACCAACTACATTTTTACACTGATTTCAATGCCGAAATCCGTTTTTAAATATCTTTATTCATTTAGAAGATATATACAAAAGAAAACTCTGCACCATACATTTCTTATGGACGTTTCGTAGTTTGATATTTTTTTAAAATTATTTTTCTTATATCTCCAGTTCTTATTAACGCTTGTAGTTCGTTCTAGGCTTAAAATATTCAGTAATGTAAGGGCTTTCATTTGAGCTCTTGATCATTAAAATCAGACGAGTTAAAGACCTGCTACAAACCTCAGAACAATATTAAATTTAACTTTTTAGAAATATATTTTTATTAAAATATTTATAACTCGGGTTGTTAATACGTCACCAAGTTCTTTCTTGTCTCAAATTACTCAGTGAATGTTTAGCTTTGATTTTATTAATCACTAAACAAAATCTGACAATTTTAAAATGAGCCATGGACCATAATTTAACATTAAAATGTATTTATTTTGAAATTTGTCTTTAGTTAAGGACATATATCCCAAACCCTAATAACTCCTGGAAAGTAATCCATAGCTAAAATAAAAGTCAATATTTTGGCGAATTATTTAAGACTATAAAGAGTTTTGGGAGTTATTTAGAATTAGGAATATACGTCTTTAACTAAAGACAAATTTCAATATAAATACATTCAAATGTTAAATTATGGTCCATGGCTCATTTTAAAATTGTCAGATTTTGTTTAATGATCAATAAAATTAAAGCCAAACATTTACTGAGCAATTTGAGACCAGAAAGAACTCGGTGACGTATTAACAACCCGAGTTATAAATCTTTTAATAAAAATATATTTCTAAAAAGTTAAATTTAATATTGTTCTGAGGTTCGTAGCAGGTCTTTAACTCGTCTGATTTTAATGATCAAGAGCTCAAATGAAAGCCCTTACATTACTGAATATTTTAAGCCTAGAACGAACTACAAGCGTTAATAAGAACTGGAGATATAAGAAAAATAATTTTAAAAAAATATCAAACTACGAAACGTCCATAAGAAATGTATGGTGCAGAGTTTTCTTTTGTATATATCTTCTAAATGAATAAAGATATTTAAAAACGGATTTCGGCATTGAAATCAGTGTAAAAATGTAGTTGGTAATGATGTGTCACAACACTATCATTACATTGAAAAAAAATTATCTATGTCCAATATGGCGGATCCAAGATGGCGGCCAAAAACATGTTCCCTATCAAAATGAAGTACTAACCACTCAATAAATACAGGCGGTGGTCCCAAGTCAATATCTCGAAAAATGTGCATAGCAAATGCATGTGAAATATGTTTTTTTAATTTGTCCAATGTTGAAAAAAGCCGCCATTTTAAATTGTGATTTTAGTGGTTTTCTCGTGCACCGATTTTTGGCAACTTTTAGTATGTCATTCTGCAAACCCAACTCTACAAAATAAAACCATAAAACGTTTTCTTGCAATTTTTTTAAGGTCATATCCTATATTTACCCGACTATGGCGTCGTCCTGTAATCCAGCTACTAGGAGGTCACGAGTTGTGGATGTTTGTAGGCATGCACTGTGGATGCGATACTCCCTGGTGTGGATTAACGTCCGCACGAGTGAGTATTACGACTACAACCGCAGTGCTATCCTGATAAATAGACCAATTCGTATATACCAAGGCAAAAAATGTGGTTCTGATTCCACTATAAACTGTAGGACCCTTAGTTGCCTTTAGCTGTATGGGCTATTATAACACCTGTGTCTAAGGAAAGTCGGCCTTAGTCACTAACAAGACTACAAGATCGTGCCACTCATCTTACACTCATCTCCATTCATACTTGGCTTAAAATACCTACATTGTATGGTGGCCATTTAATAAGAAAGTATTAAAAGAAAAAGTATCAAGAACCAAATAAAGTCATCAAAAGTACCTTGCTTGGTAATAAGTAAGAATTCTACTGCCTCCAAATAACCGGGTCATGTTAAGAAACCCTGTCTGGGAATTTCCTGACTCAGTCGCAACCGTAATAAAAGTGGAAAATCGTAAAGTTATCCTGAAAACAAGACTCGGTGTCCAAATGCATTGTTAAGCAAATGTGGTTATACGTTTTCAGAACGTTCAACCTAGTTTTTCAGTTTTACTCACTTTTAGAGTGAATATGTTAAAAGAAAAACTCTTAAAATGTCTGTAAAACAAAAAACACTAGTTCTTTTCCGAATGATTTATAATGTAACGGTGACTAACATTGATAATTTTTGTTCCTATCAGAATTGTTAGACACATTTTTCTGTCACGCATTACCATGCGTGAATTGTGTGTCGTCAAAAATATTCATATTATTAAAAATGTTATAGTACTAAACATTATTCAGTATCAGAAGTAAAATAACAATTTTTGAATGTGTAAAGTTTTGAAAACGTAATTTCACATTTTGGTTATGCCATCGATATTTTTTTCGTTATCCCTCAAATATGTTGTTTTTATTCACATGTAACTAATCGATTGTTTAGAGCGTTATAAGCAAAACAAAATAAACTATACTTAGGTTTTATTTGGCATTTTATATTTACAACGAGATCTAAACACTTTTCTAGTATTTTGGCACCAAGTGAAAAACATGGAACCATATCTCATCAACAATTGTGTTCCTAATAGGTGACTTGACAGTTTTACAAACTGACATTCTTTTATAATATATGCCAAAGCTAGAAATACCTCCGCCATGGCAAACCTGTAAACCTGAATTTCCAACTGCCTGATTGAATTTTAACACAAATATTTATTTTTAAAATTCCAAATTATTTGTTTATTATATAACATTAGGTTTAATGGGTACTCAGGTTTGCTACTACAGGGAAGGTAATAGGGTGTTTGTGAATTGCAACAGCTTAATATGTAATAAATTAATTTGGAAAATGTTATCTTAATAGATCCATAAACAAGCAAACTACAACCGGTTACTTATTCTTCCTAAGAATAACATGAAGATTTTTTGTTATAACACTCACAATAGAAACTTAATTTATGGCATTGCACCCGCACTGTGTATATGTTGTTTGTCGTTCGAAAGTTTTTCATATGATTGAAATTTGTGAGGAAACTTTGTCTAGTAGTTTATGTTGACAGTTCTGTCTGTTATTTAACTAAGAAACTGTTTTTATCTAGCATTTATTTACGCCGGAGACAATACATCCCGCAGCAAGATTTATGTGTGTAAAATTCTCATCGATGTGAATAAATCCTAAAATTAATAATAGCAGCAATTTCATACTTTTTTGTATATTTTTTTACCATTACGACCTATTGCTGTTAAATTATGCTAGGGACAAGTAAATTAACAATTAGAACAGTGATGTGGTCTGTAACTAGTCTTCAATACCAAAAACCCATGATAGTATATTTTAAAAAAGATTTTGTAGGTGTGTGTTATTTTATTTGTCAAGATTCATTATCAGCTGGGAAGAGAAAGTATTTTTCTCCGAGAAACATCTCCTGCTATGCGATCACTTGTGTCACTTTGTTGTAATGAAGTTGGTCTTGTGATGAAGATAAACAACTTGTTCTTGTTTGTTTGACAGTGTGTTGTTTGAGTTTCCTGGTGTTTTGTTGCAATATTATTATATTCTTTTGTGGTGTATATGGTAAAGTATATATAATAAAAACAATTAGTAACACAAATAAAAAATATTTTCAGTATTTATATTGCCAAGTAGTTTAGGGATGAGCCTCCTGCCGTTAGTACTATTTATTAGTTAGTAGAGCGATCTGGTATAGTGGTATAGCAAAGAGGTTTGGTGCCCGAGGTCCCGGGTTCATTTCCCGCCAATAACCAATGGATTTTATCCATGTGAAAATGCCGAAAACCTCTAGGACTAGCCTGAAGTAACGTGTAAAGCAGTTCCGGTCCAGTTTTCATTGTTTTGTATAACTTATTTGATTCTAGTTCTGCATAAGAAAATCCATCACTGTAAATAAATAAATAAATAAATTAAATAAATACAAAGCCCAGTATTATTACTGTTTTCAATTTAATTTGGTGATGAATATGAATACAATTTTGGTATTAATCTAAGTTTAATGTGGTAAAATATATATTTACGTTAAAAACATGTGGTAAATGACAAACACCAACATTATAACAATATTTGAACAAAAAGTATTATCGTTGACTGCTATTGGTTACTAAAGTAGACATCCAATCTCTGTATGGACCAGCTGTTGCCAACCTTTTATTAAAAAAGAACATAGTTGTGAAGTTGGGTGAGCCAGTCACAGAATGCGCTAGGGTCTAACATTCTTTTCTTTAGCTTATTTTTTGTTGCTGACGAAGTTGATGGGTCATAACAGTTTCAATAGCTCACAGTGCGTCATTCCATTAGTTTGACATGGTAAAAATAATTGTGTATTTGGCAGAAATCGGTCATTTAGATCAACAGAATTTGTCAGTGGCTCACATCAACTACGTTGATTTTTATTTAAAAAATTGGGGACGAATTTTACATGCTGATGGATTTTAACCACAAAGTATTTTAATTTCAATTTCTAATACATAAGGAAAACTATTTGAATGTTTCATTTTTTATTGAACACAAATAATAGGTAAACTTGACTTGTGTTACCACCCGAACATCTCTTATCATCATAATGTTTCAATTTGTATTTTATTTCGAAACAGTTCTTCTCTTCTAATAAGATTGGACAAATAAAATTAGATGGAGTTAATGAAGATTCTTCCTTTTTAATTACTTTTTTCAGGGAATATTAGTTTTTTATCCAGGCAAAAAAATGAAAGTAATATGTTATTTCTGTGAATAGTGAATGATATACTGTAAAAATGCGAGTAATTCAAACCCTTTTTCACTGCGATTAATTATCTTCCGAAACACTATTTTTACCACGATTTTACATTTTATCACGATTTATATATACTTTCATTATAAGTTAATTTTAATCGTAAGTAATATGAGGTAGTAGACATATCATTCCGAATGAATATAAGTAGTGTGTATAGCAAGTTAGAAGTGTAAATATAAGTATGACCTAGTTTGCGAAATACAAGATGATGAAAACACACTAAGATACATATGCAGATTATTTACCCTTATCAAAGTCAAAATATCAAGTCAAACACATCTAACTTTACGTGTTTAGATATTAGTTGTCTTACACAACGTGAAAGTACCTTTACCAAGTTAAATCAAAGATAATATTTTGAACAAACTGTTTCGATATATTAGAGGCTCATTTCCATAACATAGAGTCTAGCAAAAATATTTGAGGTGAACAAATTTCAAATCTAATTTTAATTTTAAGTTGAGTGTGTGTAAGGTTAACGACTTTTATTGTATAGACTGTTTTTAAAAATATAAAAGGCAAACACAGCTGATTGAAGCAAACAAAACTTGGTTACAAAGTTTGAGTTTCGGGTTGGGGACAACTGAGAAGATCTAAAAATATCTTATAATCCGTTTTTCAATGTTTTACTTTTTATACAAGAGAATTCCTTTACAAATTTGTTGTAATAGTTTTCGAACATAAAATATAGAAACATATTATGGAAATTCTTGAAAAATTGATTTCGTATATGTGATCATTTTAATATTGGAAATAAAAATAAAAAAAACAAGTATATTTTGATTTTCAATCAGGATTGTGATAAGTAAACATCTGGTTTGATTAGTAAACAATATTAACGTTCTTCTTTGTAAAAATGATTCTATAACTATATATTTACACTAAGTACTTTTCACTATACTAGTAATGAATTTAGTTGGAGGTTGCACAACTTAAGTTATAGGATGAATATAGCATGAATTTATTTGTGGTAATATCGATTGCAGTGTGCACACATTTACTAATTATACTTCAATTTTTAGTTATTTTTATTTCCAAAATAGAGAACAGTATAAAATATATACATATAATATATATGTAGTTACGTTATATTTATGTATATATATATCAAGATATATATTATAAAATATTATACTTACGTTTATAGCCTAATAAATGCATATTATTTTCAATAATTTTTATTTAACCATAAATTATTTAAAAATATGTTTGAAAACCTATTATTTGAAACTTTCACTATGTTCATTGCTGCAAATAATTGTCCACACGGACATATTTTTCTCGAGATAACACTCTTCTTATTGTTTGGTCGTCATTTTCTTCTTTCAAAACAATCTTATCTCTATTATACCTATATTTTCCCAACGGTGTTTGCTCTCACTCCATTTTGTGAACCCTTTGCACGTGTTTATTTTCTCAAGATCTTTTGCTTCCAAACATATGAACATAAATAGATTTTGTTACTATAATACGAGTATATACTTACCAAATACTTGCTCTTTAAAGTAAATTTTTAGAATATAATAGAACATTTAGAGTAAATCACAATTTATATGCTGGAAGGGGGGAATCCATTAAGTTATTTCACCGTTTGATACAGTATTACCGAATATGTATTAAATGTAATACATAATTTGTTAAGCTAAAAAACCGACAATACATTCAGGCATCTGATATCATAATATAGGCTAAATCAATTACCGGTACAATAAAATGCAAGGTTCAATATTGTATACTATTTCCCTCGACACGTTTCTCATGACAGAAATGTGACTAAAGCCGTCACGATCTCACCTGAAATATTGCTACAAGAAACCTTACTCTCTCAAATAGGTTTGAACAAATTTGTTCTGTTTCCTAAATGATTACATTGCGAATACGTGACATCCACAAGTCACATTTAACTATGTGATGACTTTGTAATAGTCACAGTTTGATTACAATTATCTTTGGCAATTTGATTTTACTATAGTAATTAAATTATTGCTGTATTCGACCATCTAACGAAATTTTAATTATTTACTACCTAGTTTATTAATATTGAAATCATAACCTACATGTAAACCTTATTGTATGATCTTATCTTTGGTTTTTCTCGCGTTGGTACTAAGAATGCTATATTATTTCCTAATTCGGTTTCTAAAGTAAACTTAAAATTGGTCGAATACTATTTCAGCTATACTGTACTATTACATATTATTTACATTGGTATTGTGAAGTCACCAATTTATTTTTAGTTCAATAAGCCTATTTTGATTTTAAAATGGTGTTAACGTGTAAATAAATTAATTGAATTGAATTTTCGTCGAACTCTGATAAAGAAACATAGACATACTCTTCATACTTGTTTCATCAATTTAACGACCTGTGCAAGTTCAAACTATACTGTATTTACATTGTTATCTATTTGTACGTTGCAAATTCATTTATTTGGATTATTGATAAAAAAGTCAACCCTAAGATGTTTTTTATGTTTCAGGATTATTCTGAGTGTTTAACTACTCATAGTTGAAGCGCACGTATTTTGACATACCAACTTTTGATCAGAAAGTTTGCGCAGTAACCATAATTCGTAAGTTCTGAGAGCTCAGATGATGTTTCGACTCAATGTATTACAAATACAAACCACAACTTGCCAAATTAGAGGGCTTGAAAACATGTTTGACTTCATTGAGCAGCTTAATTCAACATTGATGCGTTTGATTTTGGTCTAACTGTTATTTATGTAAGAGTTAATTTTAATGACCTTTGTAGAGTGAAAAATTGTTCCTAATTTTCAACTCTCAAAACATAGAGTTCCCATATATCTTAACCATTTCGTAGAGCTTATAAAGGACAAAAATACAGTATTTATAGTATTGTTACGGTTAAATACTACTTACAGTTAAAATTTCAAAATTTCTATGTAGTTTTTATGGACGAAAAGAAAACTGTTGTCGATAGCTCATTTTCAGATGTATTTTGATCAAACATAGGGCCTATATCATCATACTATTCTATTTACAAAACAATACATAAACACTTTTTATTATGCTCCCTGTAGCAGCAAACTTAAGTACTCATTAAATTTAATGTTATTCCAAAAAAGAATGAATCTTTAATGTTTAAGAACAGTATTAAGAAAAATCCAATCAATGAAATGGAAATTCACTTCGTCTGCAGGTTTGCTGTGGCAGGAGATTTATGAGTATACACCCATATAATACTTTACAAGCCCTCTTAACGTTACAACAAGAGAACTACGTTTCCAGTCTGTTTTGTTTCACCAGCAAACAGCTGTTGACAGTTGATTGACGATGTTTCTGGTGCATTTCAGTGGAACATTTCATCTGATCCACTCTTAATTGTCTGAGTGTTTGGACTGTTTGCCTTTAAATAGTTTGCTGGTTTGATTTCAAGTGAGATCAATTTCAGACCGAGATGTCATTTGGTATTGGGCGATCAATCAATGATGATATAACAAAAATTTCGACATTAACTAGTAAATCCAGGGCTCTGGCTATTCCTGTACAAAAGCTGAAACTAAAACTTAATAATCTTCGTCGTAATTTTCAATGTTACCTTCCTTTTATAAAAAACTTAGTTACTTTAACTGAAAAGTTATTTAATGTTAGTTTTATGCAAAATTAGCGTCATATATTTTAACTACTTATGTAATTTTTTTTTCAAAAAACCACTAAAGATATAGTAATAATTGAATTTCTTATCAGCTATTAGAGAATAATTTTTAGTAGTATCGTACCATGTATATTTCAAAATATTACGTCTAAATAGTTTTTATGCCATTTTACATTATGTAATTACATATCTGATCTTTCCCACCAAAATGTTATACCTAAATAGTTGTTATTTATGTATATTACCTATAGTTGATATTTTTGGAGTTACACTATTTAAAAAGCTCATTTAGTGAATGTAGCATACTAGGTAATAAACTATACACAACCAAAGAACTGCTCAAGAAAAGTGACATGTAAGATTAAGAACTTAAACTTTCTGGAGAATCAATAAAAGGAATTTGAGGAGAGCCCTGGTATGGCTTGCTGTGGCGGAGCCAAAAACGCAGTGTAGTGTATAAGGTTACAGTTATTATCGTTTGTGATAAATTAACGATTTAACGAATTAACTATCGTTAACTATACTGATAATCAGTTGTACGATTTTAAAGGAGATCTTAAATCATAATCTTAAACATAAAATATCAAAAATTATTTAAATCGTTTTTGTGTACACTTTCCTTCCTTCATTACAGTATTAGATAATTTGATCATCTTAATCGTCATTAAAGATACGGTTACAAAAAGAAATTCTGTATTTTAAAATAAAATATTCCAATATAAACTGACTTAATAAACGAAAGAAGAACATTTACCAGTGTGTTTGAAGTGAGACACTCTCGTTTGTATGAAAATGAGGGAACTAGCTTACGTGATATTGCTGTGGCTCCACGATGAAAACAACAACTGGAATAACATTTTGTGAAAATAAATATACAGTATTGGGAGTTTGTGGATTGGAAACGAAACATTTCATGATTTACCAAACTAGATCCACTACCCAAAGGACTTTATGCTCTTATAAGATGCGTATAATTATTGAAGAAAATTAGTTTTTCTCATAGAGGCCACTAAATATTTGTGTTTATGAATTGACTAATATTTGACTAAATTTAATAAGATAGGTATTTTTGTTTTTTATCAATTATACAATTTCTTCTTATATATAATGGTTGAATTACCTTCAGTCTCCAGTTCAAAGTAAGTTGATTAATGTGACCTAGGTTTCAGCACGACGTTTTGCTATCATCATTATATTAATTATAAACCAGTTCAGGGGCAATTCCACATCTTATGATGTCAAAACTATATAACTAATTTCCCTTACATCACAATTAGTGAAATGTAATTTATATTTAAAAATTGTCTATATCATTTTATGAGTTGAAAAAGTCTAAAAGGTGATTTATAGTAAATTCATAGTGGTTTTAATTAAAATTTGAAATCATAACTGATTTGTATTGATAATAGTATCAACTTTTCCAAAGCACACGAATCATTTTACATTCAGTTCTGCACTTACAAACAGTCTTAAAAATGTCATTTGTATAGTTAAGTACGTGAACAATCAGACCTAGCAATGAATTCATGTTAAAGTCAAACAATAAATGTCATTGACAAAATTTTTAAAAGATGGAATGTAAGTAGTCTTATATGATGTTTCTGTAAATTCGTGATGCTTGAGTTGATTGCCATTACTTTTCCCTTGATGTGACATGAGTCTTATAGGCAACGGAAATTGCAAGATGGAAAGTAATGAAGCAAGAGTCTTGAAATAAATGAAACTCAATGTAATCCACATTTTCCATTTACATGATCCACTTTTCTGTAAAATCTACCTCGATATTGCAGCAATAAACCTGAAATTATTATTGGCCATTAGTTGCAGTGGTAATAGTAAAAAGTGATTAAATCTATATATATAAAATCCAATGTATGTTTGTTTGTTTGTTTGTCCTTTATGAACTCCGAAACCGCTCGACAGATTGTAATGAAACTTTCAGGCATTATTAAGCATTATTCAAGGATGGTTTTTGTGAAGTTTGGTGCAGATCCGTCAAAAGGGCTCCGCCCCAGTGGCTCTGGAGTTTCCCATGTTAACCTTATGAGAACTCATATTTTTAAATGGAATTAAAGAATCTTAACACTATTCGTGCTGTCGACATGTTTGAACATAAAAGTTGCATTTATTTCAATGTTAAGCAATTGCGGGAATTCCCGTCATCAGCACCCAACGTGTTAACAGCCGGTTCAACTAAACAATTTGATTCTGTGATGTTCAATAGCATTAAAAAGTTAATAGGTTTACTAATAGGGTGCAGCACTATTATTTTCTTTTTTATTTTATGACAATTGCTAATTTGCAACCAAAAGGTGAGTGAGCGTACCGAACGAACTTCAACCTGGAGGCGAGTTAGCGTAGCGAACGAGCTAACCTGAAGGCAAGTGAGCGCAGTGAACGAGCTCCAACCTAAAGGTGAGTGAGCGTAGCGAACAAAATTCGACCAGGACGTGATTGAGCCAAGCGAACGAGCTCATCTTGATAATGAACGAGCATTTGACATAAAACCACATAGGACAGGACGACGTTTGTCGGGCCAGCTAGTTTTAAAATAAAAAATAACGGTATTGACCTTCTAAATCTTCTGTTTTGCTTTATCTTGTCATAAAAAATTTCAAATGTTTCCAAATTGTAGGCCTATTTATTTGAAAATAAAACACAAATGTTGGCAGCATCTTTCAAGCTTTCATTTACCCATCTACATAGCTTATGGGTCACAAATGCATGGGTAAACTGTACTACAGACTTTACTGATAAAGCAGTAGCAGGTACTATCCCAGGATTCGAACCCACGATATCACTGCATTGGGTCCGATGTCTGTGGTGCTACCGTGAAACCACCGGCTCACCCACTTAATACTAAAGAGCATTATCTATAATAAAGTAGGATGACACAACATTACTGGTAAATGGAAAAAAAACAAAATATAAGCTAATATATATGTATTCGTTTTTATGCTCAAACCCACCAAATCGTAACAAATTCCCAGACCTTGAGAGAATATATTGAGACTCAGGGAAAACATATACAGCTGAAGGCATCGTTAAAATTAAAATAGGATTTACAAACCAATACCCACTTTATGCATGGCTGGATCCGAATATATATAAAATTGTTACAAAAAAAGTGATATGTGAAACCTTTTGTGTCTTGTGGTGAAACGTATAGGTAAATGATTTCAGTAGATTTTTGTGTGAAAGTTTTGTGGGCTTCACTCACCATTATTATTACGATTCAGGTGATATTCAAAGCTTGTCATTTACTATAAACACACACGCAAATACACACACACACACACATACGTACATACGCACATCACACGCAATGGTTCTGGAGTTAAATTCGACGTTTTACTGAACCCGAGAAACATCCGGGTTTTCAGGGTAGTTTTCAGGGTACGAAAACTATTTTTAAACTCTCATTATACATGCTCAAATATTCCTTTAGTACAAAGTTAAATTGATTAATTGATCATATTTTTCCTATTTCGACATATAGGAAAGTATAGGTAAGTATAGTTTATCATCTAGACCAGGATGGTGTTTGGCATGGTTGAAGTGCTTATTTCACTTTCAGTAATTCTCTTTGAAACGCAATAACCACCCGTATTGCACTCAGCGTTGCTACCACAAGTGGGAAATGTTGATGGGAACTTACCAGTGAAAAATACCACAATTTGTGTTTTCAAATTGTTAGAAGTTAATTTGAATACCATATGTTCCAACAAATTATTTGTGAGCATTTTCAGTCCATTGTTTATTGTAAAAAAAAGGTTCTCTACCTATTTATTTCTAGTTTATATTTCCAGATTTCAAAATTGGTCCTTCGAGCCGGATCGTAACTATTCCATCAATCGTGTTAGTCATTCATTAAATTACTATCAACTTCATATTTAAACCCGGGTATTTCAAAATGTATGTTTGTGCCCAAATATCTTTCTATAGATTTGTTTGCTCATTCTAAAAATAGTTTTACTAAAAGATACATTAAGTTATATTTTACAAAAACCAAGTGTCCGATACACATACTTAACTAGCTTGTTTCCATTGTAATAGTAGTGGGAAAAGACATGATGGTATTATTTTTCTCTTATATATTTCCTATAGAGCGATTACATCTATTTTGTTGCAATGAAGATATCATGTAAGAAGATAGAATGGTGCCCATGCATCATCTTGTTTTAACAAACTGTATTTTACTTAAATATCGTTGCTGCATGAATTTTGTTTTTGTGTTTTATTCACAAGAATATTAACATTAAAGCTGAGTATGTGGATGTAAAGCTAATACGGAACTTTTGGGGAAAACCGTAAGCCGCCGCACACATACTAATTGCATACTTGAATGGAAGGTTTTCATTTTTCAGGAAAAATATAAGTTAAAAAAAACCTCTTTCCTAAGGGCACCTTGGATCCTTGGATTTGAATTCATTCTCATTAATAAAATTGCATACGAATCAGCTATTACATTTTTTATTCGTAATGCCTACTTTTTTCTTAGGTAAACTGCATTCCATTATGAACTTTCAATCTTGCAGTAAATTTAGATAACTAACCCTTCTGCACTCTATTCGCTCCGAAACACGGGTGGATCAACAAGTATAAAATAATTACGTGACGTAGCAGGGTGGGGTTGTTGTGCATAAGAAACATCTGACCTTTTCATATTTAAATAATTTTGCATACACATCCATTAAGCAATTATTTTCTAAAAGAACAAACAATATCGTTAATGAAAAAAATAGAACACATTCAAATGAGCATTTTCCTTTGATTCTAATATTCCTCCCAGTGAACAAGTACAATATTAACTACATTTTAGCCTCTAGCTTGTATTGTAACAAAGCATTATGTCACTACCCACGATTTATGCTTTGAATATGTTAACTTTGTAAAGTGAAACATTATTAACAAGTTCCATATATTTTGTATTTTTACTTTGTGTTACGCTTGAATTCCCCGAGGTTTTAGGCGTTGTTATCGCTTTACAAAATGTTGGTTGTTATGTAGCATTTAATCTCTACCATTACCCAAAGTTGTATATTACCTAAAAGTTTTTTTTACATACTAGGGAGTAAAAGTCAGCTCACATGTTGCATATTAAAATAATGTATGGACTGCTTTAATCGGTGAACTTATTGTTGCATCTTAGTCAAAGTATGACAGCCCCTTAAGTATTACACCTTTTAAGTATAATGATTATTTGTGATTTCTATTTAGATAATGTTTTAAATTGGTTTCTCTGCGATAGATTTCCTAGTTTTAGCTCAAAACAAGATTATTTCAATGTCTATTAAACTTTAACTTCTTTGTTCTTACAAAATAATTTTTCCAGGGTCCTAATGATTATTATTTTACGCTCCATAAACTATATAAAAAAGGAACTATAATATACCGTGACTATTTTTTTTTTTATTTGAGGTATTTTAAACTTTATCATTTTATACTTTAATGCCTTACAACAATTACATAAATTCTAAGGATTTATCACGTTTTAATACTGTTACCTTTTAAATACATTTTGTATCTTTTCAGGGTAAAACTTATGATTACGTACTCTCTTAAACATTTAATCTGAAATTAGATTTCTCTTTGCAGCAAGGGAAGATAAAGTCAACAAATTCAACAAACAATGAATATATCTTTGACATGAAAATCCCTTAAACGGTTTATCTCTGATTTAATACGATTAATAGCAGATATTTCTACAGCACGAGTATTATTTAGACAGTTTTAATAATAAAACGTGCTGATACATTGGAGTGCATCTTTTTTATTTCAGAAATATATGTTACAGGGTAAAAACTGCTAAACTCCAGGAAATCTTTCTATTGGTCAAAATAAAGAGAAATAACAATACAGATTTTTTTTTTTCAAAATTGCTTCGTTATCTGCAATTTTGGATTTTTACATAAATATTTTTTATATTGTTTGTATTTATCTTTATGGAAATTGATATCTACGTAAAGGTAGAAGGGAAATATGTTAGGAAAAATATTAATCTGGTTTAATTAAATATGACTGTTATTTTTAATTTTATAATTTAAATTACTACAAAATAGCTTATTTCATGAAAAAAATTCAGACTCTTTTATTTAGCATTTTAAATATTCTATAAAATGACGGAAACTAATAAAAGATCCAATGACATATCGCAGAAATACCACGATTTTTTATAAATAAGACAAATTTAGGTGCACCCTGCCTAAATTAGCCTTATTCTATCTCATTTTACAATTCGTTATATTTCAGCTTATTAAAACGTTAAATTTTTATATTTGACTAAAACAAACTTTTTACCTTCCATGTATCAGCAACACAAAGAAGCTGTTAGGCCGAACGTTATATAAAAAGAGGGAAGAAAATCTTACATGTTTATGGATTATTTGAGTGATCCAATAAGGCAAATGGATATCTGCTTTTCTGCATTATTGCTTCGGTGGAGGTATTTTAGTAGAACTTCGGTCAAGTTAAAGTATAGAATAAAATAAAACATTTAAATTTACAATATTTCCATTCGTCAGCATAATATTTTTGATATATGTTTTCAACTCTTAATTATGGTTAGCTACTAATAAAAACCACTTTTGATATTTTCGTTTCTCAAAACAAAACAGTTTGATCAACAAATTGGTACTGAGTCTTTACTTGGCCATTTCACTGTTGATCACAAATTCCTACTTCAGTTAAGATTGCTTATACAAACAATTGATTGCTACCAGTAATTTTATAAATTTTACTCATCATTCAATAATTATTTTTTCTGTTTCAACGTGAATTTCAAGATCAACAGTATCTTGTTATGTTTTCCGTAAAATAAAGGTTATCACTGAGGTTTTTAGTTTCTATTTAGCTCTACCCACAAGGTAGAGAGTATAATTAACTAAAAGCTGCAGGACAGGTAGTCCAAAAGCCACCTTTCTCAGAATAGGATTGTGGTCACCACTTTGACCACTTTCCAGTAAATGAGAAGACAAATTGTGTATACAAAATATTCTGATAAATACTGGACGATTTACGAGGTAATTCTAGAAGTATTTGGCTTAAAATATAGTATTTCACGTTACAAGTCCGGTAAACACATTTTGGACGAGTGGCGTACGATATGTTTTGCCATTACTACCCTAAACTAACCTAAAAGTTGAAAAGAAACTTTAAAATTGTTATTATGTTCCCACTGGTTTAAGAACTTAACATTTGCTATTACACATAAAATCTCCAAAAAGTTCTGTTTGGTATTGTAACTTCTTTTTGGCATCATAATATTAGACAGCCATTATAAAACTTTGTGATTTTATCTTTAGAATAATTCAAATTTATGAGTGGGGTAAACTGTATACCAACATGAATTGTAATTTAAGCAACATTCATGTAACAATCCGTATGTTTTACGAAATAATTTTTGTATTTAGGTTAAGCATTTTGATTTTTTTTTATTTATGTGCAGACAATTATTTATTTAATTTATTTAAAGTTCAAATTTAACTTGGGTCTACAATGACAATTATTTATGTTAGTAAAATATGTTAAGTGTTAGTAAAAAAAATAAATAAAAAATAAATGCTCATTATTATCAGCTAGTGTCAAGCAAAATCTATTACCGCGCAGTAGAACCTTTTACTAGTTCGCACGAATATTAGAAAAGAAACGTTATGGATCATAAACATAAACAAATTATGTCACTGGCGCGAAAGTAAACATGTGTTATCAATATTTAAATGGAACTATAAAAAATCCTAACCAGCTGATGGCTATTAGTACAGACGTTCGGGTCAGTTACATAATTTGTTTATGTTTATGTATCACACACCGTTGAAAGTTATGATACATACCGTTTCTGTTCTAATTTTCGTAGTAGTGCCATTAGTCAAAGGAAGCACGTAATGAAATCCCATTTGATTAAGCAGTGACAAACAGCTGTTTTCTGGACTAAATCCTTGCTTGGAAAGTGTATAAAAACAGAGTAAAGGGGCGAAAGGATTTTTATAGAAAAACTTTGTAATCTGTGTCTTAACGTAAACTTCTTAAAAACAAGTGTTATCAAAGTTGTAATTGTTGTTTTCAAACTTGTATTATAAGGGGAAATAGCTCACACCTTTCAATCCCTAGGAGTCAAAGCAAAGTTACGACAACTTTTGGAAAAATTGTAAAATTGTTGAATGATAAATTATATTAGTAAGTAAAGTTGTTTTTAGAAATGTTCATAATGTGTAGCATGATTGTTTACAGCCATACCCGATAGTTTGTACAGTGATGACCTTACTTAATTTCTATTGTAAATTTAAGATCCACACAATTCCATTTGGCGAATAAATTAAAGTACAAGTGTTTTTGTATTGCGACGACAACAAAACATTCATTATAACTTGTGCTAACCAGTAGTTTAACAAGGTGGAGCAAGATTGAAAACAGTTGATATGATAATTGAGATCAAAATGGAAATGAATCCATCACAGATATTGCAAGATAGGGCATTTGTAATTATAATCTCTGTATTTCATATTCAAATCAGATATCTAAAATGGAATTCCATGTTTTACAATAATTATTTCTACATTTAAACATAACTGTCCCGTTGAAATGTTATGATTAGAATATTTGAAAAAGTTACTTTATTTTACAGTTTCTGGAGATAACCTGTTTAGGTACTTTGAAAAACGATTACCTTCGCTTTACCTAACAAATTCTTTGGGTAATAGTCTTGAACTTAGTAACGCACTTATATACCACTCGTATATATATAATTTACTACTATAAAAAATTATTAATAATTATTTAAATAAATAGTGACATGATGAATGATATGGTACTTAGCAATTATGCTAAGTACCATAATACCTACATTAGTAGGTGAAAGCTATGTCGTATAGCTTAGAAGACCCTAAAAGGCTTGCATAATGCATATATCGATGTAAAAAGTGATGCGTTAAAAGTTTGATATTTTAAAGTACGTTTCTTACCAATAAGTGTAGCAAACTAAGTTTTTCGTCAAACAAATGTTGAGACTGTCTTATCTGCTGTCGATACAATATTTATTAACTCGAGAGGACATATTAGAGCCATAAATACCCAAAAAGGAAAGCGGAAATGCTTGCAGAAAATTACTTATTGTCTGTGTGCAAAAACCGTTTGGTAATAAACTAAATATTTTACGAATTTATACAAACTAATTGGTTACTCTAGGTCAAGCATAGATAAAGATTTTGAACGTATTTTTTTGTAATTCAAAGGTTTATACTTGAAGTTTTATTGTAAGGTTTTAAATATTGGATAATTTTATCATATTTTCAATCACTGAAAAACTTCCTTCTTGACACGAGTACTTCTCTATTGTTGAGTTCAAAACATTTTGGTTCAACGTAGTTTTATCAAATTAAATACTTAATAATACTATAGTTACGAAGGTTCTAGTTTGAATCAAGAAGACAAAAGGCAAATAATTTCCAAAGAATTGTATGGCAAACTCTCAGTTGAAACACCTGTCAAATACGTGGAGTGAATATTCCAGACTAACTTGCTACCATAAAGTCTCAAATACTAGGTAGTAATTGCCAGTTGTTTTTTATCTTGTTTTGTTGAATGTGCCACGTTTACTTTTAACCCTATGTTATCCATGTAGTGAAAACATTTAAACAATATTCAACTACCGATATGTTATTTTAAAATACAGACATTTTATATTTAAAACTATTAAAGTGGTAAGCAGTTTTGAAAATAAAATGGGCCAACAATAAATCAAAAAGGAACCATACAAATCAAGTCGTTACTGGATCAAACACCTCTAAAAAATACTAAGACTAAAAGGTTCCCAACGACATGCCCAACATTTTAGTTAGGACTTGATTGTGTTATAAAGAACGAACAAGATTAAAATTAATGTTTTTTTAATAGTATTTTGGTATTAGAGGCTTAGACTGAAGGAATAAATAAGCCTGTTCATCTAGATTGAAATCAAAAACCGTCATGAAATATTCCAAATCCAACGTTTATTTTACTTTTTATAGTATGTAAATGACAAAGCTTCTGATTAAATATTAAGACTAAAATAAAACGTACCTCGTCTTATAATATTTGAACTGCAAGACGAGGTAAGTTTTATTTTAGTCTATACTAAGCAGTTCAGGGGCTAAAAATTGAATTTAAATATTAAGGTAATAAAACATTTTATGTAGACTACAATAATTCTGTGTAAGGCAATAATTCGAAAGGAACCCCACGAAAATGATACAAGACTACGGCACCATTTGAAAAAGGTATTATAATAGGCCATATTTTATTGTTTAAATATTTAAAGATTTACTTTATTTAGATTTAGCTAATTTTTAAATTTAAATACACTTAATAACCTTAAATTCGTTTTCAAACAAAGTTTTGGGTTTTACTGAAATTATGAAAACTCGTTAAAACAACGTTTATCAAGCAACATATGTTTCTTGAACACGGTGAGAGTTTTAATAAACCAAAGTGAGAAAGCGTTGTACATCTAATCAAGAGAAGAGTAATTTTCATTATAAAATGTCCATAAAACTAATTGCAATAATTACTATTAAGACATTATATTAGGAAATTCACTCATTTGTCAAGATCGTTTATAGTTGAAGAAAACTATAACTACAATAAGTCAATTTATTAAGGCTGTATGCATTTATGTTAGTTGAAAAAGTTTATTATTGTAAGCCCCATAACAATGCCCTATTTGCATTACATTGTATTATTTGATAAAACTCTATTGCAACATTTTTCTGGGTAAAATTTATTAAGAGACAAGTGTTTAAGAATATGCAAATTCCTTTAAAGCTGTTTTCAACTATCTTGTTGAAATTGTAAGACTGGAACAATGTGATTTGTGCATTATATGAACCATGAATGAGTGGAAAAAGAAAATAAAAATGCTTTAAGAATAAACTAACAGCTGTTGATGAGTTAAGTGCCAAATTAATTGTTTTTAATATGACATGTATAACAATTATAGAGAATATCATAAGTTATATTTTCTATTTTACTTTTGAGCAGTGTATCATTTTCTTAAGTAGTTGCTCCTAACCTCAAATTACAAAAGTTTTCAGAGTAGAGTGGTTGTAATTTCCAACAGCAGTTGCGCTGACAACTTCATAATGAAGTTTGTGCAATATCAATTTAGATATGATTATTTAAATAAAACAGTTGGTTGGTTTTAATTAGGTTCTGTTAAAATAGTAGTATTAAATGTTGCGTCAAATGAAGTTCTCATTCAATTTTTTGCTGACTTCATAAAGAAATGGTGCGATATAATGTAAATATAAATTGGGAAACAAAATCTTCAAAATTAAGATTCGTATTTGGTACGTTTATTCAAACGAGTTCACGAACTAGCATTAACGGACTATGGGGGGTTTTATTGAGTAAGATAGTTTTTTCCTCATTTTCAACCCCCGAAACATAAAATGTTGCAATATCATTTCAGACCATTTTGTAGAGGTTGAAAACAAATAATTTAGTACTTAAAACGTTCTTTAAGCGTCCATTTGTTGCAGAGTAAAGTATAAAAACTTTGATTAAAAATGTCCATGTTATTCTTTTGGAGAGTTAATAAATTCATGTTTGCTTGTTTATGAAAGTATTTTGATCACGTTTGGCGAATTTATTTATTTCATACTAAGCTAAAGGTTTCCATTAAAACTTTACTATATTACCTTCTCTCTGACACAAACTTGAACATGTACACATAAAACTTAATCATATTTAAATGGTAAATAAATCTGAAAATTTTAAGAAAATAGTTTCGTGAAAATCCAACTGGGCAATTGGATATTCAACTTAGTCTGCAGGTTTCCTATGACGGTTTTCTTTTTTTTTATAATCTATGGTGACAACAATAGAGGGTAGCAAAACATGTGGCTATTTTATGAAAATGTTGTCTCTTTATGGTTAGTTGGACTCGTTCCAAGTCCTTTGCCGATTGTTTGAAGCACACAAAACTTAGTTACAAAGCTTAAATGTCCAGTTAGGAATTTCAAACAAGATCCGTTAAGATTTTATAAACTTTTTCGTACTCATATTCATTGTTTGTTTTACAAGAATTGCTTTTTTATATTCTCATGGAAGCAAAACTTGTGTTTAGAAAGGTCAAATGTAACTTATCTCATTCAGATACATTGCAACTGTTGAAGCTTAAATAGTTAATGATAATAATAAGTTAATGATTCAATTTATCAAGAAAAATTAATTTTCACCATTAGAGTAGATTTGTATTACTTTCTAAAAAAAATAGTTATAATATTGAGTATAATTTGGAAGTTTATAAATGAATGACGTTAAACGTTAAAAGTATAACTATTGGTTTCAACAAATATGTTACGCTTTTCAAATAAAAAATATAGTTTATAGGATATGTTTGAACTTTAAAAAAATATTATAAGGTAATAAATCGCCAACCGAAAATATTTATACTACTCTGATATTCTTTACTATTTGATCATGGTATTTCTCGAAAACATCATATAATCTTTATTTAGTTTGCAGTATCTGTATTTACTCGAAATCTTTTATGTGAACTCTCTACTCATGTTTATTTTGTTGAAGTCTTATATTTGCGGACATTTAGACAAATCCCTACAAACATTGAGTTATTTATTTAACCCACTTCACCAAAACAATGAAAAATCGTTTCTTAACAAAATCAACAGTATCTGTATATAATAACTAAAGAAGAATATTAACTATTTTATTTTTACTGTTGTTACTTTTAGAACTAAAAACTTAATTCTTAACTACTCCGGATTATATTCTTATATATTATTACCTAAATAAGTCTGTCATAGTTAACTCGTTTGGCAATAGTTATATGTTAAACTGAATACACCTTTTTATATTGGTATTAATATGTTATATTTGATTTTCATTGACCTACTTCAAGACGTCAAGTTTTTATATTTATATTTTGTGGTAAAATAAATTAAAAACATTCGTAGTACGTGTTATACTTTATACACGACGAATCCTAGAAGAGAATGTAGTAAAAGTTGTAAAACCCAAATTTAAAAGTATATTGCAAGTTATTTAAAAACTGTATACTATTTTGAAACAACATTCAACATTAGGACAATGAGTTCAGACAAGTTTCTCTACACAAGCTTAAAATATAATAACAATACCTATTAATTATGCCTATTTTGATAACCCAACAGTTCATACAAACAAAAAACAAATCAAACAAATATAAATACTTAGAATAGAAAATTACATAGATACATTTGAGTGTTTATTAAGCAACAAAAAAATTGAAATTCAAGTTAGTTTTAATTATTTTATCAACTCAATTTAATAGATATTAAACACCTCATACGTATTTTTATGGCTTGGTAAACAATTAAATGGAAGAAATTCAAGGAGAAAATATAAATTATATTTTACCCACTCAATTTCACTCTTAAGCTGAAATACTAACATTACTTAAGGTTTATTTAAAAAAGTTACAAGTAGTTTAAATTTGAACATAAAGTAAATGCTTGATTATGATTCTATTTCTAAGTTGTATTAAATAATATGAACACTCAGATGCCTTATGATTGAAATCACTATATCCCTGCGCACATTTCTTGACGAAAGTGTTTCTGTGGCTGTCACGTATCAGTGTGAGAGAGCTACAAGAAATCTCACTCACACAAGGAATAACAGAAACACTGTACATGGTGACTTGTGTATGTATTAAACACACTCCCTTGTTCATTTACAACCCTTATCAGTGAGCACATTTAGGCTTTTAAGGTTATGTACGATTAATGCAGAACGTGAATTATTTTATGATCGATTATTGCTGTTTAATTAAGTAGGTAGATGTGTTTAAACTAATATAACAACCTTTTTTTGACATCAATCTATTATTTTCCATATAACCAATGCGTAAATTGGTTAATCAGTTTTAAAATAAGAGATATATTGAGTCAATTGCAGCTCATTTAACGTCACAGACATGAAACCAGCGTCAAAAACACAAAGGATTAAAAAATTGTACAATTCTACCAACCTTACATAAATACTTATATTCCAAAGGTTTAAGTGCGTTGAATATAATTTATAAGCTTTTTATCCATACAATAAAGAAATTTTATGTTATTACGATTATTATATAGGAAAACTATTTGCAATACTCATTATGTTATCTTAAGGTATCAATGTTTTACCATATAAGAAACCTAAACATTGTGAATAAATGTTGATAAATTTTAAACGTTAAAACCAAACAACATATCTTTAATGAGATAAATTATTTTGTATCCATTTCAATATTATGTTTTAACTATCTACCTAAACTTTCGTGGTGTTTTCATTTGATTATAACTGTAGGGCTGAACATCATTCGTATGATTTTTAAAAAGTTTGATTTCTGGGGAAATGGCAAAACAATTATACAAGTATTCAGTAGATTATCTCAAATTATAACATAATAACTATTCTAAATTGTTGAATCATTGCGACGAAGAGATTTATTATATTTTCATATTTATATTTAAAACAAAACATTAAAATATAATTCTAATTAAGGAATATTACCTGATTAATAAATACCCCCGCCGCAGCAAACCTGCAGACTAAGCGAATTTCCATTAACCTGATTGGATTTACACTAAAATGCCTCCAAAAAAATAGCACATTTATTTCCTATTTAAATAGAATTAGTTTAACGAGTACTTAGGTTTGCTGCAACAGGGAGGGTAAAAAAGATTTTTTTATAAAATGATAATAGTTTAGTAAGAAATAAAAGTATTTTCCAAAATCGATCAAAATATGTTCATAAACAAGCAAACTACAACAGTTGAATTATTCTCCATAAGAATAACATGGGAATTTTAAAATTACAATTTTTTTGAATTTTCTCCGTAACAATTAGGCGCATAATAACGCTTCAATATACTAAATTATTTGTTTTTTTAAGCTCTACAAAATGGTTTAAAAAGAAATTGTGAAATGTTATGTTTTTAGGGTCAAAAATGGGAAAACCCTATTTTTACCCCATAAAACCCCCCATAAACCCCCGTTCCCATAGTCCGATCATGCTGGTTCGCGAACTCATTCAAGTTTATCCCGCCTTACACCTTCAAACCAAATTTTATCAAAATCGGACAAAAATTACTCAAGTTATCGTGCGGATGGACACACATATATATATATATATATATATATATATATATATATATATATATATATCTATATATAGATATATAAAAATTTGAACGAATGGTGTTTTTGGCCTCTGGGGACATCAAAATGAAAAAGTAAATCGGTCCCGGGCTTAGGTCTTACCATGAGACCTACGGTAATAGCTACTTCCCTATAGGGAAATTCGCTAAAATCTAATTTAAAAGATGTTTGTGTCCCAAGTTTTATACTTTTATGCTATCAAGTTTTCCTCAGTAAAGCTCAAGCCTTTCAAATGAGTTATTTACACGAATAAATCTCCAGTTTAGTGTTGTTTTCAGACAAGTGATGGTAATTAGAAGTTGAAATGAAAAGAGAGAGAGAGAGAGAGGGAGGGAGAGAGAGAGAGTGAATTCTTCTCACAGAAACACATTGCAGCTGAGGGATTACCAGCACTACTCAGCTGTTAATGTGGCTCTTAAGACTAAACATCATGTAATTCTCTCAAATGTTTTTAAAATTCATGTATTTGAATGTTGTTCAGTGTTCAGCAGTTTGTTAACATAGTTTTCTTATTTTAAAGCTTATTTTTATAAGTTAAATTATTTATAGCGATATGAAAAGCGGGAATTAATTAATTAAATCAAATATAAGCCGTTAAGTATATACTATTATGAATTTATTAACTGTATAGTGTGGTATTTAGTGTCTCCGAACTTAATTAGGTGCTAAGAGGACTTCGGAGGGCAGGAGACCTTTGGGAAGATCAGGATGCGATGGGTTTATGAGGTTACGAAAGACCTAAGAAGAATGGGAGGAGACCTAGAGCTGACAGAAGACTGAGGATCCTAGAGGCACGTGGTTGGGGAGGCCAAAAATCACCTAGGTTTTCAAAGGCCACAGAGTAAGTAAATTTAGTTTGCGCATAACTTCTACCGTTGTCTACAAAAGTTTTTTTTTCACGAATTCTTTTAAAAATACAGGGTGAATAAAAAGTCAAGACCCCCCATCTAATATTTTTCCTAGTAAATATATAGAGATATCCTTTTGGGGGTCGTGCAATCTTAGCAGGAAGTTTCATTTTGTGATTTTGAAATTTTTGAGTGTCCCCCCAAAAGGGGGGATTTGGGGGGTAACTCAAATATTTTAAATGTAAACCCCCTTCAAGTGACACCTCATTTTGAAGTGTTTACACAAACTTAAAGAATGGTGAAAATTAGAGGTCGCTATCTCTTCTCTATCCAAAATGGTAGCCTGTCAAATGTTGTGGAAAATCGATGGTAAAATTGGTTTGTAATGGTAATATTGGCTACCATTTTGGACAGAGAAGAGATAGCGAACTCTGGTTTTCACCATTCTTTAAGTTTTTGTAAACACTTCAAAATGATGTGTCACTTGATATGGGTTTACATTGAAAAGTTTTTAGTTGCCCCCCCAATCCCCCTTTTGGGGGGACATTTAACATTTTTAAATGTAAACCCCCATTTAGTAACACCTCATTTTGAAGTTTTTACAAAAACTTAAAGAATGGTGAAAACCAGAGTTCGCTATCTCTTCTCTATCCAAAATGGTAGCCAATATTACAATTACGAACTAATTTTACCATTGATTTTCCTCAACATTTGACGGGCTACCATTTTGGATAGAGAAGAGATAGCGACCTCTAGTTTTCACCATTCTTTAAGACTTTGTAAACACTTCAAAATGAGGTGTCATTTGAAGGGGGTTTACTTTTAAAATTTTTGAGTTGCCCCCCAAATCCCCCCTTTTGGGGGGACACTCAAAAATTTCAAAATCACAAAATGAAACTTCCTGCTAAGATTGCACGACCCCCAAAAGGATATCTTTGTATATTTACTTTGAAAAATATTAGATGGGGGGTCTTGACTTTTTATTCACCCTGTATATCGTACGGCAAATGTGATAGCGGCTTATTCTTTTACATAATATCCTGGTTTATAAAAAGGTACACTGGTAGCAATAAGTCTTTATTGAATTCAAGGTCGGTTTAATCTTCATTTCAATGATTCCAGATGAATAATGTCAAATAAGGTAATACGTATTTCTAGTTCAAGTTTGAATCAGTAATAAAAAATATTGCTATTTGTTTAGAACCCACTCAATTCTTAAACAATCAGCATTAATTTTAGTTGTAGTCTTGAAGATTATAGAAACTTCTATTTCAACACTAAACGCAAATTAGGCACAATTACTGTGTGGAAAACATGTTTGAACTTGAACACTGCCTAACAACAGAATGATACCCTAGAACAGAGAATGAAGAAAGAATTTCATAATCGGAAACACAGACCACAACATTTCCTACTTTAGAGAACCAAAAGAACCTGTTTGTAGGCTACTTGTCAAGTAATTAAACTCAAACACATAGAAACAACTATTTAGGATCACTTTTGTTAATGTAAGACTCGTATTAATGATCAATACTTATAAATCAACAAAAGTTGATTTATTTACTAATGAATTAACTGTGTTAGTTATGTTAAGTTAAAAAAGTTGTCCGTAAACGATCTTACATAAACCATTATCTCGTTTATTTTATTCACTTTGCTTATTCTATGAAATAAGAAGAGTCAAAATATTTCTTCTGTTTGTTTTCGATGATCATGTTTTTGTTTGGTTTGTAAATATTGAAAACATAAAAGTAAATATAAGTGAACTATCATTCAGTTTAAAAGTGCCTCATAGGTAGTAGCGTAGTAGCTATCACCGTAGCTTTCATAGTCAGGGCCTGGGTTAAAGAGCGCATTGCTTTTTCGTTTCAGGATACTCACAAATAAAAATAACAAAATCGACATTGTTTATATCGCTATATGGAATGTGTTTTTCCTTAGGCTTGTTAAATCTTGTTAACATTCTCCAATTGTGGTTAAAATGTAAAAACCAATATACATTGAAATGAGTTTGCTAACCAATATGATGATGGAAAGTTGCAATGTCTGTTGCATATTGATCAATGTTTTCCAATTTTTAAATTGTGTTTTCACACATCCATCCAGCTTAAAAGGATAAACTAGTGTGTAAAAAGCTAAATTCAACAAGCTACCATTTTAGTTATCCCGTATGGGAAATAAACTTACTTCAGTATAGATCGTTTGCATAATAAAACTATTAAATATTGCAAGAGTCTGTTTGTTATTGTAGTTAAGTCATTTAACTAAAACAACTATATTTTATGTTTCTCGTGACAGCAATGTTAAGTACTTCTTAAATAGCCTAGCGTGCATACGAGTACTGTATATCAAATTTCATTATTCTGTTATAGATCAACTACTTTATTTAAGCAACTGGAATTTAGTTTCCTCTGTATGTTTGCTGCAATGTGAGATATTTAAAAACAATATGGTCTACAATCAAAACTTCTTAAAGTAATCAAAATGTAAAATGATGAAAAGTAAATAACAAACAACTTTTAAAATTATTTACAAAAGCATGCTCATAATACTAATGAACAATGGCAAACGAGCCATTAAAAGTGTAAATATAATTAATTGTTTGTCTTTGACCTGTCTTCTGTATTATAATACAATATTAATTGCTCATATGTTGTGAACTGAATTGAAAGAAATTTCAGGAACAATTCATTGGTCAAAGGCCTTTATTCAGAGCATGTAGGCCTAATGAATGAACCCTTGTTAATCCAGCCGAACCTGATATTGTACAATTAGTTGTTCATTTGTTTGTTTGGCTTTTGTTTCAGTTAGCATTCTTTCCAATTGTTCTTACTCAGTTGAAAATATAAAGCCTCTGTGGATGTGGTTTGTGCAATGAAAAGTGTTTACGTTACAAAATAGATTGACTAGGCTACAGTCATATTATTTTTATCATTTCGCTTTAATTATATTGAATATTATTTAGAATTAAATCTTCAATGAATGGAAAAGTGCATATTCACTCGTCAGCAAAGTTCCAATTAGAGGAATAATTTTACTCAAGTTCAGATATAATTAGTTTGTTTGTGGTGGTTCTATTTTTATCTATACTCTGTTCCTCTTGTATTGTTTTGAGGTTGTATTTACATTGGTGTAAGATAGTTTTTTACTGATTGAACAAAATTACTATTATTATACTTAATTTGATTGGCTTTGATTTCTCAATTATTCCTAAACCAGCTTTGGATCTTCGGTCGTAATATTGTTTGTATTGTGTTCAAAGACTCCTAAAGTAATACTGGAATAGTAATATTCTAGTCCTTCTATATATGATTCTTTGTGCTGGGATAATACCCACTTCGCACTTCCTTGGTTGGCGTGTTTCTAGTTTGAAAAATTAATAATTGCAAGCCTTCAGCATTATAATGTTTAATCACGCGAAAAAAGTTTGGCAATTTTGTCAGTCACCTCAGATTTTCTGTTAGCAGATGATATTTTAAAAACAAAATTCAATTCTAAACTTCTTCCTACAGTTACCTAACAATGTACATGTTCTCTCACTGATTTGAGAAAGCAAAGTGGCCAATTCACTCATCAGTGAGACAATGTTAACATTGTCTCACTCTAGTTACTTTGTCTCACTCCAGATTTGCAACGTGAAGGCACGAAATAGTGAGTGCGTAACATGCAGACAAGGTCGTATGCGCAAAATACGTTGGCAGCACTGGCTATAAATCAGCTGGTCAGCTGTTGTACTGTTGTATCATTAAATGTCATATTAAAAGTTCACTTATGTGTAAAAATATGTTACTTTTCTTTACCAATTTATTTGTTTTATGGTAACTGTAGGAAAAATATAATGTGTATCTCGAATGCAAAGTGCAATTGCCTCACTTTGCTCACTAGTTGCACAAATAACTATAACCAATCTGAACCAACGAAATTTTGTGCATTGTCAGCTGTTATACCTCATCATACTGAAGTTATTTTTAGAAACATCAATCGTAGAACCTCATCTAAATCCCAAAAGTCAGAGTAACTTAGTAAACCACAGCTATCAGGTAGTTTTTCCTTTAAAATAAAAACCATCCATAGTTACTTGTTTCCTTTGCAGGTCTAGAGTGTAAGTTTGCATTTGATAGTTTAGCAGCAAATACACTTCCCTGAGGACATTTCCCTCACGTAGTCGCCAATTGTCTCATCAGGGAAATCAATCATTTGTCAGCTGCATCTCAATGAAGCAACTAGGTTTCTCTGCATTGACCAGTGCTGACAATTATGGAACCTAAATAGCAATTTACCTAAATTAAATGTTATTTAGGTTCTATAATTAAGTAAACCTACAACATAAAGAACCTATAATTAAGAATACCTATTACCACTGTTCCGGTAAGTTTTTCTAAGCAATTAGAAAGAGATTAAATTCACCTTTGTTTGAAATACTAATCGCTAATTTAAAAATATGAACGCTTAGATAAATAATATTTTAAGGTAATGATGTCGCGAGTGCTCAATTGAGTGGATACAGAAAGACAAATTTGCCTCAGTTGCACTTTTATGGTTGATTTAGCTAGAACTGTGCAAATACATTTGCGAAAACAATTTATTGTTTTTGAATTAATAGTTTGGCTTTTAAAATCCAGTTTGTGTTCTTAGGTAATCAGCAAATTCCAATACAATATTTTACTTTATTGAAATGAAACAAAAACTATTTGTCATTAGATTCAAACTGTAGACCTTTTTTGACCTTTACAGACTATTTCTAATATAAAGGTTCTGTTTTAGTGGATAACTTACGTATTGTTGACAAATTTAATCAAAAATTAAAATCCTCTCTAGTTGTATTTTATTTGCTTGGTTAAAAATCCGTAAGATATTTTTGATAGTATTTTTGTCATCAAAATTTGTTAGTTTGATCGAAATTCCTTTTTTGAATCCCCAGAGCCCAAAAATTTTGTTTTCGAAGAGATATTTCATGTAAAAAATCAAACATAGAAAAATCTTATCTTTACAAACACTGCTGGAACCATTAGACTTAAAATGTAGGGTTCTTATAGTTCTTTTATCCCAAATCAAAATGAGAACTAGTAAGTGTAGTAGCAAAACGTGGGACTTCGGTCTCTAAGGTCCCGGGTACAAATCTTGCTAAATCACAGACCAATGGATTTTATGTAGGCTAAGTGATAATGCCACATCCCTTTGGCCTAGCCTGGAGTAATTTTAAAGCGGCATCAGCAATCAAAAACATATTTTCTCCCTTATAGTGTCAACAACCTTTGGGCAAGCAGTGAGGGTAACTATGATATTTTATAGGGAACATCACAAAAGTTGCAACAACTTTTAAAACCGTAATTTTTACAACAATTAAGGCTTACACTATTTTGTTTAGAATTATAAGTACAATGCCATACTAATTTCAATCAATAGAGGCTTTTATCAAAAATCTGATTATCCATTATTTTATGGGGTTTTATAGGGAAATCACCATTAAAAATCAAAATTTCTACAAAGTGATAAACACACCTGGAGATATCATGGGTTCGTACCTACATAACAAATTTCATCGAAATCTAACCTCAGGTGTGGTCTATAGCTCTGTACACATCCACACATACAGGCAGACATAACTTCGAAAACAATTTGTTTGGGTCCAGGGGGGCCCAAAACAAATATATCATCCACTCAAAACTCAAACTAAAAAATGTTTACAAAAACATTACTTTTCTTCATATCTGTATTGGGGGAGAGGTAAAAATTAGCACAAGCCGATTTTCTGTTAACAGTTTTGGCTCAAAAGCTTTTTTTTTTCAAATATAAACTGAAATCCTTCTTATAAAAAATAATGTTTACAAAAATAATAATAAAAAGATAGATAAAATGTTGATGAAACTGAAATAAGAGATAAAGTAAATTCCAGAGATGTATACAGTTGTTTCCTTCAACTGGACAATCTTCTTAACTTCTAATGCTTCCAGAATTACTTGGACACGAGGTATTTTGTCCCATTTATTTCTGTGATAAAAAGTGAAAATTAAATTTTTAACAATACTATTGGTAGAGTTTCTGTGTAAGGTAGAATCAATACCCAACCAACAAAAAAGGGTTTTAACATTACAAAATAAAGTTAATTAAATATTATTCATTTTGCATTTTCTACAAAAAAACAACTTTCTTTTGATGAATAAATTTGTTTACAGAATGCTCATTTGACCATGAGTTTCATTTGATTGCATTCCGTTTATTTGCCTAACCAACATCGATGAATTAATCCGCACCGAGTTTCTCAATATCCGAGTTTAAACAGGAGATCAAAGCAGTATTACTGTACTCTTGAATGATCAGTTACTTTGATAAGCAATCTAGTTAGTTTTGAAGAGTAACTATCTAGTTACATCTAACTATCTAGTTAACTATCTAGTTACTCTTCCAAACTAGCCACGAAAGTCCTGCACACTCGGAAAGTTTTTGATGATTTTGCAGTGTATCTTGAGCTTAATCTTGTCCAAGAATATTGAGCAAAAATTTGAAATTATATTATAAAACCATTTCATTACCGTATGTTTAAGTTTTATCCAGTGTATAAAGGGTGGCCAAAAAAATGTAGTCTTCTAAACTGCTGCTTACAATTTAACTTCTGTTTTAATGTACATCACTCCATAACAATGTTCAGGAATGGTTGAAACAAGCAAAGACGTATTATGTAAACAATGGTGGAATACATGTAGACCACTTAGTTTTAAGATAGAGTTTCGTACAGCTAATAAATAATAACTAATTGCCGTGAAAAAAATGAGTAAATGTTATTGGGCCACCCTGTACATTGGTAAAGTAATTCATAATATTGCATTGGTTTAGCCTCTCCAAGTTAACTGAACATGTTGGCAAGGTCCAAAAAGTTAAGTATTTTTTTCTGAAGCACAAAAATATATAATTAGTTATAAGTTATAATGCGGTTTGTGACAGTCACTTACTTTAAAACGAAGAGTTTATGGTGTATGGCAGTGGCATTTCCTGATAAAGAAAATCAGATTTTTTGTTAATTGGACATAATTTCTCACTTAAAATACACATGTGTTTTCATAAAGCAGAGGATAAAGTGGATAATCAAAATAAAAAAAAAACCTACCGGAGTACAAAATTTACATGAAAGTTTTAAAGGATTGATATGTTCAGAATATCATTTGAAATTACACATGTTTTAAAAAAGTTTGATTAACCATTTCCTGTAAATATTTCCTTGACATCCACGAATAACAATAAAACTGGTTAATGTTGTAACTCTTTACAAACGTTTAACGACTCACATTTTTAGATCCAAACAATACCAAAATGTTTTTGATCTATTAACAAAGTCACCGTTTTTTTAGGTTCGCTCCCAGCATCACATACCTCTATATGTTTAGTCTACTGACACCTGATGAATGTTAAAATTTGTTATATACTTGCATTTATTAAATAGTGGGAAAATATATGTTTCCTTAGGCACGCAACGCCAAAATAGTTTAAACCATCTTTCAACGAAGCTAGTATTAGCAAAGTTTGAAAAGGCTCAAAGCTGTTTTCATTTAGACTTTGGAAACGGTTATTAACATTTAACCTTAATAAAAAGTTCTCCCAACTTCTTTGTTAACAAGTGAGATATAAATTTAATATTCCCCCAAAATTTTAGGTATTTATTTGTTGGGATTAAAATCGTTTTCTCGGAACCACATTAGGTAGTTTTAATACTATAAAGATTAGTCATGTAAAGTAAGGTATTCTTTCTCTTAGAAAGAAATTATATTATGTCTTGTCAGGCTTTTTGCTTGTATCTGTGGCTAATGTTTAATACTGTATTTTGTAGTGTCAATTAATTACTAATCTCATTCAAGCTAAGCTCTTAAGTACCCATAGACAAGCAAGAAATATTTACTATTTTACCTTTGTTTATAGGTACCCAGTTTATTAAATTTGAAAAATCTAAGTTAACTCCTTGGTTGTATACAATTAAATAAAAGGATGAAATTGTATGATAGGTAAATCAAACAGATTTTAAAATTTAAAACATAAATTTATGAAAAAAGTGCTAACCCTACTAATGAGGAGTAGGTAAAAGCACTTTACTTTTATCCAAGTTTATGAGCCTTCCAGCTTGTTGATCAGTAGACTTTTATTTATGCTTCTTCATAAACTTTCAAAGGATGCACTAAAATATTTATGGTTTGGGTAAAGGTCTGTACTGAAAAAGATTTGTAGATTATGTTTATGGTTTTACTTTATATACCTATTTATTTATTATTTTGAGAAATTTTTTGTATATTTAAAAAACTACTAAAAGAGTGAATGTTCTATTGGCTTTTGTTACTATTTTGCACTATTGATGTATATTCCTAATGTATTTATTATTGGGAGCGAGATATCTAGTTCAGAGCTCGGGCTTTGGAGCCTAAGGTCCTGGGTTCAAATCCTGCCAATCGCCAGTGGATTTTATCTATGTATGATAATGCCGCAACCTAGGACTAGTCTGAAGTAATGTTATACAGTTCCGGGCTAGAACCTAGCGTCCTAGGTTGTGAAGGTGAGATATAAAAAAATGTTTTTACTATCATAAAATCATTAATTATTAAAGCTTGCACATTTTTAAACAATGTCTAATCTTCATAATCACATAACAACAAAAGGTACACAAAT
This sequence comes from Macrosteles quadrilineatus, assembly GCF_028750875.1. NCBI lineage: Eukaryota > Metazoa > Arthropoda > Insecta > Hemiptera > Cicadellidae > Macrosteles > Macrosteles quadrilineatus. The sequence continues at coordinate 69,496,422 of NW_026542602.1, forward strand.
TACATAATACTAATAGAATGAGAACACATTAAAACGTATATAACAAACAATCTTTGTTCAGTCTGAAGTTAGACAGACTTATACTAATACTTAATCCTTAAGATTTTCCAAGAATCGACGGTAAAATATCAAGAAACGCTTCTAAAGACGCGCTTGTGCTTGTGTTAATCTACTTTTGTAACATATTTAATCTCATTATACCCAAGGGATGAGCCTTTCAAAAGCCAAGTGTTATGAAACCCTTTGTAAACCTAAAGAGCTTTTAGATTCTTGATTACGTACTTAACAAGTTTGTCAATTTAACACAAGTGTGTATCCTTTGTTGAAATTTTAATTATGAAACTTAGTAAATAGTATTATACCAGTACAATGTTATTATCATTTTGTTGATACTTTATGGTGTAAAGTTTTCTCTTAAGTGATAGTAGAAAAGTATTATTACCTAATAAAGAAAAACAGTGTAGTTTTTTTTTTATAAGCTGTTTATTTTCAGTAAAAATACCAATGAAGTACTCTTTGTTCTAAATGCATAACAGTATAGTTTTTAGCAGACAATTGTATTGAACTATATATTTAACATTCTCCCCTTTAAAACAGAGTGTCCCGGAACTCTCTACCAATATTTTAGGGCATTGTTCCTGAGAAAAAACATATCTAAAGATTATATTTAAATTGCCCTGAAATCCTTTGGTTATTCACACAGCCGCAACTTTGTTTTTCCACTTATTTTTTTTCTAAAAAGTGGTTATAGATACAAATTTGAAACTTTGCAAAAACATTTATGACAACTGACAACTAGACAAACCTACCAAAAAAATATGACAATTTGTCTAATTCATAAAACAAAATCACGGCTATTTAAAACATTTGTAAAATCAGTTTTTGAGTTATTTAAGAAACAAAATTTTAAACAGCCGCCATTTTGTTTTATGTATTTGAAAAATTTTCATAATTTTGTTAGCTTTGCCTAGTTGTCATAAATGTTTGTCCAAAGTTTCAATTTTGTTTCTTTAACTACTTAAATAAAATAATAATAAGTGAAAAAAATAAAAAGGCGGCGGTGAGAGTAACTGAGGACTTTCGGACAATCTAAACATGATATTTAGATATGTTTCTTACTCTTCTTGCATCTTACTGTATATTGAGAAATTGGGTTATTTGTTAACATTTTCAAAAATGAGTTTTGGGTGGAAATATCTGTTTTTGGTCTCCCTGAACCCAAAAAAGTGTTTTTTTTATGTCTGTCTGGGTATATGACACTGTTTATTTCTTAGCTGTTTTAGATTTTCTCCGCTGCAAACTTTTCTTTCCTGAAGAGCTTTGCTTTCTAGCTCGCTCAAGACTGACACTTTTCCTGCGGTCTAGGCTCTTCTTTCTCTCGAGAGACTTGCTTTTTGGCCTCTCATAACTCTTGCTCTTCCGTCTCTCTCTGCTTTTACTCTTAGGTTTTGCACTCTTTCTGCGGCTCTTGGACCTCCTGGGCCTTCGACTTTTTGATCTTCCTCGCTCTTGAACGCCTGCCTTGGCCTCTCCTGTGCCTAGGAGACAGAGTTGGATTTATGCTAATGAAAAACTAACTAAGAAGTCATAAATCAACTTACTTCAAAAATTGTCTTAAAGATCTTATAACTGCAATGTTTGAACATAAATGAATTTAAAACTTGTCAGCAGTTAATGAAAAATTATGAATTGTAACATGTACATTTATTACAGGACATAGGATGTAATAATAAAATGTGATCAAAGAGGACTTGGAGAGAAAATCTAAAGTCTCCATACACAACAAGACAAATCAAAAACAATAAAGAATAAAATTGGATTAAATTGGAAACAATAAAATTTGATGCAGAAATGGGTGCTGAGATTTCAGAAGTATGGGAGCACTATGTCAGGTAAGGGTCAACGGATCAGTGAGAAAATGAGAAGAGGCTGGAAACCTATTTGATGTAAGAAGCCATAGTTCTTTTTCATTGAACTTAAAAATATGGAAATATTCTTGTAACACGTATAACATAAGAAAATAGGGTGGTGGCCTCTTTTATCTTGTATTTGCCTGTCCACATGGGCCACAGCTGCCTGTGAATAGAATGTATATTCACCATAGCAATGAGTGAGCCGGTACAGTACAGTGGTAAATTGTACTGAAAAAAGTAGTGGAATACTGGGGAAACCAAAATCCAAACCAAGAACATCGCAGCCTTGGGCCCAAAGTCCAAGCGCTACTGACTGAGCTACCAACTCACAAAAAACTATTCTAAAGGAACAAGATGGATGAAATTTAACAGCAGTTTTAGCTCTAACTAAATATGGTATAAGAGTTTACCTGGTCCCACCAAAGTTTTGTTTTCCCTAAGCGACGCATCGTACATAAAGTCGCCGCAGAGTTCTCCTGAACAAAATTCTTCCCCACACTCTGCACAAGATACCAGCCTTGTTTCCAAAACTCCAGCTCTGTTCTTCATTTTACGAATGTAGTCTGAATCATTCACTTTCCTTTCCCGTTCTTCAGTTTGCAGTCTTAACTTTCCCAGTTCAACCAACCTACAAGAGACAGAGATAATTCAAATCATCAATAATTTGGTAATAATTACGCTTGCCTTGTTGTTGGTAAGGAAAACAATTTCAAGCTCTAAAACTATAAGAAAATTTATACAGTATGTAATTTGCTACTTATCCAACAAATGTGTGGCCGTGACCGATGGATGAACTTCAAAAAGAGTAATGATAACAACAATATATATTTTTGTTTTTATTTTCAAACGACTAGGCCTAATAGGATGTATTAGATTCTTTAATCAACCCTTTTTCACTGGATGGTGGAATGCAAAAGCCCGTCAAACATTTCTTATAAATGTAGAATGTTAAAGGACCTCTACCTGGTGAACAACTCCTCATCCTGCTTGTTCTTCGGTCGCAAGGTGGTCAACATTTTCCACTGGATGTTGACACAACTGAGATCTTCCAGCTTTACACCTCTCATCTCTGGAGGAACAGGATCAGCAAACTGATATTCTCTTGATGGCCGCAACTCTCGTTTGGGAGTCTTGAATGTGAAGTCCTTCTCTTTGATTTTAATTTCTTCTGGTTTTACCTGAATTGAATTTTTACATAGGCCTTGTACAAAGTTTTTTGAATTGACACTACTTAAAAAGATCTCAACACCTTGTATTGAAGCAATAGATGTATTACTTGAAGTAGCCGGGGATAGAAGAGAATAATCAGCGCTGGCTTTGGGTAGTATGGAGCCCAGTGCAACCAATCAGAGAGGGGGTTCCATACTACCAAAAAAGTAGTATCAGAACACAACAAAAATTTCAAGAAATAATTTTAGAGCCCCCTTTTTTTCATAAATGACATAATTAATGTTAAATTTATAGACATTTAAAATTGTTTTTGTATTTTACACCCAAAGGACAACTGGCTGGTTCAAGTCTATCTAGCCTTACACCTTAATGCCAAATTTCATTAAAATCGGACAAAAGTTACTCAAGTAAAAAAATCATTTTAGCAACACTGATTTAGGATAGCTAATTAAAAGGTTCACTAAAAAAAGTAACAAAATGAAGCTGAAAGGAGCATTTGTAATAAGCAGGCAAATGGAGTTTAATTAAGCCTTAATAGATCCCAGGGGACCAATTTTTATAACTATGTTGACATCCAATTCAAATCCTTAAGTGTTTCTGTTTCTTACAATCTTTACTTCTATGGTAAGCTATGTTATTTTATATCTAAGTTATTGATCAAATACAGTAGATCAACACGAGTATTTGTAACTAATAACCAATAACTAATATGCAAATCCAAAAATCAAAACTCTATTACCATTAACCTACTCTAGGACTTTTGAATGGTTTATGCTCATTGCACCTAATTCCTTCACTATGTATTTAACACGTTCGCTACCACAATTATATGGAATTTACGTTCGCATAGACCAGCGACGCAATTGTGCGTCGACTCGTTTCTCACAATAGACCACCGACGCATATTTGCGTCAGCTGGTCACATTGAAATGGACTAACGACGCACATTTGCGTCGGTATTCTAATGTTATTAAACAGCGTATTTCTTAGCAACGGTCTATTTTAAAACCCGGATTTTATCGTATCGGTCTAGAGGGATATCTGCCGCAAATGTGCGTCGCTTGGTCCGTGGATATGACGATTGGTTACGTCACACAACAGTTGGCAACATTGTTGTTTACATTGTGTATTCCGCGACATCACAGAACAGATGTAAACGTTATAACCTTTGCAGTTTTGGCTAGTGTTTAGTGGAGTTTCTTTAGTTGTTTGTGTAAAAGTTTGAAACAACCAAATTTACAACGACGCTTACGTGCGTCACCTGGTCTATTGAAACGAAAATGTAATATTTTTAACTGGATTTCGTTAAATAGACTGACCGACGCATATATGCGGCGTTTTAAAATTCGCTCTTAACGAATAATAAAAACAATATTTATTGCTTACTAATTCACTTAAGGTTATTATGAAGTCAATTAGTCCATTTAAACGATATTTCTCTTTTGGTCTGTCGGCAATGTTATTCCTATATCACTTGGTCTGTAAGCAACGTCATGATCATTCCTTTTAGTCTGTAAGAGTGACCGGACCGACGCAAATGTGCGTCGCTCGGTAGCGAACGTGTTAAATGCCTCCGCCGCAGCAAACCTGCAGACTAAGCAAATTTCTATTTCCTGATTGGATTTTGACAAAAAGGTTCCCCTAAAAAGTTAGGTTTACTCTGTATTTACAGGGAAGGTAAAGGTGTGTTTCTTTTTAATGTTTATAGCTTAGCATGAAATAAACCAATTTGAAAAATTACATCAAACTATGGGAAACCCCCATTTTTACCCAATAAAACCAATCCCGTAGTTCACATGCTGGTTCGCGTACTCATTAGAATGAATGTAGGTTTACACATTTTTAGTTTTTACGAAATTACCTACAATAATAACTAATAACTTAAAAAATTAGTTATCAACTTACTTTTTCTGGTCGTATTTTATATTCCGGTACTTTCTCCAACAGTCTTCTAAACTCCTCTTTTGTGTTCGCTGTAGCTTTCGACAAGTCGAGAACTTGAGCGGGTTCTTTCTTTTTGGTAAGAAAATCATCTAATTTTAAAGCCATGGTGAAATATAACACAATATAAAGTTGAAATGGCTTAAACAGTAGTTAACTAGATGGAAACATTATGAATGGTTTTTAAAAAATATTCTGGTAATTGTGAATTCAAAGTTCTATTGTACAACAGATTAAACAAAAATATCTTTGTTACATGGAAATATTGTTTCATCTTGATAAATTGAAACAAGTCTTTTTCCTTATAAATTTATAATGTATTTACATGCAATTATTTCAACTGCACCTGCTCAAAGAATCTCATCACTCTGTTTCCCCCGCAACCGAACTCCGTTTCCATGGAAAGTTTATAACTATCACCATAGCAACAATATCCTGTGATTGGCTCTAAATGACCCTAGTAACGATTTCCTGATGAATCATTGTTGTTTAAGAAATCCTTCATATTTTTAACAAATATATTTTCAACAACTAAAGGACAACACCATTTTTAAATTTTCAGCTAAACTAACTATGCATAATTCCTTCAATCTGGGAAATAAACTAGACATTTCTTTGAAAAAATATTTTAATATTATTAATATATTTTAAACAAATCATTACATCTCTAAAGGTTTTCAGATCAGGGTAGAATCAATCAACATCAATTAATTATTTAAACTTCATAGGATTCATATTCTATATGTTATTTTTTATTAAACTAACCATTGACTAATTACTTCAATTTCAGTTGAAACGGATCTGTTTGACTTTTTTGTACAAATAATAGGTTTTAAAACCATAACTAAGCGAAAAATAAGAAATGCTAACATTTTGTGTTCTGACAAGTATAAAATTCAAAATTTTTATTAAAAGTTTAATTTTATATTCATTGGGCAAGATTCACATCACACAATCATTAGAGTATTTTTAGTAATATAATTAGTTACCAGTAATTAATTTTTAAACGTATACGATGGCATGATACCACGTTTCTCCCAACTATTTACTAAAATAAATTCTATAACCAATATTTATAATTTAAAACAATAAAATATTAGCTTAGCTAGGCCAGTATGTAGTATTTGGTTTGGATTTATAAGTAATATAATTTAAATAAAGGCATAACCATAAATAGATATAAACAGACATAAATATATAACTTTAAATAACAATGAGTATAATAAGAAAGACAATTTCAACATAACGAAAATCACACAGCTATTACACAAAAATATTTTATTTAATTTTTATCATGCTGTATGCTTTTGTATAAAAAATGTATCAAAAACATTAAATATGAACTATAACTAATAAATTTCAAAAGAATGCTCGCATTATTTCATCTCCTATGAGCTGGAATGAAAAAATATTTTATCAAGATCTAAGGATAAACACAGTTTGTTAGGATAGAGAGAGAACTTTAGATTCTATTCTTCAGAGATTATTGAGGTAGTTGGTCATAATAGTCAAAACGATCTCCAGACTTGTAACCTCTTGAGGTCAACAGGGCTATCACCTGTAAAAAATTGAATTGAAGTATAAGTATATAAAACTAATAGGTAAACAGAAAAAATAATGAATGGAAGCTAATGATATGAAAAGTTATCCTTGGTCAGGCTTCACTTTAGGTAACAAGTAACACTGAAGAAAATTAAACTCCTTTTGATATTTTGAAATTTCAGATCTCAAAACTGGAAGAATATTAAATTTTAAAATAGAAACCTTCCAAAGTTTTGTGGTTTTTATACTTAAGATTCGTTTTTAACACATAACTAGTATCCACTAATGTTAATATCATAACATCCCATAAGACCTGCACTCCACAGGAAACATGGGAGTTGAGTATATGGTGATAGACAATTTTCATTTGTCTGAAACCTATTTCAACATTTAAATTTTTAATTCCTAATAAGAGAAGCCAATAACTGTGCAGTCCCCTTTTTAACCCCCCCCCCCCTCCCTTTTTTGGCTTTAATGGCAAGGGATTCATAACTTTGTTAAATAAAAAAGTAGCATTCTTCATTCTTATTATGGATCCAAAATGAATAATTTAAGGGATCTAACCAGAAGAGCTTTCTAATTTTAAGACAAGCTCGTCATAAATAATATCCAGAGTCGTCTCACTTGCTATAAACATAATATTGTATAATAAACTAGTATTTATGAGTCAATACAATAAAAAGTATTTACCTTCTGAGTTGTTTGCTCAACTGTCACCAGAGTCTTTGTACTTTTCATTGTGATGAAAGAAGATTTTGTTTCTTCATCTTGGACTTCATTAATAAGCTGAGAAACCATGTCAGTATCCACAGGTCCTAAAAATATATTTAATGAGAGTTGCTGACAGTGAACATTAATCAGGTATAAAATATAATGTACGATAAAATATTAACAGATTCAATAATAAAGAAGTATTAAGTTTATGTGAAGTGAACCATATTCCAAATTTGCGATTGTACTTCCAAATGTAAAATACAAGAAAACTGAACAACATATATTCTGTTGTGTATCTTGAAAGAGCTATTCACGCGCAGATTCACAAATAGAAACATGTTAGAAATTACTTATAAAGATGGACAGGTTTGTATTTTTAGTTCGAGACGGGATTTGACAAACTTTTTATTCCCTTCCAGAATTTCACGACAGGATAGGATTTCCCTCCAAATATTTTTCCTCTGGGCAAAAATGGTTTGTGTTAAAGTCAAGTAAACATTCTTGCAGATGAGGCCATCATTAACATGTACCATGTAGATAGGAGCATAAACATGAAAAATGTTGACTGCAGAAAAACTTATGGTGGTTTGGCGCCACAGACCCTTAGACCTACAGGCCCTTGAAAATGATCAAATCTTTACTTTGGAAATCTTAACCAGTTCAAAAATGGCTCAATAACCTACCTGGAGAATAATTGATGATGTCGAGGTCTGGGTTTTCATCAGCTAGGACTTTGAAGTACATCTCTCGAGCAGCTTTACCGACGCAGTAGTAGCCCATTGACTTGAATGGTTTGACAGCACACAGAGATGTTACATTGACAATGCAACGATGTCCGGAGGGGAAACTTCGTAGAAACTCTGCCGTTAGAGAGGTTACGTGGTACAGATTCAGGGAAAGATATCTAGAAAACATTTGTTTGCTTCAAAACTCAACTCTAGTTCTGGTTCTGCTACTTGGCTGGCTTGAATTGTGTTAATTTTATTAGCGATTTTGTTAAACTTTGTTACATTTAACTACCTATATCACTGAGTAGCTGTGTGGTGCTTGTCCAATAAACAGGTCACATATTTGATACTGAGAAAAGTTAGTTAGCTTTTTGGTGGTTTGAAAATTGCCTAGCTGCTATTGATCATTGGTTTTTTTAAGGTTACGGCTAAAGAATGGCTCAGGTAAAAATGCTATCATATTCTGTTTTAGTGCTCACTTGGCCAAAAAGGTAGTAAAAAATTGCAGGATCTGATAAAGATGTTAATAGTTTTCCTGCAAACTACGGAAATTGCTCAAAATTGACGTACCAGTTGGTCACGACCTATGGTTTGGGAACCTCTGCCTTGGTGTGTAACCAAATTACATATTTTTGCCATTACTCTACTTTAACTGCGACCTACAGTTTCATTCAGGTCTAGTTAAGTAAGACACAGCCAGTGTGTTAGGTTATCAAAATTAACTTAATTGTTTATCTGCAGCAAGTTCCTGATATTTTTTGTCTGAATTCATCACTAAGTTTGTAAGATGCCCTCTCCTGAGTTACAATTCTTTATGAAAACACCTTTCAAAATATCAAACCTATATTTTAGACTATCTTTTAGGTTTTAAGTACTTTTCAAAGAAGTTTGGTTTTCGCAGATCTTGAAAAATCCCCTAAAGAAGCACCAAGGTTATGCTGTTAACAGCAACATTAAGCCTATGTTGAAAAATATCTTTTCAAAGCATTTTTTCTATTTAAGAGAGAATTGGATAACTTGAAATGTTACATAACTGAAGATCGGAACAGTGAAGGCTCTACCGTAGCTAGATTCATTCTTTGAATTGCTTCCTACACATGTCAACACGGTTGGTTTTGATCTCAGAGGTGTGTAGTACTTTACCTGTTCCACTCATGATGGTCATCCATGTCCTTGCTAAGAGTGTTGGCTTTGCCTACAGACCCAGCGTTGTGTACAAGTAACTTCAGATCAAAACTCTCTCCAGCCCAGGCGTCGCTGTTGAGAATCGTCTTGTACAACTCGACATCTGGATCTCCCAGATCTACTGAATGGATCTAAAATAATATCACAAAATCAACATTGATCTGCAAACAGATGTAGTGTTATTGCAAGCCTATTAATGTATGTCAACAGCGTTTTAAATAAGGGTTTTTTTTCAAATAAAGGTTCTAGGCCAGGATCTTGTATTGTAGAATAAGGAGGGTAGCAGCTAACTAACCTTAAAATAAGTGCATGTAGCCCATAGAGCACATAGAAGATATATAAAACAGACAATTTTTCATTCCCAGGGGGGGGATTATCATCAGGGTGTCCACAAAAAATTTGTCATTAATTTCCATGACTTTCCATGACTATCCATGACCATTTACCATTGATTTCCATGACTCACGAACTTTACACGCAAATTATAATGTAACATACACACACAAATATAACTGCCTGGGCATGTTATTTTGCAGAAAATACTGAAATATGTAATAACAGATAACAATGGAGTACAATAGGTAAACAATGAACTAAAACAAACCGAAAACTCATAAAATAATACAACTGTAATAAATTGAATTGTCGAACATTTGTGAAAAATCCTGAAAAATGCTACAACAGTCCGGGTTACAGCTGACTAGAGCATTGAATGGTCCCCTCAAATCCATCCATAATTGGAAATTTCCATGACTTTCCATGACTTCTTGCCTATTTCCCTGACTTTCAATGACCAACATTTTTTTCCATGACTTTCCATGACTATCCCTGACTTTCCAGAATGTGGACACCCTGATCATGTATAGAGAAAGAAAGCCTTCGGAAGGAAGTCAATTGAAGTTGTATGGATTGACCCTTGGAAGTAGGCTTACATGGAAGCCGACTTGCCTACACAAATAGGTCTAGTTGAATTTTGTCATATGATTTTTTAAAGTTGAAACAACTTACTGAAAATGTAGTATGATGAACCCCTTATTCCGAACCCACGACATTGTTACCTTGAGCCCGAAGTCTGTGCAACCGACTCACCAAACCTAGCTATGTCTTTTAAATTATACCAATCCTGGATATTTTTCTCATACTACCTAGTTTCAAAGATTGTTCAAAAATAGTTACTAATGAATTATTGGAGCTCTTACATGAACAGTGACTTGAGGATTGGCAGATTTGATCAAACTGCGAGTTTGCTCAAGACCAGAAGTAGTACGAGCGAGCAGCACGAGGTGAGAGCCAGCTCCGAAGTTGCGAGCAAACTCAACAGCAAAGCAGCGGCCAATCCCTTGGCTAGCTCCCGTTAACAGACAAAATGTCTTCTGACCCCAAAACTGAGCTGGCATTTTGATTTATTCTGCAACAGAAGTAACCAAGTACGGTCAGTAATTGTTTGTAAATTTAGCCTTAGAATTGCTTATCAGTCATTCCAAGGCCAATCAGGGGCCTTCTGTAGTGCTATCGGTCATAAAATGGCCGATCCAGTATTTTACTTGTATTCAATATCACAGTTAACGAATTGAGTAAAATGGATGAAAAATTAAAGACGTTGGCTATCCTGTTAACTCGCCCGTAGCTCTGAATTTATTTTAAGATCCAGCCATTTCTTTGTTCACTGACTTGCGAATTCAAGATCAGCTGATGAGCCATTTTATAAACAAACATTTTTATGGGAATTTACAACTAACAATACTTGTTTCCAAAAAATAAGCTAGATAACAGTTCCTATAACATGTATATAATGACATCTATACATCATTTATCATGTATTTTTTACCTATAAAAATAAAGGATATCTTAGAATGAAGTTTTTGTTGTACAATTTATAAACAAATGTAATAAATTGTGGTAATATTACTACATATACAAATAATATTATATTTTCTGTTTCTTGCTGACACAAATTATGTACCAGTAGGTGGTACTAGTAGGCTACAAAGTATAAAATATAGCAGTATACAATGTAGTATTTCAATTATTTTGTCATTTTTTAACTGAACTAGGCAAACTAGGCAGTTCCTGGGTTATTTTTTACCTTTGGTACACGGTATTTATTTTTTTAACTTTACATACAAATGCCTATTATTTCAAATCTAGTCTTTTTACCATTCAAGGTTGCTATTTAACTATTTAAGTTTTAAATGATTATTGTAAGCCTATAAGTATAAAATAAGTACAAAACTATAAAATAAAATGATTATCATTTAATCATTATGTAATACATTGAACACTGAAAACGATAAATGATTTTTATATTTTAAATAGGCCTGGTTACCAAAAAGAAAATAATTTATAAACTTTAATGTATTTTTTTACTCTGAAAATTTAAATTTCCAAAAAATTGGTATTCCTAAAATGTAAAAAAGCAATAAGTTATGCCCAAACAAGTTCAATTTCAACCACATCCATAATCCCAGCACACTACAAGAGTACAAGATAATCAAGGTTACATAACCTCAAAATGTGCACCAACCTTAATTAGAAGTGTTGTAAGAAATAATAAGCATTAGAGCCTACTCAATATAGATTAAATGTACTTAAACCTTAACTAAATAACGTAAAATGAGTGAACATACCTAATTTCCTCTTTATCTACTTTAACCTAGCCCGGTGTGCTTGCAAGATCAACTAGTTAGATGGGGAATGTACTGACTATCCCATGCACAAACTGGTTGTAAACAATATTGACCACAAGAACACTAACACCAGCTATCATCATTATGTAACTCCTCAAACTGGTTTGAATAGCTGAGGTTGTAACTGGAAGACTACAGTGTAATAACCCAAGCACAAACGTTATTCGGATATTTTGGTAGATAGTTAAAAAACTGACTTGGCTTAAAATGTGTTTATGAAATTAAGTTTTTCTTCACTAAGTTAGTACCTATTTCGGCAATAATTGAAGATGCTCTTTTGTCAGTTTATTTCTCAGAAAGAAATACATATTTTAGTCAATTTAGTGACAGTGATAAATTTTGGTTGATTATTTGCCTGTAATAAATTCAGGTTAGACTTCTTTTATTTAGGCTACCTACTTTATTATTGGTTTAAAATCATTAAGTTGTTTGAAACATTATCCAAACCCGAATGCACTAAAAATATGATACAGAATGCCAGATGAATATTCCAATTAGGTTGTTACTAAATATTTCTCTTTTTTACAGGTTTTTTATTGACCAATTAACTGTTGCTAATCATAAACCAATCATAATTGAGGAAAAATGCTACATTTTTTATAGCTCCCTGAAATAATACCCAATATGTAAACTGGTTTTTATTTTTAATTTGAGATTACCTTACCATTACATTTAATATTAGCATAAATAATTGTTGTTAGATATTCTCATGATCAAATTTTTATAGATTGCTAGTAAATTTTTTTTTTTTTTTATTTTAACGAGGTGTTAGCCCCTCCTACGTACGGGAATTCAGTAGTCAATTAAAACCGTGTACAATTCAGATCAGCTAGTTTAGGTACACATATAAAGACAAAGTTTCTTGCAGTTTTAATGTGAAAAATCATCTTGTAAACAAATGTTGTGTGACCAAATATGTTTTTATTCCATCATAGGCCTATACGATATGCATTTTAAATCCGATAATTTTACAATAAAACAGCAATTCTGCAATTTTTACGATGTGAAAAGCGTTGAAGTGAGATTTTCAGCCGATTCGCACAGACGCACACTGATTATAAGTAGCCTACAGTAGAGAGAGTAATAGTCAATTGAGAAGTGTATAGACTTATAGCATAGACTAAGCAACACAAGTAGACTCCTCATCCCATTGTAAATTTTGAAGCTTGTTTTTTGCGTCTAGTTCATGTACGTCCACACTGATCGCTAGTGTAGACAACATTTTGTTTCTATTATTTTAGGGTTTTTTTCATAATTTGTGCTTTACTATTTGGTTATATAACTAGGAGACCAGTTATTAATTATGATTATATCGTTTTATTAAGTTAAATGAGGTTTTAAATGACTGCAATAACAAGAAACAAATTGTAAACAAAACATAACCTCTATAGTTGGACGTACAGAACTAACAATAAAATTGGCTTCAGCTATTCCATTAGGATGACTAATCTACTAAGGGAGTATGTTTTATCTATGCTTATAGTCAACTTCCATAGCATACCTGCCTCTTCCATAATTATTATCACCACAATACAACTACTATACACAATTTCCAGTAGGTCTGAATAGAAACGACCTAAAATAAAACGATAATATCCAATAAAATTCACAGTACACATAAATCGTCACACCTATACTTTATATCAATTTCAGTGCATTAATTGCTAAAAATAAATAAGTGTAAACAAAGAAAAGTAAAAACAATAACAGTTTGTTTTGAAACAGCTGTTTGGTTCAAATAACATTCATTTGAGAAAAAAAAAAAACTTACGATTACTAAAAGAACTGGTCACATGTAGCAGGAATATAAAAAGTAAACTCGCTAGTAAAGCTAATGACGTAATTGTTAATGTTTATTATCCATACCGTTATCAGTTCTATCCTTGATAATTACCCACCCTCATTGAATAAATGTAGGCCTACATCGTAATTTCCCATATTAGTTAATTTAAACTACAATATATTCATAGTTGATAAAAGTGATATTTTCACGTTTGGGGGCGCTGATAGGCACCCCCAAACTTAACCACAACTGAACACGATTTCATAAAAGGATGGTTTGTCTAATTGCAGTATCCTAGGTCAATGTTGACGTTGTGTTCAATCTATGTCATCCATCTGTTTATCTTTGTATAAAACCCGGCTGAGGTTGTGGTGGTAATTTAAAATCGTGATTCCTGATTATTCTTGATCTTTTTTTTATGACATTGATATTTCCGGGCCTAATCCAAACAAAGTTAAAGCAGACAAACATTAATTGTAAACAAAAAGCTACCACGAAGAATTAAAACATGTAAACATTGTTATTTTTCTATTCTTTCCTTGAAAAGTGGAGTAGTAAAATAATTTGCATTTATCTTTTTTATTAAGACTCGTGTACAGAGCCTCGATTTGTACTGTGGTTTAATTAATTTTGGTCTAAACTATTTTAAACTGTGGTCTAATTATCTCTACATTATTTCCTATATTCAATGACAAAATAAGAGTAAATAAAATAACCTCATAGTTCCATAGTTTATATTTAACCAGCTGTTAGTTAAAACAAATTATATTGCTCTAAAACAAATCGAAGATTACAAAGATTGCTTTAAAAAAATAATTTGAACATCCTAGTATTTTGGTATGTATAAATTAATCTGTCATCCTCTTACAGAAGAATTGAACGTATCAATGATTAGCATTACACATAGTATAAATAAGTCAACCCTAATTATGTCTTTAGCCTACATTTTTATCCAAATGATGAATTTGTGACACAAATGCTGAATGTTTACAGCTGTTATGTTAAGCAAATTATTTTATGCCAAAAGCTAGTTTAGAATCTTAGCGTCGGCTGCTAGACTTTAAAAAAATTAAAACTTAATTTCTAAAAAACTGGGACCCTAAACTAAATTTATGGCTTCGACATTCCCTAGTTCTCAAAACTATCTTTCTTTAAACACAAAAATCATGAAAATCCGTCTAGTGGTTGATTCAGAATATCGTGAAATAAAAAAACACTGTTTCGTTTTAATATTATAGATTGTTATTTCATAATGACAGAGTTGTAACTAAATCTAGGATGAAAGTAATTTTTTCAAAGTTTTTAGTGTATCACCATACTTATACTTTACGTAAGATGCCACCCACGTAAGATGTATAAGGAACAGAGATGTATGGAGGCAGTGTGTTGGGGAGGCCAAGTACCATTTAGGGTACCAGTGGCCACAGCAGTAAGTAAGTAAAAAAGCAAGGTAAGTGTGTCTATATTTTTTTTATGTAGCCTATCACATTTCTTTTTAGGGCACAAGTAAGATCCAATTTTTCAAAGGAATCAAATGTAATACGGTAGGCATATTGAAATTTCAAGAAAGAGCTTTTAAGACTTCTATTGTGTCAATTCATATAATGTACTTACAGCATAAGCCAGTTTACACTTTATTTCTTAGAAGCATGTTTTCCAATCAACAAACTCCCCAAAAACAGTTAGGGCCTACTCTAATTATTTTTCCGCTCAATCCCTGGCAAGCCATCAGGTCTACAGGGGCGTTATTGCGACCACTGGTAATCACATATTGTGAGGTTCAAAAGCAGAAAAATTTTTTGTATTTTTTCATAGTAATTTCTTATGAGATTTTAAACTTACCGGTACAGTTCTCCTCTGTTTTATCTTCTGAATTGTTCTCACAGCTGGCCTGAGCTAGATAATCTGCGTTCACCAGTTCAACAAGCTCCCCTACGGTGAGAGCTTGCTCCGGGTTCAACCACTTGCTTGATAGTCTGAGATTAGTTGGAGTATCAAGCTGAAGATCTTGGTCTGTGATCGAATAAGAGTCGCCAGAGATCAATCTGTACATGCATGAATCATTGCTTTCTTCCAAGGACTTCAACAGCTCTTTCCCTTCAGTTTTTTTATTCCCTTTGCCACTTTTGATTCTAGCCAACTTCTTTTCTGAAATCATTCCATTTCAATTTAATTAATGGTATAATAACTAAAAGTTACGTCATCTAGCAAGATCATTTGACCGGGTTAATTTGAGGTTTCTACCTGAACAAAAGAGAAGGTTTCATGTTATTGTTTGTTTACAAAACACCTGTTTGCAAGAATATAACAAAACTGGAATATTTTAACACAGTACAGGTGCCTATTTTACCTTACTATAACCACAGAGAAGTATGGTATATTGGAAACATTAAATGGTACACTTAAGTGGTGTCTAGAGCAAAGTCCAACACCGCTTCCCTCATGTACTACAACGCTCACGTGGAGGAAGACCCTGTACCCAGTGTGATAGGAATTTCCGCACAGTGCTTGCTGTGCGTACTCTTCCTTGCTCGCCAGAAGTATATTTCCGCCTCTTAATACCAGAGCTGAAAGCTCACGATTTAGTTCCTTTAGCTCAATAAAATTATTGACTCATTCTTTCTTACGTAACAAATATCGTTTGGTCATTGGTCCAAGAAAAATTAAGGCCAACACCATTTCAGGTTTGAGAGGATACCCAAAATAGGCCTACCTATTGAATGCTCGTAAAACTTTGATATCCAACTCCATCGTATTATCCAGGGATCTAATCAACCAATAAGAATAGGTAAAGTTAAACTTAGCTTACTGTAACCAAAATCCAAATTTTTAAGTAACCTAGCCTATCAAGCAATTGATAATTACAATGTAGTAGTAAGTTTGGCCAGATGTTATAAATATAGGCCTACTACTTAGACCTATGTTATGAAGGCTTAAGTCAGAAACCCGGATTTACCACTAGACTGACAAAGACCTGATTTAGGGACACATGCAAGAGGGGACTGCAGCAATATTGTAGCTACACATTATTCTTAGAATAAAAATTTAATTTTAAACAATCTAATCTGCCGCATTGCGACCAATGATGACGCTATCCAAGCTATCGCAGGAAATGTTCACAATTTCATGCCAATCGCTAGTAGGCCTAACCAAGATGATGTCCCCTGGATTGCAGGTTTATGATTTCACCGCATTTGCACGTGCCTACGATGCTGTCTCTTTGATTTCACCATGATGGCAGTTGAAGATGATGATGTCTCTTGATAATGGAGAATTCCAAGATTTCTCTAAGTGTTTGTGGGTGACGATGATGATGTCTCCTCGATCCCAGGAGATATTCTCCATTTTGACGCAAGTGTGGTTGGAAGCCTATGGCATTAGTTAGGGGATGTAATTGGGCTACCCTAAATCCAACAAAAGGCTACAGTTTGCTAACATTAGGTCTGTTTAATTTATTGCTAAGCGGCCATTTTATAGGGTAGGTAACTTAAGTTAACTTAGGTACACAGACACAGTTGGAGGTACAGACTCTAAGTTAGTCAATGTTAGACAAATGTTATTTCTGATTCAGTGTACAAGATACGGTTATAGCTTGGATATTAATAAATAAAAAATATGAGTGGCAGCCTATATGACATAGGCCTACTGCACAGCTACCAAATTCGATAGTAGTTTGACTAGGCCTAGGCCTGGCCCTTTCTTGATTCATCTTAAATCAGTGAGACTATCCTTTGGCAAGCCTAACTAGGGCTTTAAAACTATACAAATGAAATGGTAATGGAATAACCAACCACTTACCCAATGAAGCTAAGTATGCATCCGAGTCTGGCAATTTTTCAATAGTGTTTATTTCCGCAAAGTTATCTTCAAACTCTTCGGAGGTATTCTCCTGGACTTTTGTTGAACTACTCCAAGGATCACAGGAAGAATTCATAATATCTACTTTATCCAAGATTTAACATAACTTCGAATTTCAAACCACAAGATCAAAACCGATACTAGAACCGAATTGAGACGCAATAGTCAATTAATAAACATTAAACAACCACAAATCACAACATTATTGACATGTCTGTCTGTCTATGCTGTGTTACTTTGTTAAATAAAATCAAAGTCAGCTGTCAGCAATCAGCATCAGCAGGTTTAGTCAGCTGTTGAGCAAAGGCTGGCGAAACTTTCATGGTTTAGGAGGTTTAGGAGCCATGCCACCGCACGGTTGATTATAAAACTAAATTATGTACTATATAGTTCGGCCTAATGCTAAACCAATGCTGGAGGAGGTCGCTTTCTAAGCGGCCGAACTATAGTCGTTTTATTAAGACAAAATTACTTTGTTAGGAAATTCAAAGCATATTGAACCATCCAACTGTTTAATTGATTTAGTTTAAATGCAAAATGAGCTAGTTACAGTTTAAGAGTGGGCGGGCAGTAGCAGTCGGCCATATTGGATTGATGCCCCATAAGAACAATGTAATCTTTTGAACCATATAGCGCCGTTATTTTTTTACATAGAACTACGTTTGATGTGTCATTGGAAAGAGAATTCAATTCTACAGGGGGTTTGCTTTTTATTTTTTTGATTAAAGAAATATTAAAATAACTATAGCAAAAATATTCTTGTTTAAGTTTACAAATTTGTTGAGGATTTTCTAAAGGAATATTTGAAATTCGAAAAAGCAAACCCCCTACAAAATTTAATTATCTATCGAATAAAGTTTGTTTCAAGAAGATCCGACGTAAACTGTGCACGTGATATGGTTTAAGAAAATGCATGTTTTTGCTGCCCATCGCGGCGGTAATTCGGCGTAGTAGTCTGGCAGTTCTCCGTGAGATAGCAGCACGCTCGCGCATTTGGCGGGAGTTCAAATCAGGTTATTATGGCTCTACATTCATCATGCGCTGCTAATTTTATAGCTTTTTTTATTTAATGTGGAACAAATATTGTTACGAAATTATTGTTATGATTATTGTTGTCATAGTTATAGTTATTGAAAGAAAGGAAATGAACTGGGGACAGTAAGAAATGGTGTGGTGTTGAATACATTTTAAATTTGAATACAAGTATAAAATATGTTGTAAATTTATCAAATACTATTTCTTAGTTCAATACTGATATAAGTACAAAACCAACATGTGTACAATCAATATAAATGATATGCCAGAGCCTTCCTGTCCCACGCAATGATTGGAAATTAGATACAGTTTAGTAGAAATATAAAATCTTTTAATACAATATATACATTTAAGGCATTAAATTATATTCGTTTTATGTGATAACGGGCAAATTTCATAATTTAACTAATATTTACAGATGTATTTTTGAACGAATTAGTCTGCTGGTATAAAAAATTGTTCTGTTTATAAAATAAAATTTTAAATGCCTAAAATTCAATTAGGTCTACATAATTTATAATTATAAAATTAAACTGTCATAACCTATCCAAACTATAAACTATAACGATAATGAAGAAATCGAATCAAAAAGTTTGTGCCTCCGGAGGTTTCGAGCCGGTAACATCTAGATCGTTTCTCCGGTGCTCTAACCACTACACCACCGAGACAAGTTGTTATTAATAGGGAAGGAAATCTCCTAAACCTCTAGGTCGATCACAGCACAGATAGCCCCCTCCCACCTTGGCCGACGTCTCGGCCGTACACACTGTAACCACGAGACACATTGCACTCGCCCCACCCTTACACCTTGTATTTCTTACTTTCGCAAGTCACGTGATAATGTTGAAAAAACGTGCCAATTCCATCCCAGACATTATTGTGAACTGTGAGGTTATGTTCTAGGCTAGCAACCTATTTGGTCTGCTGTGTCCACAAGTCCAGTGACGTTTAGAGTTCCCTAGTAATAATTCGTAGTGCTACTTACTTACAAATGTAGAAAGTCATTTCGTGTGCTTCTTTTTATTTACGGGTGTGGTATTATAGGAAATAAAAAACGACCGTTGCGAAGAAAGGCGAAAAACAGAGGTGGTGAAAGGTTGGCTGAGTGGAGAGTATTGAGAGATTTTGGTGTTGTGGGAAGTAGAAAAAGAAAACTAAGGCCTCGGGTACGATACGAGCGGCGAGCGGTGAGCGGCAAGCGGCGAGCGGCAACCTGAGCGGCACGTGAGCGGCGGTGGTGGCTACGATACAAGCGGCACATTTATAACGCTCATCAAGTTTCCCAAGTTTTATGAGTTAGTTTAGTATAAAATGGTAAACTATGCTTACCTGCAAGACGTATTTCAACTTTTGTTGCTATCTGATAATTGTTTGCCTTTAAAGAAAAACTAAGTTTTTAGAAAAAAAACCTTAACCCAAATTTTTTCCCACACTTTTCTGGTGACTGAAGTGTTTTAATACTTCCTTGCTGGTCATTCCACAAACATTAACTGAACTGCATTTCACGTATCGACTCGTATCGCATGTTTGCTGCTGTTTCCCTGTCATTTTAGGCCGAACTGAAGCATGACTCACCTGAGCGGCGAGCGGCGTTTTCGCGAAAATCGGTTTTGACTTGGAACCATGAGCGGCGGTGAGCGGCACCGCTCAGCAACGCTCGCCGCATCGTGGCCACCCTCAACAAATATACAGTACACGCAACTAAATGAGACCCGATGTCAGAGCGGCGCCGCTCATGCCGCTCGCCGCTCGTATCGTACCCGGGGCCTTAGTAGTGATGTTGAGGAGCTGATTGCTGATGAGGCGATGAGCTGTGGGGAAGAGGATGGAAATTTGTTACCTCTAAAGGCCCGGCGCATATTGAGACGCAGTCGGAGCAGCGCAGCGTAGTGCCGCGCAGGACAGTCTTTTGTAAACCACATGTTCGCTAGGAAACGCGCATATTATGGCGCAGCGCAGGGCAGGGCAGTGCAGTCCCGCACGTGGACTACGCGCACTTGTGGTCGAGTCAGACCGCATTGCTCGCCTGCGCCGGGTTTACGCTTTACTAGTGTTTTGTGACGGATCTAGAGGATAATTAATAGAAATTGTGCATTTTAATCCAGTTTTTACGTTACCAGTCATAGTAAGTGTATAAATAGTAATTAATTACAAGAATTAAATCTGGGAGAAAATACGAAAATCACTAAACATTGCAAATTTTTTCGCCCTTTCTTTCTTGTTCTCTTGTGAAGAATTAACAATAAATTTAGATCAGCACCTGAATCTGACTCAAAACTCAAATCCTAATATTTAACAACATACAACAATACACAATAAACTGTATCACTCCTATACGAGAACTGCACGACACTGCTTCCCAATTTGCGATGTCAACTGTGCAACACAGACTTTTTGCCCAATTCCGCCCTGTGCTGTGCTGCACTGCCAGTATCGTGCCACACAGCTCAATACAATATGCGCCTGGGCTTTGTAGACAATTCCACGCTATCATCTGATCCTACTGACTGTTTGGGCAACTGTGATATTGCCGGTCGTAGAATAGTTGACATTAATTTGTTATTTAGTTGATCAATTTGTCCAACTAAACATGCGCCTCAATTCGGCTGTTCCCTCAGAAACCTGAAATTAGTTAGTGAAATAAAAAGAGGGCTTAGGAGTGGGTTTGTGTTTGATTGCAACATGTGCCACATCAAACAGACAATATGGAGTGAGCCTGGACCTCGGGGAAATGCAATGTCAATGGACATAAACAGTGCAGCAGTAGCCGGTTCTATTACCAATGGTGGAGGATTTGTCGCCTTAGAACGGCTCCTGTCTGCAATGAATGTTCGTGCCATGAACCGGAAAACGTATGACAAACATGAAGAACTAATTTCGAAAGGTTGGGAGGAAACTTGCCATTTGGACACCAAAAGGTCTAAAAACTGTAAAAATTGATCGGGGCGATGACTTTTGGGAAGTAAACATGAAAGAAAAACTTGAAACCTTTTATATGAAATGTTTACTTCCCGAACTTGTAAACTCACCTCACAATATTCATTTAGGCTAGGCCTATTCTATAACTGTTTAAAGTTAATAAGTTAACAAAGTTAAATAAAAATAAGTTAATAAGTTTAAAAAAAATATACGAATTACAAAAGGTGTTTTATTGAAACAAATGAACAAAGATGCAATGAAATTTAAAAGGCTTAACGTTATAATGAAAGGACTGACAACGGAGTGTGGGGGTTGAAATGAAAATGAAATAGAAGATAAGTTTTATAAGAAATTTTAAGTATTATAAGAAATGTTGATGTCCCACGTAGCAGAAAAACGAGAAAAAATTGTTTTAATATCAATTATAAACTTATATTAAAACTGTTATTAATATGAGTATAGTTGACAACCGGCAAAATTTAAAATATTTTAAAAATTGTTTTACAACTATATTGCAACAGTTTTACAACAATTTAAAAACTGTTTTGACAACAATTTTAAAATTGACTTTGCAACAAGTTGAAAATTGTTTTCACATAGGACCAGCCATCCCATGGGCATATCCTAAACACGAAATGATAAAGATTTTGTGTGAAATGCATATATATCAGTTGAGCATTTTGATTAAATAGTTCATAAAAACAAATTTTGAGAAAAAACTAGAATCAAAACTATCTTCCCCAGCGGGTCTTGAACCCGGGACCTCCAGACTGTGAATTCCTTACCTTAGCACTGAACTATCTGTGGTTGTTGATAATTTATGTTTTCAATCGGTCAAAGAGGAGCGGACAGTTGCAATGGTTGCAATAAATACTTTTGATAGGTACTATGATTATGTTTAGGCCTCAAGTTGTTGAATTGATTTGCTGAGAGTTGAGGAGGATACCGGTATTTGAATGTAGATGAATTAATTAACATTGCTGATGTTATTATAATTATTAAGATTAATTCATCTTCCCCCCTTAAATTGTTCAACTACAAAAAATTTGCTCAAATAACTAAAAAAAAATATTTGCATCATTATTATATGCTAAGCAGGTGTTCCATAACTGTATCTAGTATCACAACTATCACAATTAACGTCATCGGTAACTTATCACAAAAATCTGTAACTTATGCATTAAACAGATTGCAAATAACTTCATTTTGTGATGTTCTACAAGCCTAGTGTAAATGTTTCACAAATTGTATGTTTGTCAAGATTTGTTTTGGTTAGGCCTATGCCATCCACCATGATTGTAAAGTTGAACAGTATTTACGTTGGTAAGTTATTTAGAAAACTTGATCTTCAACTAATGTTTCCAACATGTGTTGGATCCGATTTACCTTTCATAATTACTTAACTTGTTTCATTTTTGAGTAATCCCAGAATTGATAATGTTACACCATGTACATATAACAGATCAATTTAATTAAATATTATTCACCCTGTTTTTGCTTATTTTTTATGAGCATTGTTCCACTATTTTTCTTTCGTACAACACTTTTTTACTCTTCGCATTTTTGTGCTAAACTTTCTCGTTTAGGAGCGGCATGATACAAAAAGTAGACCGGAAGTCATTTTTTCATAGGCTGTATCTCCTAAACTAGTGGGTTTATGGAATAAATATCACGAATAAAAAAGTTTTTACATTGCATGTTCTATCCGAAAACATGATAAACTATAGGGTTTTAATAAGAAATTTCAATTATTGCTTTAGAAAATTTTGTATGATCCTTGTTCCACTTCAAAACTTTTGTTTCAAAACTGATTATTTTCCCATAGCATTCTCTATGATATAAAATTGTAACAGGCTAAATAACCACCCTAGATAAACCCACTAACAACGAAGAGCAGTGAGCAAAATCGAGTGTTCTAAGTAAATAAGCGATGGAAGTGACTTTAGTGCACTACGTCACTCCGAGCAGGAGCAGGGTGGAATCGCCGTCGAGTCCACTGACACAGTTCGTTCATCGCCAGTGCTAATGCGGCGTTGCCTTACATTGCTTAGCGGCTGGCGAGGGTTCGGCAACACCGCGCCCGCGCCGTTAGTCACTTATCGATCGATACATGCCTGTGACGTCGAGACTGCCACGCACGTAGTTCAACAAATGTCCGCTCCACTCCACGCGCGCTAGTGTGCCAATTTCGGCCATTTCGGGATTTTGTTTTACTGGGACCCACTCTTAATATCTGTAAACGTGAATGCTCGGCTTAATTAGAAGCTGTCCAGAGGTTCAAGAGTTTATGGAGGCCCATGGCCCATCACCAAAATGACTTGAATTTGGAATAATGTTTTCTAAAAAAAGGCGATGGTGATGATGTCTTTACGATGCAGGGATGTTCAATATATCCCGCGATCATGGGGAGATTCGTCGCAATAGCGGGATTTGGATGATAATGTCTATATATATATCATCGTAGATATGTTCAACATGCATTGTATGCACCTTGCCATATTCTTGTCAGATGATGTCTTTGTCATTGCTGAGGATTCTCAAACTTTCACCGCAATAGCGGGTCCCAAGTAGCATAACAATATTGTTTCAATGTTGATGTCAACATTTAAACAACATTAACTCAATATTGCCCAAATATTGATCAACACGTGGTAACAATATTGTTAAAACGTTTTCGTGAAACAAAATACATTGTCTTGACAATGTTGTCTTAATATTTTTCAACATTGTTTCAACATTATATGGAAACATTAAGCCAATATTAAGACAATTTTGAAAAAAAAATCAGAAACAATCAAATAACAATATTTTTTAACATTACCTGCATTTTGGTTAATGTGTTTATAACATTGTTAAAATAGTTTTTGTATCAGCTGTATTATCCTGTCAATATTAAGCCAATATTAAAAAAATGTCCACAAATTAATTGTTAAACAATCTAAATTGGTATTCAAAATACTAATATAAATTACAAATCTAAAAAAACTCATTTTAAATTATACTTTATTGACTGACAACAGTAATACGCATATTAATATACTGTATTTTTTCTTGAATAACAGTAGGCTACGTTATTGCATAAATCTGCAAACAAGTATTTCTGTGTAGTATTGTTGACAAATAAAGGATACTGTATCTTGTTTATTTCAAAAAAAGGTAAAAATTAACATCACAATTTATAAAAAATATTGTTTATTCTTTCACAAGGTCGAAAATATACTTATATTTTTGAGAAGGTCAAATCAAAAACAGACCTAATGATAACAAATCAGCGAACAAAATATTCTTATAATATATCAAATCCATAAACAAAAGTTAATCACTTTCAAGATTTAATAGATCTTAATATCTGTATTTTGTTGTTGGTTCATATAATTTATTCTTTGTTAAATTTTCATATTTATTTACAAAATGTATTTATTGTTAAATCACACTCCATACTGTTGGTAATCCACAGAGCTGACACAAAAAAAATTAACATATTGGACATGTTAGTTGTAATGTCTAGCCTGACTGTAGCCATGCTATATAAATAACATGACAATTGTCAATGCATTTTTGTAATGTCCAATGACAAATAAATATTTCTGATTCTGATTCTGATTCTTTAAAAAATAAATAGCCTAATTGTACGCTCAATAGTCGTTGTTGAAAATTGTGTTTATATCTCCACTGACATCTCTTTAGGCCCAATTATCTTCCAATGTAACAGCATCCTTCCCTTGTCCAGTCCCTTGTACAGTCTACGTTTTGTCCATATTTTCATATTTATATTAGTGTCTATTAGGTGTTTTACAAATCTCGACCATTACATTTTAACCCTAATACCATAGACAAATAGAATGAAGACCAACAGCAGTGTTGCGGTAAGCATAAGTTCTGGCGTCCACCGCTTGGGATGCCGTGTAGTTAAGGCGCACACGCTACGTAACCAAACAACACTCCAAGGGGTGGATGCCGGAACTTATGCTAACTGCAGGTCTGCTGTTAGTCTATATTTAATTTTATTTGACTGTAATATTCCTGCTATATGTTTACATTCTTCGTCCTAATTAGCGAGTAATACAGTCACCTCTTCAATAATTTTATTGTAATATCTTAGGTTTCTTGTGTGTTGTGTGGAACGCCCTTTGGTTTGCCATAGTGCTCTCTTTCAAAATAATCAGTTTAAGGAAACAAAGGACAGGATAAGCTCATCCTATTTCACTATAGTGACACAAAAGTAAAGACTGGATATATTTCGAGGCTCTTCACTATAACAAGGTAACTCATTTTTGTCAAATTGAGATGAAATTTGGAATGAATGTGTAGGTCTTAATTGCTACACATGAATGAGTGTGCGAACCTGATATATCAGGGAATAGAAATAGGTGTTTGGAGTTTTGATTGTTTTAAAAATAGGTGTTTTCAGATTTCTTATATAACTATTCCCAGATTTCACCTTAACCATTGTATGGTCTTGTATTGTTGGTAAAATTTTGCGATTTTAATGGTATCATGCTATAACTATTACTGACATTTAACAAAAAATAGTGCTTACGAAATTTGCTAATGCATTTAGAAAAAGACGGTTTTTTAATTATTTAAATTAAAATTACTAAAGAAATGGCTGGATTTGTGGGAAAAAGGTCGTGAGCCTTTTAATTTGGATTAAAAATTGTCTATTAAACGACACTAATTAAAAAAAAAATAAATAAATGAAAAACAGCAAAAATGTCACGGTTTTTATGTAAAGTAAGGCAAAATGACGTGCAGCCTAGCCTACCGGCACCTTATTCTACCTCGTTTTACAACTAAAAATTGTGGTCTTACAAGTATTTTTATTTGTTTTTTTAATCTTTTTGTAGGTTAAAAGGAAATCCAAATGGTAAATAAAAGTGTTCTTGGTATTTTTTTCTTCATAAAATCAGTCATATCAATCATTTAAATTTAAAAAATAAACGCTGTCCTGTCACTAACCAAAGTGCGCCGCAGTTCTCCAAGTCGCCGCTAGGTGTCACTAGCCAAAGTGTGCCGTAGTTTGTCTAGTCACCGCTAGATGTCACCGAAACATAAAACATTGAAGTGTATTTATTTATTAGTAGTTTTAGACTATTGAAGAAAAATAAACCCATTAATGTTTTATTTTTGAAAACCCTTTTGGTTATCGATAAAAACTATAGGACAATTTCGCGATTTTATGCCATGGTAGTTAACTATAAATGATTTTAATCCGTCGACACTCGCAGGGATTTTTGAGTAGTTAGTACATGACTACCGCGCTTAACTATTTTACAATCACGAATTCATGGCTAGATAAAACATACAAACTATTTGAAAAGCCGAGAGTCGAGTCTTTAATATGAGACTGATGATTGGCTTATAAGTATAAACAACTAAATAAATAATTTAAGCTGCATGTGTTAAGTTAAGCTGGGCGAGAGGCCGTGAGTGTCAGTAGCACAAAGTATTCTATAAAGATGATATTTAATATTTGAAAAGCCGGAAGTCGCGTTTAAACTGATGATTGGCTTATAAGTTATAAGCCAATAAGTTATAACAAATTAAATATCTCAGTTTGGATTGGTGATTCGGTATTTTCTTTGAACCGAATTCCTTGGTGGTTGATGGTGGTATAATTTCAATAGTAATAACTAATGTAGTGTCCAACTGAGTTTTACGATTTCAGTACTTTTCCACCAATGTTTATTGCGTATTTTCCAACAACGACCCTCGCTCCTCTGAGGATGGGGAACAAAGGGAGACAATTGGAGGACAAAGGAATAACCGCTCTCATTACAACATCTGCCTGGTTTGACCTCACCCAAGGACCTTTGGAGCGCCGGGGTTCTGATACGGCTACCTAGAATTTTTTACGGTTGTCATAAAACAACAAGCAACTAGTAACACCATTAGTCAGTTACGTAAACCAAATCTGCCAGTAACTAAGCCAGTGCAACTGCATATCAGGACATGAATTGCTTGGACCTTGATAATTTCTAATTCAGCAACTTTGGGGGCTACAAAATGAATGTCCTTAATTTGTGGGCGTTTACTAAATCGTCCTGGCTAAAGAAACGCTTAGTTTTAAGCAACACGTTTACATCGTAGTTGACAATAAAATTAAAACGTTTCAATTGTTGCAAAAACAAAATTTTCTACATTTTCCCGCAAAATACTAAGACAAACATAAAACAGTGTAAACATATATTTCCTACTTTTGCTGAAAACAAAATTTCTGTTGAAAATAAAGAATATCTGTTCACAACATATAAACAAGTTTTAACAAAAAAACTACCATTCAATGAACAGTCTTTAAGATTGTTAAAATCTTGTTTAAAACACACGTTGAAAATCTATATGTTAATTAGACAAGCATTTTCTTTAAAACCTTTTTTATAAGCTCGTGTGCATCCCAAGGGAAATCTACGCATAATGTTAGAAATATATTTTCCTGTAGATGTGCAAAATCCCTTTAAAAATAAAATAGGCTCAAAATAAGCACTAAAAATAAATTTAAAACTTTGAAAAATTAGCATGGGCCTCATGGGTTGCTATGCTGTTGACAAAATAACAACGAAATATAAACAGAAAATCAAAACAAATAGAAGAAATTCCAATCACATGTTTTATTTATAGCGTAGTGAAAATAGAGAAGCCTGAACCATTGAATATTAATACACAATATCCAATAGTCAATGCCTTTACATATTTTTGGTCGAGTTTCAACAAAGCTACCCAAAGACACTTACTTCTCACTCACTGTTCATTCGTATTGGAGTTGTGAAACAATTGGGTTGTGTCTGTATTCTATAGCCCCGGGTTGTGTCCCCCTATGACAAAATGTTGAAACTGGCGATATTTATTTATATAGTTTTTACGATTTAAGGCCAAGCACCTAGCGAACATTTTCTTTATTGGCTGTCCCTTGGGTCCGCTCGGGTCAGTGACATGGAAGTCGTAGAGTGTTGAGATACTAAACATCCAACATCAATATAACATTACGTACGCTCGTTCTTGAAGCTCGTCTTCCTCGGGTGCCCAGCGCTTGACGAATCGCTGGAGCATGTCCTTGGTGTTTCCTGCAGCCTGTTGCCCGCGGCAGTGACGGTAGTGATCACCTGATCGCTCTGTCTAGTTCCAGAACACTGCTCTAATGCTCGGCCTTCGATTGACGAGAAATCCGCAAATTGAAGCATTTATCAGATGCCTTCCGTTAGCACGATAATTATAGGGACCTTTAGATAAACGCACTCCCTCTTAGAGTTTGTCATACTTATGAACCAACTAAATAATGGTAAAAACGGGTTTCTGGCCGGCAGGGTGTATTTTTGTAGTATTTTATTTATTTTAACGAATTTTAAGCAACGATAAATAGAACGTTCGATTTGTAAACTTCTGCTTGACCTGCGATGTTATCACAAATCAAAAGTTATTTAATTATTTTTCAGGCATATACTACATAAAAATTTCACGGTGACTCGATTTCTGTTTGATTTAATTTACCAAGGTGTGAATTAGAGTATGCAAGCCCGGAGAATTTTGTACTGTTTAATACATATAACATTTTCTTTCAATGGACGTTAATTAGACTTTTATCCGTAGCAAAATTAATGAAAAGGAAATATAAAATGATAGTGCAGGAAGTTTATTAGGATAATTATGTAAGTAAATACTAAATAAATTAAAATACCTGAATAATGTGTTTGAATTTTCTTTGGACTTTTGAATTTTTTTTTTTGGACAAAAATAAATTGAAAATTTGTTGTCCACGAGAAAATTAAGTATGAGAATCATCTCAATTTGCTAATCAAAATGGGATAGGCCCTCCTCAATGTCTTATACACAAAAAACTATTTTATTGCACCTAATGAAATAATACTTATTTGCACGTAAGTTTTACTGTTCGAAATGAATATAACAATTCCTTTTTGACGACAAAGTAAGACCAATTGTACAAGTAGTTTTGTTGTTCAATGTCAACAGAGGGTGCACAATGCTGCGAGGTCAATTTCCTCAGACTTTTGTTGAGGCAGTACAGAATAGACGGACGTGAAGTGTCCACGCTCTACTTGACGAATTAAAGGTCAAGTTGTAAGGACACTGTACATGTGAATACGAAATCTGAGTTGTGCTCAACAGAGCAGAATCTATATCAGATGGTCGAAACTTAAACACCTTGGAGCTTTTTTTTTTCGTTATTTTACCTTTGCATTTTAATCTTATGTGTAAAGACAATATGCAAAATCGCATGAAAAAATTAGATAATATTACTATTAACGACTTAAGGAGGAATTTTTCCAAACAACAATCTCTTGATTTAAATTTGTTGACCAAATACTACATCACTAGCGCGCAAAGTGACTCTTTTTGACCCGAGCTCAAGTTTTAAGACCAATGGTTGAAAAGATACGTTTTCCCGTTCGATGAACTATATTTTTCGTCACATTGCAACATTAATTAACAAAATGAGTTAGAAAACGAAAATGGTTTTCATGTAAAATAGATTACTTCTAAAACGACTTCCAGCTTGTTTAGAATTCTGGTAATAGTGGTAATGCAAACAAACAGCTGTTTAGTAAGCGATTCAATCATTTCGTCTACTGTATTACGATTTTGCTAACACTATATCGAATGATTGGCAAGCATGTGTCAATATGATACATCCGATGTAATCAATCGATGGATAATTTCGATACATGTGATGATTGCTTACAATCAAAGTTTACAGCTGTTTTGACTTTACTCCATAGGGAGTAAACGTGATACTTTACACCCGCAACACACGTATTAAAATGGCTGTTTTTCCATATTGTTTCCATTTACGTTTAGTAAAATTACGAATAATTGCCGTTTTGTTTAATATGACTAAGAAATGTTTAAAATTATTAAGTTTTAATTTAAATCTATATGGTCTATATGAAAAAATTTACATATAGACACACTTTTTTTTACACCCTTTTCTTTGGAAGGTTAAGGGTGTTAAAAAATGTCGAAAGGAATTTCTAGGTTATAACAGGTGTGACTAAACCAGCATTGCATTGTTAACAACCTTGGCGTAGAAGGATTAGTTATTTGACGACCGATAAAACAATGGTAAATAAACATTGTGTTTAATTTTTTCTACAATTTCCCCTCGCCACCATGGGTCTTGAAGCAGGGGCGGCAAGAGTAATTCTCACGAAGCCCAGATTTTATGGTCCACTCCCCCCAGGTTTACCCTATAATAATACTATGACCGTAATATTTATTGATTGAAGGTGAACGTACACATTGCAGGATTTGAGTTTTGTTTGTTTTAAGAAGAAGTTAGTTACGTTAAAATCATAAAAAGTTTACTTTTGGATGCGGATTTGATAATATTTTATCAGCTCTCGAGTATGTTACGAGGGGTGCTGACAGTGGTTACCATTTTAATTTCACAATTCTCTTAAAGTTTTGAGCTTTCAAGCAGTTCACTGACGTCTACGCAACAAAAATTCATCTTAAGAAAAATAAACAAAAAGAAGACAAAAAGAAAGACAGGTATGTGAGGGAGGTAGGCCTAAATGGGTTGTGAGCACGTTAAATCCATCTGTTTATTGACATGAATTGAACAAATTGTAATGATAAGCATGTTTTTTCTCAATTACACTCTCAAAGCAAACAGCCTACCATAATAATCTAAATTCCCACAACAATCTTATTTTGCAAAATATGGCTCATTTGATAATTCAAACCCTGTTATTAAGCTGGAAAAGGTGTCAACGCCGTTCACCTTTTTGGGTTCTTCGGCCCAAAGTTTGAAGGACAAAAACGTTTGAAAAAGATCGAGTTTTAAATAGTTCTGGCTTTCGAGCTCGTCCAAGGAACCAATATACAAATTGAAGAACTCACTCGTTGGTTGACAAACTCAAACACTTTTCTCAAAAATCTGTAGTGCGGAAGATTAAAATTTTGAACAGAACTCACCTATCAGCTGTTTCACACCCCGAGTTCATTGTTCTGGTTCCAATCACAATCCTACTGACCAGTGGCCATCCTGTAATCCTGCGGATGGTTACCCAAGGCCCGGAGCCTTGTCCCCTTTCGTCCCTTCCTCCCTTCGCGGTGAAAGCCCGGGTGATCTGGTTGCCGGTAGAGGCCAAGGCCATTCCTCCTCTATCATTTCTTGATTAATCGCTCGTTGTCCAATTGCTTTCCGAGGCGATCCGGTCGTTTTTATCATAGGAAACGCACATGTGAGAGATTGTTTCAAGGCGCGAACGCACGTTTTGGACGCGTGCGGGGTTGCAATGTTGCAAGGATCTTTTGGGATCCTAGCAGCGACAAGATTACATACTCTTTGAAGGTTGGTGTTGCTAGAGGCTAGAGGTTTCCATAAGGGCAATTACTTCAACAGTTAAGGGTGCTAGCATCAAAATTGCTTAGATGTAACACCACCATGTCCTAGTCACACTGTTGAAAGGAATTCCCCAAGATGTTAGAGTTTAAACAGAAGTACTACTAGAGGTTTCACCAACCAGTTGAGGTCCAACCGGAGTGATTCAATGGGATTCCAAGAACCTATTAGGGGTTTCTCTGGTAGGGGTACAGTTGCATTTCTGCATTTGCATTTGCATTTCCCGACATGTTGGGGTTCTATCAGGAGTTGTTGTGAGAACAAAAATCCGAATCATTGAAACCTCCTAGCCTCTGATTTTGGGGTAGTATTAATATTGTACTTAATACACTTAATACTTTCATTGAAATGGCGACAGGTATATTAAGCCAATTATGAATGGAGATGAGTGTAGGATGAGTGGCGCGATCTTGTAGTCTTGTTAGTGACTAAGGCCGACATATTCCCAAGGCCCCACTAGAAAAGCAGGCCATGCTGCAGGATCCATGACGTCACACTAGTGGATTGATTTTATTGATAAATTCATTGCCATCACAATTCCCATAGGTTTTAGGCTGTTTGTAAGATTTTAATGGCAAGAGTTTAGTACAACCATTGACTAAGGAAACCCACCACTGTGACGTAGTGTTGCGCTACCCGCACTGCAGCATAGTAACAGCTGTTAATGAATAGCCCATACAGCTAATGGCAACTAAGGAACCTACAGTTTATATTTGAATCCGAACCAGTACTGCGGATAGTCGTAGTACTCACCCGTGCGGACGTTAATCCACACCAGGGAGTATCGCATCCACAGTGCATGCCTATAAATATACACAATTCGTGACCTCCTAATAGTTGGATTACAGGACGATGCCACCGTACTATTTTTGATTACCGGAAACATATTTTGTTAGGTCTATCGTTTTAAGAACCATAGTCTTTAAACCGGATACTGAGCGACACATTTTGTATTTAGTGCTCATTTGAAAACTAAATCTGTATTTATAAAAGAGGAAATTGGTATATATATTTGAACGCTATGGACGCTATTAATTGTTTGAATGTTTTCAAAAAATATGCAATTACTAATTATTCCGAGCGGCTGATACAGGCGGAAGAATTTAGAAAGAAGGAATCAAGATCAGAAACGTCCAGTCAAGGCTGGCAAGAACAGCTTGTTAACATCAATTAAAATCAACCGTACTTTGTATTTAGCGTGTCTATTAAGCCCTTGATCGTGATGTAAATTCATTTTGTAAATAAATTCGGTTTTTTATAAGCAGTTTGTTGGTCCAATATTATTGAAATATCACGAACAAAAAAAAAATAAGATAAATGATTAATAAAACATTTCCCAGTGATTGGCTGTAATATTTGTTTATCATTTTTGAAAATTATATTTTAAACGGAGGCAGGACGTTGTATTATTTGAACTAATTAAATGAACTAGTTTTTATCATGTAATATCATATTTCAATTTTAGGTAATATCCTTATTTACTAAGGTCTAGTGAAATATAAAATATTACTTAATATTCACACCCCTTTTAGGCCCTACATGACCACCACATAATTTTATATGATACGTCCAACCAATACGTCATCGTATATTGTAAACTTGAACTACTAATTTTAGCCAGAAATACATAGAAGTAGGGTAACCTATAACAAATTATTTGTGATAATTACGCAAGTAAAACTTCCCGGACAAAAACAAGTAAAAGTAACAGGTACAAACAAATGAATACAAACTTGCCACACTATTATAATGTTTATTTACTATTGTTTTATCGGTCGTTGAATAGCTAATTTTTTCAAGGTTGCTGTGAACAATGCAATAATGAAAAGTAACACCTGGAACCTCTAGAAATTCCTCACATAAGATGAAGCAGAGGTTATAGTAGAACTACGTTAATAATTTGCTAAGGTAAACAGGTTATGCACTTTTAACTTCTTTTTGAAATTTTAACTTAAAACAACTTTTTATAGTTGTTTATGACGATTTAAGCTAACAAATTTTACAATAAGTAACCTTGGAGTTCCTGGTTTACTGTGGAATATCTTTTACAGTTCGACAATAACCCCTATAAATAGGGTATAGTTGATAGTTTGGGCCAGAAGATTAGTAATACGTTATCGTCTGTATCATGATCATACACAGGAGACACGATTTGAGTTACAAGATTCAAATTGAAATTCCTGTAAACCAAACGACAAAAAAGTTGGATACTTTGTTGTTTTCGTAAATTGGCGCGTTTGAATGGAACGCGATGTGGCCTAGCGATAACGGTAAAATAAAAATACAGTATGTTATGTCTGAGTAGCCTTTGTTCAGGATAGAACCTGCAACCTTTCAACTGCTGTTCGAGCGCTATAAGCAATCACCTACGACTTAGAAACGCTAAAAAAACACGACATACGGCCTATATTTTCGAGCACACACACACATCAACCCGATTATTGTAGAGGAAGGTGAACGTATTAGCATATACTGTACTAACACAAGTAGACTTATCATCCCATTAACACGAGTTCATGTCCGGTGACACTGGATCGCTAGTGTCCACGAAATTTTGTTTCTATTACTTTTATTTAGGGTTAATTTCTTGATGCTTTACTGTTTGTATATCGTTTTATTTGGTTAAACGAGGTTTTAAATGACTGAAATGACAAGAAACAAATTGTAAAAAAAGACAACCTCTACAGTGCAACGAACGCAACAAAAAAATTGTCTTCTGCATAACTCAATAGGGAATCTACTTAAGAGAGTATCTATGGTATTAGGTAATGCCAATGCGTAAGACTCTAAAACTAAACTTCGCGAATATTGTTCACAGATTGTGTATTTAATTCTAAACTAAGGGATGAAAAAATTTGGACCTGATGAGTTGATCAACTATCCTCGCTAATTGTCGGCAGTGTAGTGGGAGGGTCGGCCTTGCTACGGGAGGTATACCCCGGTATCGACGACAGGGACACTCCAGTCCTATCCGCGCCACCATGCCCGCCGCTGCAGATCTACTCCTGGTCCCGCCTGTACACCGGGAGATGGCTGCCGTGAGGGGCGCCGTGGGAGCCACCAAGGGCGCCGTGGGTGCCACCAAGGAAGCTGTGGCGAAGTACCACAGCCAGCCGGACCGCCAGCGCCACCAGGCCTTCATACAGGTGGATAAAACAGTTTTAATATTAATAAATACCCTCGCCGCAGCAAACCTGCAGACTAAGCGAATTTCCATTTGACTGACTGGATTTACACTGAAATGTCTACTTAAAAATATAACATTTATTCCCTATTTAAATAGAATTAGTTTAACAAGTACTTAGGTTTACTGCATCAGGGAGGGTAAAACTGTAATTTTTTGTAAAATGTTAATAGTTAGTAAGAAATAAAAACATTTTCCAAATTTGATCAAAATATGTTCATAAACAAGCAAACTACAACAGTTTACTTATTCTCCATAAGAATAACATGGGAATTTTAAATTTACAATTTTTTGGAATTTTCTCCGTAACCATTAGGCGCATAATAACGCTTCAATATACTAAATTATTTGTTTTTTTAAGCTCTACAAAATGGTTTGAAAAGAAATTGTGAAATTTTATGTTTTTAGGGTCAAAAATGGGAAAAACCTATTTTTACCCCATAAAACCCCCCATAAACCCCCGTTCCCATAGTCCGATCATGCTGGTTTGCGAACTCATTCAAGTTTATCCCGAATTACACCTTCAAACCAAATATTATCAAAATCGGACAAAAATTACTCAAGTTATCGTGCGGATGGACACACACACACACACACATATATATATATATATAGATATATAAAAATTTGAACGAATGGTGTTTTTGGCCTCTGGGGACATCAAAATGAAAAAGTAAATCGGTCCCGGGCTTAGGTCTTACCATGAGACCTACGGTAATAGCTACTTCCCTGGAAATTCGCTAATAAAACATTGTAGTGTTAGGGGCTAACAAAATTGATCGTCAAGAACTTATACATCACAGAAAACAGAGATGACAAGTGGGCATGTCTAAACAATTATTATATGTCAGTAAAAGTTAAGTCAATAACTACAGGGTATATTTTATAGTTACATGGGTGTATTTGGTTTGGTTAGAGTATGATCTGGCTGATTATAAGTATAAGATATTTAAATAAAGAGTGTCAGGAATATCATACATACTTTCTACCATTTCTACATGGGAAAGGGCTGGGATAAACAAATTTTATTTATGGGACAAATCATAAAAGTTGCAATAGCTTTTGAACAGCAATTTTTAAAACATTGGGGTTTATTTATTTTGTGGTAAGTTGAGAGAACTATATCATACTGAATTTTAATAAAAAACGTTCGTGCCATTTTCGTGGAAATTCAATTTTCCGTTATCTTATGGTGTTTTATTTCCATCTGCCTGATTGGATTTACACTAAAATGCCTCCTAAAATATCACAGTTATTCCCAATTTAAATAGAATTAGTTTAACGAGTACTTAGCTTTGCTGCAACAGGGAGGGTAAAAAAGTGTTTTTTTTAGTAAAATGTAAATAGTTTAGTAGGAAATAAATGTGTTTTCCAAATTCGATCAAAATATGTTGATAAACAAGCAAATTACAACAGTTGACTTATTCTCCTTAAGAATAACATGGGAATTTTAAATTTAAAATTTTTTGTAAATTTTTCCGTAAGACGGAAAAATGCCTGGTTATATTTATTACTACCAAATTTAATCTAAATTGAAAAGCAGGTTTAGTCTGTTGCTCTGCACAACCCCACACATAGAAATCACTTCGAAAACCACCTTTTAAAAACGTATATTATACGCCCAAAACCTCAAACTCAAAAATGCTGACGTAAATAATAATTTTTCCAAGAAACTAGGTATAGAAAGAGAAAACACAAATTGATGTCTCGGCAAAGATTGTTGGTTACTATCACATCAATTACCTACATCCCCCCCCCAAAAAAACAGAAAAAACTGCAGTTATAATATAAGTTATTTGCTGTTGATGTAACCAGAAAAAAAACATTTTATTATAACTTTTGTCAAGTCAATGGTATAAACAAGACAAATGAACAATGAACAATAAACAGAACAGTAGGTATGAATAATTACTAGTCTATATATTTGTGCTGGTATGGAAGTAAAAACTTAGTTTATGCTTGAACTAGCCAATATAATTCTAAGACCAATAAAAACATTTATATTTTCCGACTGACTTGGCAACCTCAGTAAAAAGTTGAAATTGAACTCAAGTTTAATAACGTCAACGACAGGAAAGCCACGGTCCCTTTGTGAAGTATTTATAATGCAGAGTTTCCATATAGCCTATCAGTACTTCATTTTCCCACTCCAGGGTATATTTTTGTAGTGTTGTCCACAATCGCAAAAAAAGTTTTGACGTAAAAGAGATCAGGGGTTGTAAAAGGGATTGTTATTGCAAAAATACTTTACAGAAAATGTTCAAAGTTTACATTTCCTATACAGGAGGCAGTGAACGTGATGCTGGACGAGGCGGTGTTTTCTCTGGACCGACAGAGTCCCGTGCTACGCTGGACTGATCCTGACAAACTCCTGGACATCCTGGACCTGGACCTGGACAAGTCTCCCCTCACCCACGACCGACTCCTGGGCCTAGTCAAGGATACCATCAAGTACAGTGTCAAGACTGGTCATCCATACTTCATGAACCAGCTGTTTTCTGGGTGAGGTTATGCTGGAGTCAGTTGGTAGTTTAAGTTTTGTGTTTGATTATTGAGGTTCTTTTACTTAAGATAACATTGAAAAAAATGTCGTGACCCTATACACTGTAAGTAGTTTTTTTTAACTATTTTTAGACCAGAAAGTAGTTTTTTACAGAAATAGTTCGGTAAACTCAACCGGTCAGTGCTAATGCTGTTGACGACGGTCCACAGTGCACAGAGTTGGTAAACTCGTCCAACGCAACCATGCAAATTTTGCAGCTTATTGCCTACTATATAGGGTGAATAAAAAGTCAAGAAGCCCCTCTCTATTTTGCTAAGTGAATATACAGAGATATCCTTTTGGTGGTCATGCAATCTTAGCAGGAAGTTTCATTTTAGGATTTTACAATTTTTGAGTGTCCCCCCAAAAAGGGGGAATCGGGGGGCAACTCAAAAATTTTAAATGTAAATCCCCATCAAGTGACCATTCAGACATAGGATGTTTCATTATTATTATTTACTTTGGTTGTACAGTTTTGGTTGTTGAAAATTAAAACAGTTGACAAAACAAAAACAAACATTTGTTTGTTTACGTCGCAAAATCCAAAAATTATAGTAAACATTACTTTCGCATAGTAAACATTCTTTTGTCGTAGTAAACAATGTAATGATGAATTTTCGCAGGTGATAAACATGTAGGCTAACGAAAACAGGTTATTTCACAGTAGTGTAGCGACATAAATATTACGTGAGTTTTGTACACCTAAGACAGTTTTTTTTTTATTACAGTAATAACAATCACTACTCATTATTTCTAAGAAGAGTGGTTATGTTTTCATTTATAACCTCTCAGTACCACCTTTAACTTGTATAAAATAGTCAATGGTACCACTGACAGTGATGCAACAAACCATGTACCAAACACGCACCACTCATTTACAACAATTAAATTATTTGGTATAAACAGCTGATTAGTTATAACGTTCGAAGTATTACAACAGTACGTCTCAATCCTTAACCCTCATTGGTTTATTACTCGTGTTATTAAGTAAAACAATGCTTTAAAAATGGTCGTAGGTAAACAAACATAAGAAATAATGATCAGTTGATCAGCTGGTACAACAATGAATTAATGAATCGTGAATTAATTTTCATCTGTACGGAGGCGAGGCATTGACACGTTTTACAGATGCTCGCTTATCTTTAAATTCTGATGTTTTGTAAAATCTTTGGTAGAGTACCATACAATCGTATTTTTGTTTATTTTTACAGGTGCATTATATTTCAATGTTAGGGCGCTTTCAGAGTTTGTAACAATCTATTAAAAATATGTGCAATTACCAAACACCTAATCAAGGATTTCGTTTTGTGAGCGGGCTTGTTTTCTTATTGCAATAGCGACGCTATGTTACCCCCTGTTGTCACCAAGTAACCCTTTTCTTGTAAGTTTAAGTTAGACTACCATATTTTCGAAGACTTTGTGCCTCCATTGTAAAGTCTACGTAACGTGGTCATTAAGAGTCATTAATCCTCTTCAACCTGGACGGTGTGAAGATAAGTCGTACTAAACATGTGACAGTGACAAAAAACATTTAGAATTTATAATGTTATTTTCTTTCTATTTTTACATTAGTTTCAGACTTAGGTCTATCATAGTGTTGCAGGCTAATTAAGGAACCACCTTCACACAGTAATTAATTGATTAAAATCAATATACAGGCTAAATAATTTAAAATTGTTTCACGGATGGGTGGAGTAAGTTTAACCATATTACAAATCAGACGAAATTATCTCATGGTCACTTCCAGCCCAATATATAACCATACCTTCAACCTGATTATCGTAACCCTAACCTAGTGTATCTTCCACAGCGTCGACCCCTACGGCCTAGTAGGCCAATGGCTAACGGACGCTCTCAACCCCAGCGTCTACACGTACGAGGTGTCCCCCGTCTTCACACTGATGGAGGAGAAAGTCCTGGCGGAGATGAGGAGGATCGTCGGCTGGACCCAGGGTGACGGCATCTTCTGCCCCGGAGGTTCCATGGCCAACGGGTACGCCATCAGCTGCGCCCGCTACCACGCCCTGCCCCAAGTCAAGGTAAGCTGTTTTATTTTACTACGAACGGTATTTGACGTTTTAGGTATGACTGGTTCTAGGTCTTGTTTGATTAATTTTTTTTTGGCTAGGATTCGGTAAATGGTTGCTTGCTTTGGAGATAAAAGTTGATGTTTGGAAAACCTTGAGGTGAGTTTGCTATTGTTGCCAACTTGGTGACGTTTTTTCGGGTATTTGTAAAAAAATTTGCTTGATATCAAAACAAAAAGGGCGTGGGAATCGTGGGTGGAATTTCCTTTTTCTGCCGCTTCTTTCTTTGTACTTCCAACCTTTTATACTGTACCACTGTACGTTATGTTTTGTTGTTGTTTGCTTATCCCCTGGCAATCGACCTGTTGGCAACATCAAGATTATTTGGAACAATCTGACACATGTGGCTAAAAAAACGTAACATTGTTAAGTACCTACTGATTTAGGCAGATGACTCTTTAAATACAAAATAATAATAATAATAAAATACAAAATGTATCGGTCTGAAACAACAATTTAACATCAATTAACAATTTTCAGGCTTGTGTTATTTTTTAGAACGGTTTTGGAGTGACTTGTTTTGTGTTATGTTTACAGTTGTAAAACATGTTTTACACTTAACAAAACTTCTCATCATTTACGATGTCAAAACAAAAATTATAACAATTAAATATTTACATGTATGTAAAGAACTAATTAAATGAGAACGCCTTCGCAAAGGAAACGCAGCAACGACGCGCTCCTGTATTGCGGGTATTGCATTGACTTTCTGCAGGCGGTTTTAAAGCCTCGTTCACACGGGGCGAGTTTACACGCTACTCGCCGGCGTGTAAGAAGCCGGCGAGTTGGCGAGTGTGCTTGTAGTCGTTCACACGATGCTTTTTCCACTCGCTCAGTAGCTGGCTTGAACCAAATCCTCCACCATCTTTGAATAACACGCGCACAAGCACAAGCAACTGTGTTCACACTGGGCTACTTTACACGCCTACTTGCTCAAAAGCTGGCGAGTTGGCATGTAAAGTAGCGGCAGCGTCAACTTTTTCCAGAGCTTTTTTACAAGCAGCTTTTGAGCGAGTACGTCGTTCACACTGAGCTATTTTACTAGCTGCGTGTAAAAAAGCCGGCGTGTAGCTTGTAAACTCGCCCCGTGTGAACGGGGCTTAACTGTATGTTTTTATAATCTCGTCTCGTAGAATAAAATTAAAAATTTCCCGAAAATTTCGAAACCAGTCCATCTCTAATTATAATAAAATAGACCCTAATTAACTGTGTCATTGTATGAATCAGTTGCACAATGGATTTCGATTTGGAAATTTCTAACAGACGTTTTATGATACATAATATACATTTTAAAATTTTCATTTTGCGATTTTCAGAGTCAGGGACTCCACGGTTTGCCCAGACTAGTCGTGTA
Organism: Macrosteles quadrilineatus; assembly: GCF_028750875.1. Lineage (NCBI taxonomy): Eukaryota > Metazoa > Arthropoda > Insecta > Hemiptera > Cicadellidae > Macrosteles > Macrosteles quadrilineatus. The sequence continues at coordinate 69,537,424 of NW_026542602.1, forward strand.
TACCTCAGAGGACGCTCACTACTCCATAAAGAAGCTGGCTACACTGCAGGGTCTGGGATCTGACAACGTCTACCTGATCAGGACCGACTCCAGGGGTCGCATGGATGTCAACGACTTGCGTGCTCAGATACAACGGACCATACAGGAGGGGGCCAAGCCCTTCATGGTGTCTGCTACTGCTGGTAGGTCGGATAATACTATCTGTCACAGAGAAGTAAGCTACAGAGGAAATGTGCACTTTAAGAAGTTTAGCTCTATAGTCGCTGATGTCTAGTAATAGTAAAAACTCGGATACTACCACCCTTGCCTTCATCTGCTACACGGTCAAGGAAGACTCGGTGCTCTGTGTGATACGAATTTCCTTCCAGTGCTCACCACTCTGGCTGTTCCTTGCTCGACAACAGTATATAATTCAGACACAACATGCTAGAGCTGAAAACGCTCGGTGGTCCCATAAGCAATAAGTTTCCTCTGTACCTTACTTCTCTGTGTAGCAATAAACGCCAAAACGCAAATTGATTTAATTGTTGTGGCGCACAACAAACAAGCCTGAATCCTGTGGAATCCATTTACAGTAGTATATTTTAAACACGCTGTGCAAACTAACAACTATTTAGTAACCATAAATAATTTTAAAATTATCCAATAGACTGCAAGTTTTAAAAGGGGGTTGGGGTGAGAGAAGCTCAAGGGGGAGAATTGGGGATTTTTGGGAAAGTACACATCTAAAAAAATCCAGCTTTCCTTTAATTACTTCCAACACAAAACCTATATTGACTGGACTAGTTGGTGACTGTTGGGAACCCGGGACTCGAGGACCAAAGTCCTGCGCTCTACACTCTCCTATTTGTTGGTAGCATAAAAGCATCATGCACCTGTGTCGTAGGTACCACCGTGCTAGGAGCCTTCGACCCGCTACCGGAGATCGCTGATGTGTGTGAAGCCAACGGACTATGGCTACATGTAGACGCAGCTTGGGGCGGTGGTGCTTTGATGTCACCTAGACATCGTCACCTACTCAACGGCATACACAGGTAACTTGGTACAACATGTAGACACGGAACAGCAATGTTAGTAAAGTCAGGCTGTATTGATATTGGAACAAATAACATAGAGATAACTTAGGAGTTGGCATGAAACATGAACTAAGCCATTGATAAATACCCCCGCAGTACTCCTGCAGACTACGCAAATTTCAATTCGTCTGATTGGATTTTTTTTTGTTTTACGCCATTGGCATTTTTACTCTAAAGAAAATGTAACGTCTAATCGAACCCGTCTCTCCTACACAGAAGTCCGAGATGCTAACCACTAGGCTAGAAACACTCTCTTAACAAAAAATATTCATATTTATCCGCTACATAAATAACATTAGATTTAACAAGTACAGTATTTAGTTTTGCTGCCACGGGGAAGGGGAAACATTTACTTTTCTCCACAAGAATATTATGGGAATTTAGAATGTACAGGTTTTTGGGATTTTCTTTGTTAACTTGAACCCTAAAACGCTTCAATGTACCGTTTTTTTAATCTCTACGTTGGTTTTATTGTAAAATTTGGCATTTTTACGTTTGAAGGGTAAAAACTCGAATGGTAATAATGTATCCTAACATTATTTAATTAAGAAAGAAAAATCCTCATTAAAATCCTTTGGTGTATTTTACTCTTACTTCTTAACTCGAGGAAGGAAAGTCCTTGGGAAGTGAAGTAAGAAGGTTGACTTTTTATCCTAAAAACATTGTTAGAGCGCATTCTATGGTCGTTAATTATAAGGAACAGTCTCTGACAAAGAATACCGGTATGCAATTAAGTAACCAGTTACTTTCACCCTTTAAGGTCAAAGCCACACTCTTTGAATGCCTTTGCCCTTGGATCAGGTTCTGGTTTTTGCAGTTGCTAATCGGAAACTGAACAAAAATTGCTCAATTATGTAATTACCATTTTGGTTATGGGTTCTGGGTAACTTTTCTTTGGTTTGGCTCTTAAATATTGTGGTTTATATACAAAAAAAATTTTTCTTTGTATATAAACAAACATTTTTTACTAATAAATAGTTATCTTCAGATCCCTAGTTTTTTTTTTAACATGGTTTGGTATTTTTTACATCTTGCTACTATTTGAAAACAATTTTTGGTCTATTTCACAGTAAAGGTTTAGGGACGATAACGTCAAAACCAGTCACTGATATCAAAACTGAGCAAAAAGAAGATTTAACATTTTATCAGTCTATAAACTTATATTAACATTTATAAATAAACGGATCAGCAGACCGACACATAATTTCTCCCATTAGCTTTTTGGTAATTCTTATCATGCATGGGTAAGTGGTGGAAGTGACAACCATATTTTATACATAAAATAAAAAAAAAAGAAATAAAAAAAAATTCAATAACTTCTGAAGTGTAATGTTTACAGCTTTGGGGGTTCTACCATTTTGTTTTGAGATTAAAGGACATATCATATTAAATGTTGAATAAAATCGTTTGAGCCGTTATTTTAAAATTCCAATTTCTCCGTAATTTTCCGGGGTCTTATGGGAAAATCACCATTGAAAATAAAAGTAAAAAATATGAAAAAACCCGCAAGGAGAGACCATAGATACCTAGTACCTATATACCAAATTTCGTGAAATCGGACCACAGGAATAGTCAAAAGCTCAGTACAAACCATAGACAAAAAGAATTAAATATAGACCGTCAGCTGTGCTGCGGTTACCATTGGTTCTGGCGCACACCGCTGGGATCGCCACGGTAGTTACAGCATACGCGCTACGTAAACTACAGCGGTGTGCGCCGGAACTTATGGTAACCATGGTAACCGCAGCACGGCTGACAGTCTATATTTCATTCTTTTTGTCTATGGTACAAACACATAAATCACTTCAAAAACCATTTGATTTTTTGGGGGGTTCAGAGCAGAGGGACCCAAAAACGGACATTTCCACCCAAAAATCTAACTCAAAAATTTTGAAAAAACAATTCTTTCTCCATATACAATGTCTGGAGAAAGTAGAAATAAACAGGGATTTTTTCCTCAAGTAAACTTAACGCTCTTATCTAACAAATATATGTTAAATTTGTATCTTACAACTCCAAACATTTGAGACAATAACCGTGACTAATTTATCACGACGTTCAGGGCTGACTCGGTGACCTGGAACCCACACAAGCTGTTGACAGCTCCTCAACAATGTTCTACGTTCCTGACCAGACACACAGACCTGCTCGGCCCCTGCCACTCTGCCTGCGCCACCTACCTGTTCCAACAGGACAAGTTCTACGACACCCGGTACGACACTGGTGACAAGCACGTCCAGTGTGGCCGCCGCGCTGACGTACTCAAGTTCTGGTTCATGTGGAAAGCTAAGGTAAGGATATTATCTCTGGCTATGGACAGAGTTATATAAAACCTTGTAAAATTGAGCAAACAGCAGGGTACGGATGTAGGCTAAATAATTGATGTACTATACACCAAACATTTAGCCAGTTTAAACTAACTGAAAGTTTATTTATCATAAACTTCTTTATATTTTATGTCTCGTAAAATAGTTATCATACACAGTAACAAAAACTATGCAAGGAAATAGAGTTTTAGACTTGTGAGTAGTTCATTCAACTATAATCTAACAGTCAACGGTATAAAATCTATTCAGAGTGATTAATTCATAAAACTGATAACCTTTGAAGAGAACAAAGCGAATTCAGTATGAGGTTAACAAGTCATTACTGCACTTCATTTTTTGGCATCATAATCGTTACTTGTCTCAGGTGCTCCTCCATTTTAACCTGCCTTCTAATCGGATTCCCACTCCACATTTGGTAGAACAATTTAAGTTGTTCCTTCTAATGATATAATTTTTTTGGTCTCCTGCTTAACCCCATCTGTGTCTTTGAAAAGTTGTCTAATTTTAAACCATAGAAGAGACAACACCGCAACACCACTTTCGAATACCATTTGGTTTTGTGCCAATGAACTGATCTAAAATCATACGATCATGAAAAACTATACTTTGTCCAAATGTCAATTTAATTGACAAACCAGCTGACTGACGTGTGCAATTATGAAGTGTTTGGTACCCACTGATTGACTCAAGCCGCAACTGTTACAGGGCACAGATGGGCTGGCAGCTCACATAGACACAGTGTTTGACAACGCAGCATTCTTCACTGAACAGATCCGCCACAGACCTGGGTTCAAGTTGGTCCTGGATCAGCCTGAGTGCACTAACGTAACCTTCTGGTACATCCCTCCCAGTCTACGTGGCCAGGAGAACCAGCCAGACTACAACCAACGCCTTCACAAGGTAGAGGAATTCCCACAAAGATAGATAGGGTAATATAGTTGGAATCTATATCTACTAGAGGTTTTTAAACTGGAATTTTAGTGAGTATAGCTGGCTTACCTGAATGGGGAAGAGTCCAAACTGGTAAGTTAACTAGAAACACAATACTTTACACTATGACTATACACAAAATTAAATACTTCACTCCTTCACTGTCACTGACAGCATTTGCCATTAAAGAAGAGGGAATTTTTCAAGGATATAAATATTTATCTTTGGACTTTGACTTTAATAAATGAATGTGGGAACATGGTTTTTATTGTATACTGAGAGCTGAAGAAAGAATTTCATGTTGTCTAAAAAAAAAGTGTGCAATCGAAACTCACATGTCGATGTAATAAAAACACTTTAAAGAGTTGTGAGACACAACTCGACAACTAAATAACAAAAAGTGGGAATCTATGATCAAAAGGAACATGATTTCTAATTGCATCGTAACGTTTTCTTTGTTTCGCGCTTACAAACTTCTTGCTTCACATTTCAAAACGAGATTGGTTAGTGTTCAAAGTCTCAAGAACCAAATGAATATGCTAAGGTAAACTATATAATGCATATTTAATGATAAGTGAAACCCTTGTGTTATGAGACCCTTGTTACTTTGTATAATATTTACGAGGTATAAAGAAATCTAAACTTTGTAATATTTTCATTTTAGATCAATGATTTCCTATTCCTCTACGATTGAAAGTACACCATCACCACTTTAATTTTCACTAGGGATGGTCAAGTCTTGAAATTTTCGGGAAATTTAAAATCTCGTTACACGAGACGAGATTTCTTTTTGGCCGAGATTTTTATCGAGACGAGAATAAAAAAAAAATTAAAAACGTGTTTTAGTTAGAAAATATAAATAAAATTAGAAGCTTCAACATTTAAAGTTCAGAAGTTTATTTACAATTCCACTCAAGACTGAGACATAAACATGACTGATATTGTTTACCTCCAACTAACATATGATACATTTAACATATGATAATATGTGAATATAACATTATAATACATCTTTCCCCTTTAAAAAACAGCAAACAAATTTGAAAGATTTAACTAAAAATAATAACCAACCAAACTTTTCCCTTCTTTTGAGACCATTATATTGTATTCTGAAATCTTGATGGTAGCTTGATTTCCCTACGAGGTCTTAGTTGTACTTGCTCGTCTTGCCTTGGAACTGACTGGGAATTGTTTTGTTGAGTGAGTGATGGTTTCAGATGGCGGCGATTTCTTCTTAATGTAGCCCCGTTATCACCTTCTACCCAGTAACTTCTTGGAGTTGGTCCTTGGTTAACAACCTTTCCTTGCTCCCACCTTCCTTCATTTCTGAAGACAACTCTTTCGTTATTTCTTACAACCCTTAAGTCTTTGGCTGACCGATCATAATATTTTTTCTGCAGCTGTTGTCTTGTATTTAACCTGTCTTGTACTCCATCATTCAGCGTTGGTTTCAGCAGTTCCTCGGTAACAGGGATCGTTGTCTTACACCTGCGTTGAAACATCAGCTGAGCTGGAGAATATCCCAGATGCTTAACGGGCATGTTCCTAAGCTCCAATAAAGCCATTTTCAAATCCTTATTGTCATACTGTACTTTCCTTATCAACTCTTTGGCCATTCCAACTGCCCTTTCAGCAAGCCCATTTGATTGTGCATAGCCTGGACTGCGTGTCACAATTTCAAAATTCCATTCACGGGCAAATTCCCTCATTTGGGCACTGTTGTAAGGGACATTATCCGCTACCATTATATCAGGAGGGCCAAATCTACTGAAGATGTCTTTGCATGCTGATATTACAGACGTTGCTGATTTACATGGCATTTTAACCAGCTCCAACCAGTTTGAGTAAGCATCCATCATGACTAAGTACACATTTCCTCCATATGAAAATATGTCACATCCGATACGCTCCCATGGTCTGGTAGGTGTAGGATACGGCATAAGGGTTTCCTTTGCATTACTCCTGGAAAACCTTTCACATATCCTGCAACGAGCCACAAAACTTTCAATGTCTGTAGCCATTCGTGGCCAATAAAGTATTTGTCGAGCCCTAGCTTTGCACTTTTCAATTCCTCCATGCGCGATGTGGATTCGCTGAAGCATGTCCTGTCGTAGCTGTCGTGGCACAATCAGTTTGTGATTTAAAAACAATAAACCATCTTCTTCAGATACCATATGTCTTTGGTTCCAATAGTGGCGTACTATCTCTGGGGTGTCTTGCTTCCTTTCTGGCCATACTTCTTTGCAGTATCTCTTCACGATAGCAGTTTCTTGGTCCTCTTCAGTGTAACGCTGGAATAATTTCTTCTTCTCTTCAGTCATAGGCAATGAACTTGTTAAACTGTGTACTTGAAATTCTGAAGACACTGTCATTTCTGTGCATTTTAATGCTGCTCTTGACAACGTATCAGCAATAAGTTGGCTACTACCAGGTAAGTACTTTACTTCCAGATCATAATTCAAACACCTTAGTCTCATTTTCTGTAGCCGACCTGGTACCACGTGCAAATCTTGTTGAAAAATATTTACAAGCGGCTTGTGGTCAGTCTGAATTGTTACTTTATAGCCATAAATAAACCTGTGAAACTTCTCAACAGCAAAAACTATAGCTAGAGTTTCCTTTTCGATTTGCGAATATCTCTTCTCTGTATCAGTCAATGAACGGGACATGAAAGCCACTGGCTGCCCACTCTGCAACAAACAACATCCTAGGCCATCTTGAGAAGCGTCTGTTTGTATTTCAAGAGGTCTTCGAGAGTCAAAGTATACCAAAACTGGTTCACTGGAAATTAATGTCTTGATAATCTTCAGAGCATCTTCATGCTCTACGGTCCATAAGAAGTCCACATCCTTTCTTGTCAAATGTCTGAGGGGTGCAGTGATTTTTGCTAAATTTGGTATGAACCTCGATAAATACTTTAGCATGCCCAATAACCGCATTACCCCTTTCTTGTCCGTGGGTGGGTCCATTTCAACTATGGCCTTTACATAATCTGGGTCGGGTTGGATTCCTGCAGCCGATACTATGTGTCCCAGATACTTAACTTCGCTCTTCTTAAATTGCATCTTGTTTGGATTAAACTTGATTCCAAGTTTAAGGGCTGTGTCCAAAACTCTCTTTAAATTTTCATCATGCTCTTCCGATGTCGTTCCTCCTACAATAATATCATCATGTACTATGTTAACTCCCTTCAGGTTTCCAAAGCATTTGTAGTTATTTTTCTGGCACAATTCTGGACCCGAACAGATTCCAAAAGGAAATCTACAAAATTGGTATCTCCCAAATGGGGTACTGACTGTACACAGTTCTCGACTCTCCTCATCTAAAACAATTTGAAAAAACCCATCCTTAAGATCCAAAACAGTAAAATATTTGTAACCACTCAATGTTACCAGAATATCATCAGGGTGTGGCATTAGAAAGTGCTCTCTCATTACCACCTTGTTCAATGGCATCGGATCTATGCAGAGTCTCAAAGACTTATCGGGTTTTTCCACGATCACCAGAGGATTGACCCATGCTGTAGGTTTGTCAACTTTTCGAATCACCCCAGTTTCCTCAAGTTGGTCCAACTTTTCCTTTAGTTTTTCCTGTAAACTGTAAGGTACTCTCCGTGATTGTCGAATTTGTGGGATAGCACCCTCCTTAAGCTGAATATGATGAGTGCTTGGAAACTGTCCCAATCCTTCAAAAGCTGTCTTGTAGCCGGTTAAAACATCGTCCTTATCCTTAAAATTCAAACATATCGATGACACTCTCTTAATGAGTCCTAAATTGACACAATCGTTTAGTCCTAAAATTGGCAGTTCATGTTCGACATTCACTACAGCAAAATTCACATCTGCAGTTACACCTGTAATTGTTTTACATTGTAACTTTACAAGACCTAGTGGTTTGATTTTGAATTTTTCATCTCCCCAGGCTGAGAGTACATAAGAACTACGTTTTACGTGTGTAATGTTCATTTTCCGTACATAACTAGCAGGTAAAATACTGATCTCTGCACCTGTATCTAGTTTAAATTTAACTTGTGTACCACCAACAGTCAAGTTTTCTGTCCACGATTTTTCACTTTGACCTTTCACTCCACTAATGTTTAAGCTTACCGAGCCTAAACTAACATCGCTCACACAAGAGTCTTCATCGTGTTGTTCCTCGTTTGTAACAGCATGAGATTTTATAGTTTTGCTCCTACAAACCTTTGCAAAATGATTTTTACCATCACATTTCGAGCATGTTTTGCCATATGCAGGACATTTACCCCGTACATGTTTGTAGCCGCAAAAGCTACATAGATCATTCTGTTTTTCTTTTGCAGCACTCCGCGAAAGTTCTTGATATGGCACATTATTAACAACACATACACTGTATGGATCCGACTTAATACCCGTAAGCTTGGTTTCATTTTGCTCTACAATAGTCCTACATTGATCCTTGCTACTCTCTACAATCATACAGAAATCAATAGCTTTTTTCAAGTCAAGTTTTGTATCTCTTAATAGACGCTCTTGAGTACTTTTATCTCTTATACCTAAGACAATTCTATCTCTAATCATATTGTCAGGTTCAAGAAACTCGCATGATTTAGCTGCTATTTTTAACTGCATAACAAACTTACTGAAGTCTTGACCTTCTTCCTGCTTCATTCTATAGAATTTAAACCGCTCAAATATGACATTTTTCAGAGGACAACAGTAAGATTCAAACTTATCAAGTACGCAATCAAAACTATCTTTGTCATTATCTTCAAATTTAAAAGTATTATATACATCTAGGCCATCATCGCCTAACAGATTAAGCAGCTGCGCAATCTTAACTTCATCTTTAAGTTTCTTACCATGACCAGTTGCTATTAAGTACAGTTCAAACTTCTGACGAAATCTTTTCCAATTTTCACTCACATTTCCTTCAAAACTCATAGGTTCAGGCAACCTAAACAATCCAGATACTTCCATTATTTCTTCTAGGTTTCAAAATACACCTGACACCATGTTTTAGTTAGAAAATATAAATAAAATTAGAAGCTTCAACATTTAAAGTTCAGAAGTTTATTTACAATTCCACTCAAGACTGAGACATAAACATGACTGATATTGTTTACCTCCAACTAACATATGATACATTTAACATATGATAATATGTGAATATAACATTATAATACAGAAAGTCAATGCAATACCCGCAATACAGGGGCGTGTTGTAGTTGCTTTTCCTTTGCGAAGGCGTTCTTATTTAATTAATTCTTTAAATGTAAATATTACTTTAATTATTTTAATAATATTACTTTAACATTTGAGAAGTTTTGTTAAGTTCAAGCAGTGTGAGGAATGTTTTATTGTACTATAAAAAGTCAAAACAAGTAACTATCTTATAAAAATTAATATTGCTTTTATTTTATGATTTATTTTATTTTAGGATAAGTTGAACTCTATCCTAACTGATATCATTTTTAATAAGTAGGCATTTTTAATAAGTTAGGCGTGATTAATAAAAAAATGTTATGCTGATGTTTTTTAATAAAAGATTCGATTGTAAATATTTTTGCCTATTATCATTATTTTTGTATTTAAACAGTCATCTAACAATGTTACAAAATCAGGTAAAAATTTTGAACGTGCATTTCCCGTTGTGTATGAGAAGGGAAATCCCGTCTCGATCTCGTCTCAAAATTTTATGAGAAATAAAAAATCTCGTCTCGTCTCGTCTCGAACTAAAAATCCAATCTCGTCCATCCCTAATTTTCACCATACAACATTTTATTACATAGCTAGATTTACAAAACCAGAGGATGAAAAACACTATCACTGTTCAGTGGAATTTGTCAGTAACTGAAAGCAAGAGCATAAGGTAATGTAAATAAATGTTTTTTATAGATTGATCTTAAATATCTCACAATTTTGTTCCAGGTGGCTCCAAAAATCAAAGAGCGCATGATGCGAGAAGGTACAATGATGATCACCTATCAACCTCTCAAAGATCTACCAAACTTTTTCCGTCTCGTCATCCAGAACTCCGGATTGGACCATGCGGATATGAGCTTCGTGATCCAGGAAATCGAAAGATTAGGAGCAGACCTCTAACTTTAATCTCACTATTTATAATATTTATTGCTAGCATAGTTCAACATTGTGATAATATAGTTAGGCTTTTGAGCATTTCATAATTCTGTATTTATTACCAACAAGCTTAATTATCAAGAATAAAAGTTTGAACAGTCCTTGGTTGTCTTTTGAATCATCCTTTCTAATTTACTGCACTTGCAGGTGTTAGGTGGTAAATGAAAGATACCCCCGCCACAGCAAACTAAGCAAATTTACATTTGCCTGATTGGATTTAACTAAATGTCTCCTTAAAAAATTAAAATATCACATTTATTCCCTATTTAAATAGCACCAGTTTAATGAGTACTTTGGTTTGCTGCAAGAGGGAGGGTAAAAAGCTGTTTTTTTTGTTAAATGTTAATAGGAAATGAATGCATTTTCCAAATTTGATCAAAATATGCTCGTAAACAAGCAAACTACAACAGTTTACAATGTTCTCCATAAGAATAGCATGGAAATTTTTTATTTAAACTTTTTAAAATATTTTCTCTGTAGCCCCTAGGCGCATGATAACGCTTCAATTAGACCTCCTATATTACTTGTTTTTTTAAGCTCTACAAAATGATTTGAGAAGAAGTTGCTAGATTTTATTTATTTTTGGGTCAAAAATAGGAAAAATAAATTTTTCCCCATAAAACCCCCTATAATCCCCTGATCCCATAGTCCGATCATGCTAGTTCGCGAACTCGTTTGAACTGATTGTTGAAAGTTATCTTAAATATGGCGTAGACTACATTTATCCTGAAATACATTTGACTGAATTTGATTAGAATTTGGAGTTGTTTATTTTCCAAATTCAGAACCTTTAAAAAAACAAAATAATGATGTAGTTAAAAGTAAGGTGGTAAAAAATCAACACAAAACAGTCAGATTTTCACAAGTCTATCCAGTGAAATCAAATATATTTCAATGTAAAAATGTTTCAAAACCATTAATTTTCAATAAAAGTTACACAAATATCAACCTGTATAATGATATGAAATTACTGAGACAGTACGGTACAAAATACTGATTCCAGTTAACCAACAACATAATAATCTATCTGTGATCTTCAGAAAAAAAGTACTGAAAAAAAACTTTTCTCACATTAATCCGTTATATTATATGATTGATGTACTTTAATTACATATACTTTTAATAAAACTGTAAAGTGAACTTAAAAAGTACTAACTTAGGGGCTTTGTCAAATAAAAGTCACAAAATGTCACATTACACCGCAACGCTTACGATCACATGAGTTGTTTCACGGCAGTGGCGGCTTTAGAGAACCCGTTCTTCTCGAGTAGTTGAGCCAAACTCTGATGCGTCATGTCCACATCTTCCTCCGACCTCAGCTGCAGCACGTACTTAGCTCTGGCTACATCTGTCTTGGCGGACTCTTCAATGTACTGGATCTGGAGAAAACAAAATCTGTTAAAAGTAAGGTTGGTCCGCATTATGACTCTCTAACTAAAAAAAAATAAAAATACCCCTGCCGCAGCAAACAAAGCGAACTTCCATTAACCTGGTTGGATTTTCAGTAAATATTCCCAATTGTAAAATATAGGCCTATTTTATATTTGAATATAAAATGTGTTTTTTAGTAAAATGTTAATAGTTGAGTATAAAATAAATAAGATTGCAAAACATGATCATTATATCTATAAACAATAAACATGCAAACTAAAACGGTTTACTACCCTTAAGATTACCATAGGAATTTTAAATTTGCAGTTTTATGAATTTTTTTCTTTCTCCTTAACCATTTAACGTACAACAACCCTTCAATATACCAAATTGTTTATATTTAAGCTTACAAAATTGACTAAAAAGTAAATATAAGATTTAGTTTTTAATCAATTAAACATTAAGAGACACCGATATTGTAGCTGTAGGAGAGGCAAAAAAAAAGCAGAAGGTCATGTAATGTGGGTCAGCCATCTTGAGGAGAAATGAGGAGAGCTTATTGAAGATGGTACTAAGGGGAAGGAGACCAGTAGGAAGACCAAAGGTGGTGGGATCAGTCCAGAAGGATATGGAAAAGATGAGACTAGTAGAGGAAGATTCAGAGGACCGAGAGAATTAATAACGTGTTAGCGAAGCTAAGTACCAGCTTGGATACAAGTGGCCATGGCAGTAAGTATATTAAGAAAAATGGGAAAATCCATTTTTACCCAAAAAAACCCTGTTCCCAAAAACAATAAGATTCATTGTCAAATCTTTGGTTCGGTTGTAAATGGCTGTAAGAAGGGTGTTCTATAAAGTAAGTACAAAAAAACTTAAACAAAATTGAGAATAACATTAATTGTTGTTGTTCAAAAACGCCTTGTTAGCGATAGTGCCCATAAGCTGCTGTCAAGTATAAACCGTATTGAGAGTAGATTTTTCAGCTATTAACAAATATTTAACCAAACAAAAATGGTAAATATTATCAAGAAATAAAAGATAATTATTTGCACTGTGGAAAACACTACACTTTCATTATGATAATTGGTTCAAAAAGTCCAGAGTGACAGCGATCACATGGTTTAAAACAGTGTCCAACATGATGATTTTGTAACCTTGGTTTTTATGTCACCTTGAAAAGAGTAAAAATAACTAGTAGTGGGTGAGACCTTTGTTAGATTTAGGCGAATAAGAAATTTGGCAGAAACCCAAGGTAAACAGCCTAACAAAAACTTTCACTTAAACATACATACAAAGATACCTCCAACTTCTCTTGAAGGTCTAGGGGTTACGTAATGTTATATCACACACTGCATTTATAAGCTAAGAGTGAGCTCCAAAGTTTAAACATCCCCAATGCAGCCAACCTGTAGGCTAATAAAATTTCTATTTACAATACCAGGTTTGATTTTCACTAAAATATTCTATTAAAATTGTAATTTTTTGTCCTAGAATGCTAGTCACGATCCTGGGATTGTTTTTCACATTACTTCAGGCTAGACCTAGGGGTTGCGGCATTATTATTTAGATAAAATCCATTGGTGATTTGGCGGGATTTGAACACGGGACCTTGGGGACACGCTCCAACCACTAGACCAGCTCGCTTCCCAACTTAAAATTAAGTATCACAATCATATACTACTATTGAATAACATAAATTTTAAAGCGAACTTGGGTTGGTTGCAGTCGGGGAGGTAATAAAGTTTTTCTTTTATTGAAATTTGAAATGTAAATAGTTTAGCATAAATTTGATCAAAACATATACCGTACCTAATAGCATTTTAAATACCGGTACAGATTTAAAATAAGGTATATAATAAAATCGAAACAAAACCATTTTCACTTTGATATTTAACAAAGAAGTATTGCAGGAATAGCAAGAAGAAAACAATCTACTGATGTATATAAATTTGAAAAAGGAAAGGTACCAACCGAGTCTTTGAATCCCAATTTCTCAGCCATCTCGGCCCACTGGGTGTTGATAGTTTGGGCAACGAGGTCAAACACTTCAGGCTTCACTTTACACTTCGAAGCACTTCCTTGTATATCTGTAGCTTCTTGCTCTTCACTGTTCACTGGAATGAACAAGCAATACATATTAATAAACAATTACTACACGCATAACAAATACAGATAACTTAGGTACCACTAGAGCTTTACAAATGCATTCATATTATTTGCCTCCTAGATTGAAAATTGGTACTGTACAAAATATAAAGGTTCTTTGTAATCAATTCTTGTAATCATGGGAAACCACAAGAACTAACGGTAAAAGTTCTTTCACCCATTTATTTTGTATAGTTAAAACCTCAATTTCTTTTTCTTTTTTCCCATACAGATCAGCCAAGCTCACAACTGTACCATCAAGACTGACCCCTTCACACTAACTTGTATCCTTCTGAACTCAACTCATTCTGTACTTTGCCTTCTTATGGGACATCTTTATAATAGTACACCCACCATTGATCTCTTTCAGCATATTCTTCTATATTATATTGCCCAGCCAACCTTGGCCTATTCCTATTATTTTTGCTTTTATTCATGTGATTACATTACATTCTTGGTATGGGGTGTGTAATTCTCTATTTCCCTGTTAAATTACACTTTATCATTTTATGGACCCAATATTTTACCAAAAACATATTTTTCAATACATGAACATGAGTGGGGAGGGGGTCAATCTTAAATAAATGGTATCAGCAAACTGACATACTTTCTCCCATTAGCTTGACAACAACCCTTATTAAAGGTAAGCGAAGCGGTAAGAGTTACTACGATATTTTATGGGCAAAATCACAAAAGTTGCATAAACTTTTGAACCGTAATCAATTTTACAGCATTGGTGATTGTACCATTTAGTTAAGATGAAATAAAAAGCACCATGACAAACTAGATTTTTATAAAAATTGTTTGTGCGCTTTTTGTGACAATCCAATTTTACTGTTACTCTCTTGGTCATCACCAGTGAAAATTAAAATGAATATAAAAGTTATAAAAACCTATGAACACCATGGATTAGTTAGTACCCACCAAATTTAATCAAAATCGGACCACAGGTGATTCGTAGCTCTGTACACATCCACACACACATACATCACATCGAAAACCACTTTAACGGTTTCATGGAGACTAAAAAAGGATATTCCCATCGAAAACTCTAACCTCAAACATTTTTATGAAACAGAAAGAACATTAGATTGATGAAAACAACAAAACATAATTAGAAAATGTTATAAAACACAAACATACTTTCATCTCTCTTGAGCAGTTCATCTTCTTCTTCAGCGTCCCCCTCTCCTTCAGCTTCCCCTTCAGCATCTCCGTCAGCCTCGGCATCAGCCTCAGCTTCAGGTTCGACCTCAGTTTCGTTGACGTCCATGGCGGTGGCATCCGCACCCTCAAGGCCTTCCTGAGTCTTCATCTCTCCACCGGGAAGAATCTAGGAGAATAAAACGGTTTTTTATAAATCATCTACCAAAGGCAGTCGGGTTGTTTCTAGCTAAAACATATGCTGAACAATCACAAAATCACTTAATCCTCTAAAACTGACAACTTTTATAGTGCTGTGGTTTAAAAAGCTATTTCAAATATTTTTTTTAGTACATTGAGCCGCCTTAACTATATTTTAAACATAGAAGTCTTTGGCACAATTCTGTGACAAAGTCATTTTATTGTTTCCCTCAATCTGAAACTTATTTTTCATGATGGAATAATAAAATCCTCTGAGCCTCTGGATACTCTGAGCTATACAGTGATTTATATTACCATGTTGCTTTTAAAACAATCCTATGTAGTTTCCACAGCTGTTTCATGCTTCGGTCGGGACTCACCCTCAGCCGGCACCACGTGTTTAGTTACTGTCTGGTCCACCAGTACAAAATTTTTTGTTTTGTGTTAATTTACTTATTTTTTTAACTTTTGACGAACTCCACCACGAGGAATATTTAAATGAAATTCTAAATGACTACTTGACATTTTTCGACCTGATGTGCTCCATTTGAAGCATGAAACAGCTGTAGTCCTGACAAACTATAAATGGCTCGTTTTGGCAGTAACAATGTAATATAAACTACTATATACTTATTTTCGTACAATATTTTTACGGGTATAACAAACAAATTCTATTGTAATTAGTGCATTTTCATCACAAAATTTATTTATTTACAATACAATGATTTCAACCAAACTTACCATAAGAAATTCCGGGAGTAAGGAAGGGTATGATTGTCCACATAAGTCAATGAAAGAGGTATTAAGGGATTCAAGGAAATGAGGAGCTGAATATCTTGCCTGGAAAAATGCAAAAGCTAAGCTAAATAAAACAAAAATTTCATGATGTAATTGAATATCAGCTATTGAATATAGGTCGCATCATATTTCTTAAGGCCGTATAATATTCCTTACCTATAACTAATACTAATCCTAATAGCAACAAGCTTGTTATGATCATTTAATTTTGAAATAGTGAGACTAGTAATCTGTTTAAAGGTGTCTACCAAAATTTTACTGTAGTTTAATCCATTGTCAAGTTTGGTAAATTTTAGGTTTCTTTTAGTCAAAAAGAAACCATATTCATGCTTATTTTACATTATTGTGAATCGATGTAAATTCACCCGTTTCAGATCGTGATACATTTCCACGACTTAGAAACATAAGTCCCTTTAAAATAACACTGAATATGAGAAGATGCACTCATGTTACGTACAATTGGCCTTTCCTTGGCAATCTTCTTGATCATAGCCTCCAGGTACTCAGGTAACTTGTTGATAGGGTTGTTGCTGTGAGTGAAGAAGTGTGTGGACTGAAGAGCAAGCAGCCTCAACGCTCGCCAACCAAAGTTCCCGTCATTTACCACTCTGCGATTAAAACATAAAAATTATAGCTAACAAATTTTAAAAACCAACAGCACTACTTTTGATTAACACCTTGCCTACCAAAAGTCAGCCTCCTCCGTACCAGTGACCTTGCGTCACTTGATAGTATGTGTAATTTAATATTTTAACAGTACAACAATGAGAGAAAAATATACATAGTCTTTCTTTATGAAAGTGAAATTGCAACACTTCTTCTGACTTTTGATGATCGATTCTCAATACCGATACCAACGAAAAGTATCGGTGGTATCTAGAATCGGCATGGAGAATCGAGACATCCCTAGTTTTATCATTGAAGCATGGTATTTGGATTTACGGTAAAATAAAATCTTAATAGTTTGACACGGGCTGAGATGACATGACGTATCGGTAGCAGCCACAGCCAAGGTAAAAAACTAGAGCCTTTTTACTGTTTTTGTGTATGCTCAAAACTTTAACGATCCCATTAATTTATATTTTTTTCTGACCTACAAAGTGAAAAGTATTTGAATATTACTAAATATTTTATATAGTCGAAGTCAAAGAATGTACAGGAGATGTAAGTGTGTTTATTTTTGTAAAGTATTCATATACTGTTCATTTCATTTATTTGCTTTATCTCGTGTTTTAAAGACTCCCTGTGTGTAAATGTCCAATGTACTCCCTATAGTTCGACATATGGATAGATCGACACCCCCTTGTTCCATAAAGTGTCAAAACAAGGTTCTACTTTTCCATCACTGTCTAAAATAAATTTTTTAAATAAGAATGTACTTTAGATGAAAATCTTGGAACCAAAAAATGTAAAATTGACGCTTACTTATACTGTTCTTCCACCATGGCTGAGGGATCAAACTGTTCGATGGCCTCCTTGAAATACTCCTCCAAGGACATGAGGAAGTTTCTTTCAGGAGCTCTACATGCCTCAAGGTTGTCTGTATTGTAGTTCCACAGCTTAGTGAGTTCCGGACTGCAAAGGTAAAAAAATACACTTAATATGATGGACAGATGACGAAAAGCAAAGAAATGTGACAAAATTATTTGAACAGCATATTCTAAAACTGTACGGGGTTTTTAACTTACTAGCCTAACTCTACTCTTGATCACAGATAAAAGAACGTAGAATGTGAAAGAATGTGTACACAGTCATAACACTTTAGGGGTGGTCATTAAATGCTTAAATTACATCGGAGATTTATTGCTTTTTGCTTTTCATACAGAAAAATATATATTTACATTAACTAAAGTATTTTTTTTTAGTCTATCTCAGATAAGTAAGGTACAGAGGAAACATTCATTAGTACACTTAAATGGTATCTAGCACTAGTCGCTTGTTAAGTCCAACACTGCTTCCCTCAACCTTATCTAATACAACGCTCACGGTGGAAGAAGACCCTGTGCTCTGTGCGATAAGAATGTCCACACAGTTCCCGACGCTCAGGCTATTCCTTGCTCGTCAAAAGTATATTTCTGACACAGCATACTAGAGTTGAAAGCACAAGGTCACTGCATAACTTCATATTTTTTTGTGGTGTTTCCGGACCAATTGATTGACAAATAAATAATACCCCCGCCGCAGCAAACCTGCCGACTAAGCGAATTTCCATTTGTCAGAATTGATTTTCAGTTAAATATATTTTAATAACATTAGGTTTAACGAGTACCTAGGTTTGCTGCTACAAGGAAACTAATAAAGTGTGTTTTTGAGTACTATCTAATTTTCTCCGTTACTAATAATCGAACAAAAATACTTTTATATACTAAATTATTTGTTTTTTTAAGCTCTTTAAAAAGGTATAAAGAGAAATCGGGAAATTTTGTGTTTTGAGGGTCAAAAGTGAGAAAAACCAATTTTTACCCCATAAAACCCCCCGTTCCCATGGTCCGATCGTGCTGGTTCGCGAACTCATTCAAGTTTATCCCGCTTTACACCTTTAAACCAAATTTCATCAAAATCGGACAAAAATTACTCAAGTTATCGCGTTCACGGACGTATATATATATATATATAAGTCTATATATATATATATATATATACATATATAAAAATTTGAACGAATGGTGTTTTTGGCCTCTGGGGACATCGAAATGAAAAAGTAAATCGGTCCCGGGTCTAGGTCTTACCGTGCCACCTACGGTAATAGCTACTTCCCTATAGGGAAATTCGCTAAAAGGTTAAAATACCTGATTGTCGCCTTGTGGTCCAAAGTATTGTCCTAGTGGATTATGTACATTTCGGCGCGAGCGCCATCGTCGGATCCGTATAAGAACTATTAACTAAACTTCCCTGAAGAGGTGCGTAAAAATTCCACAACACAAAACACACATGACATCATTTTTGATGCAATCTTTTATTTATTCGTCACTGCATAACGACGATCTATAAGCAAGTTTCCTCGTTTTCTGTGGTATTCCTCCTTAATCAAATCATTAAAGTATGCCTTAGTGTTGGAGGATACCTGGATAATTCATTTAGCCTATAAAAACTGTATAAAAAACTTGACTTGCTCAAAAGTTGGATACAAACATTGCCCACTAATTAAGATCCACCACACTTAGACTTTCATTCTAATTACTCACTGTCCCATGTAGAATCTTTTTTGTGCAGTTGCATCCCTGATGATGTCTCCTAGACGTTTCCTTCGTCTTCTAATTGGTTTCCGTTCCTCTTCAAATTCGTCAACAGGAGCGACAGGCTTCTGAAGTTCTGGACACCCGTCGTTCTTCCAGTTGTTCCAGAACTCTTCTCGCTAGAAGTACATGTTTACGTTTGTGTTAAAATCAACAAATGTAATCTATTGTAAATTAATACTTATATTCACAGACTGTCCTAAACAAACATATTCTTTGAAAAGTAAAAGGCTATTGCATTGTTTTGCCTTGGACACAAGTTTTGAACTCAATTGAAATGCACAAGTTGCGCATGTGAGTCCCTTCATCAAATACTAATAGCTTGTATAACACATTTAAATTCACCTGTTACGACCAATAAGTCCTTCTTAAAACATTAGCGCACAAAGGACAAAGCCTTTGCTTTTACATGGTTCAACAAAATTTGTATGTGGAATTCACATGGTCAAAACAAGTGTCTGGTTGGGAGGGTCAGCCTTTAAAGTTAAATTGCCAATGGACACTACATCAACTTTTAAAGTTCTTAGAACAGAGAAGATGCGCTCTAAGCGCATAATTTGTAAGGGAGGTTTAGATGTTATTGTGATGATGAAGATATACAAAATCAATACCGCTAGAATGTGCTGAATTGTCCTAGCAAACTCTTCACCATCAGGAGGCGTGTCCTTCAGTAGGCTGTACACCTTCTCAGACGTCTCCTTCACCCATTCACCTTCATTGACCTTCAACTCTTGATTATCACTGGAAAAAAGATAACAGCAATGTCACCAATGAAGTTCTACAGAATGTGAAGAGTGGCCCACAAAGAGGGTGCTATTTTTCAATTAACATACCAGACGTATTGAATAAGTTACACTACAAACATAAACTGTACAGTTGTTATAAATACTTATGTAATAAAATCAGTATTATTTGATTCTGATAATAGTTTTAGTCATTTTGATAAAATACATAGACAGCGGTGGGAGGAACAGTGATATTTTATGGGGAAAATGACAAAAAGTTTAAATAATTTGCATTTCAATAACAGTATTGGGGGATGCACCCTTTTGTTTCTAGTGAAAAACAATTGTCATTTGAGTAGTTTTTGTGAAAATCTGTTACTTTATGGATTTTTATGGAAAAACACAATTAAAAATAAAAATTGCCAAAAAATGAATACACACACAGACACAACTTAGAAAACCACATTCGGGTTCAGGAGGATCCAAAACGGATATCCCCCCCCACCCCTACAACTCAAACTTAAATCTTTTGATGAAAACAATACTTTCTCCGTATACTTTCTGAAGGTGGAGAAAGTGAAAATTTACAATTGACAGACACATTACATCTACTCCAAATCAGGATTGTTTTATACGGACTTATAAGACAAACTTATCTCTCTTGAAAGCATTGTGGAGGACAATTAATACGACATGTCAATCAATCCCCAAAGCATCCAGTTTTATCAGTTTTAAACTTATCGCTCAAAATGTCTAAATGTATAAATTCACCTACCCACATCAGTGAGAATCTCAAACGCTCATTAAAGTATTGACAAGTTTCACAGAGTTCAATAACTCACAGAAAATACACAACGTACCTTTTAAATTTAACAGTGGCGTTCAGGTATTGAAACAGTATTAGGAACTGGACGAGCACATATCTGCGGAAGTTCACATCACTCAGTTGCAACTCTAGCAGCTTGATGTTAGTGAGGAACTTGGCGAAGTAGTGCTCCCTGTTGATGGTCTCGGAAACCATACTGTCTGCGGAGACTAGCTTTTGCTGAACGCCTTCCAGCTTGAAACTCTTGAACGCTTGTAGAACGTTCTCTGTATGCTGCAATGTAAGAGTTTCTTTATTTGTGTCACTGGTTGGTATATCCTTAATTTATTATGTCATGAAGAAAAATTTTTAATTTCTGATTTTATACATAAGCTCAAATACAGTGGAAAGGTAACAATGTTAACTATTAAGGAACGCGGCAGCGTTCCGCCCCGCCAAGTCCCCCAGCGGTACACAGCTGCTGCAGTGTATATATATACTTGACGTGACAAAGTGGCTTTTTCACTCGTCTATAGCTCTGAAGAAACAAAAGCTATTAAAATAATTGTTCATCTATTGGATAGGGGCACTCATCCTCAACAAAATAAAAAAAAGAATTTAAAAAACTGTTGTGTTTGAGCCAAGAAAAACTAGTTTGAAAATTCACAAATTTTCCGTGTTCTCCTTCTCCTCCTTCTCCTTCTCCTTGAATGTTGACGGACCTACAGCCCAAACCACTGGCTCAATTTTAATGTTCTTTATGTTGTTTGAAAGCCCTTAACGTGTAGATGTGCCTTTTGAGGGTCTCAAGTCGGTGAGTTGAACCATAAACCCTTGGCAAGCCCTCAAAGTACGATTTTGGCCCATTTAAATAACATGGGATTAAAATCAAAACAAAAGAAGGACCAGCTGCGATTAAATCTCAATTAATTTAAATGTTAGAGAAATTCATAGGAACAGCTGAAAAATTATTTTAAAACTTTCATAAAGTATTTTTTCAGGTATACCGAATGATTTGAACTACTTACTATATAAAATTACTTAGAGCAGTGATATTCCCCGATACTTTCCATTGAAAAATGCAGTGTACCGATGGTACACTGGTACAGCAGTTCGTCATTTTTAACAGTTTAATACTACTTATCAAAACATATGAAACCTAGTAACTTGAAACTTAGTACTAGTACTAAGGTTTGTTTTATGTTTTGATACACTAAAACAAATAAAAGAATCGGGAAAGTCACTTTACGTATGTTAAACCAGCAATTAAAATGTAAATATAGGATTAATTAGTTTTTCAATATTCGTTTTGCCTTATGCTATTTCCAACAAACCTAAACTGTTTGATTACATTTTTACTTCTATAATAAGGGCTCAATTTACACTAGTCTTTAGATATACGGGTTTAATTATCAGAACACTTATGTAACACCAACGCATTTTATGTTGTTCAAGATGAACATTGCTGAATTTACAGCCCCAGACACAGAACCTATATTAATGGATGATGACTAGATTATACAGTTTCAAAGTGTGTGTTTAGTTTAAAATAAACATATTCTTGACAAAATCATAAATAGAAACAACCACCCTGTTGACTATACGTTTAACACATGTTTTCAAAAACTTCCAACGTAGCAATTTTTGTTAAATAGTAATTTTGGTAGGTGTGTCAAAAAGTTTTTAATTGGTTTATAGCAGATAAGACCAAAAAATGTAGAATTTAGTTCTACACAAACAATATTATTGAAATGAAATGAGATGTAGTTGTGCCGTGGTCTATATATTTCACCCAAACTATTTATAACCATTTTTAATTACCAGCTGTAAATAAAAAAAATTTGATGTCTTGTTTATTTTTACAAAAAGAGCAGCATTGTTTATGTTTAGTGAAGAGATCTAGTTCAAGAACATTGAGATGATTGAGAACATTTCTTAGGATCATTTGGTAAGATACCACGTCCATGTTTTAATTGCATTTACTTTCTTTCTAATCTAACATCAGTATGCCTTCTAAAGAAAGACTGGCAAGAAAAAGAAAACAAGAATGGTATTTAGAAAACGCCCCTGCTATAAAAAAAAGAAAAACAGAAGAAGCTAGCATACAATCCACTAATAAGAGTTCTACTTCTAAAGCTTGGTACCTTGAACATGTTAAAGGAGAAAAATCCAAAGCCAGAAAACGTTATCTAGCTAATATTGAAACTGAGAGGTTAAGAAAAAGTGTGCAGTACAGTGCTAATCCTGAACCTCACAGAGCTAGGTTGCGGCAGCAATATTCTGCTAATCCTGAGCCACACAAGGCTAGGAAGCGTCAGCAGTATTCTACTGATCCTGAGCCACACAAGACTAGAGTGCGTCAGCAGTATTCTACTGATCCTGAGCCACACAAGGCTAGGAAGCGTCAGCAGTATTCTACTGATCCTGAGCCACACAAGACTAGGAAGCGTCAGCAGTATTCTACTGATCCTGAGCCACACAAGGCTAGAGTGCGTCAGAAATACTCTACTGATCCAGAATATTATAAAGCTAAACAACGTTTAAACTACGGTGCAAAACAAGAAATGAAACAATCTAATCGCAGGAGACGTTACAAAGTACTTTGTGCAAAACACCCTGGCCACTTTCGCTTGCGATATAAACTTAAGGTTTTTCACGAAAGGGTGCGAAAGTGTGCAGCCTATCAAAGCAGACGCTTTTTTTTTAGAAATAGATCTGATGGGAAAAGAAAATCATTACAAAATGCAAAAAGGAAAATTAAAAAAACTGTTGCAGCTTCACATATTTTCTTGGGGAAAATAAATTGTGAGAAAATAGCCAGACTTATAGCAAAGAAAATACTTGAGCAAGGTTATACCAAAAGGTTGCTAAGGGCTAAAGAGCTCTTGAAATGGGTGTTGCATGCTTATAAAAATTACAAAAACAATTTCCTTAAGCTATTTGTTAGCCTGCAAAATCGTGCTAAAGAGTCTCTTGCTAAGCTATCTGCAACAAGCACGTTTGAAGACAATGTTGAGGCGTTGTGTGGGCACAGTCTTCATGTTTCCACGTCGGAGCCTTATTTGTGGGAGTTTACGTATAGAGTGTTTCCTGGTAAACAAATAACTGTTGGTAATGAGCCCAGCACAGCTCATAGTTCTCCAAAGAAACAGTGGAAATGCAACTCAGATATGTGCTTCATTGAGCCTGACCACTTAGAGCAACTTAAATCTCTTTACAATGAAATAGTTGCCAGCTCTCTCACTAAAGGTTCTAAGCTTATTGTCAGCATGGGAGAGCACTCATGTCAAAGTGGTGTATCATCTCGTGTAGGTGTTCATCCTCACTCTTTGGACTGTTACTCAGGAGCATGTGTTTCGAAACTTCCTTTTCTGAGAACAATCTATCCTCACTTTCCTGCAATTCGTAGTCTTGTCTCCAAAATTTACCGACTGTTGAAAATAACTAAGAAGATTATGCTAATTAAAAATGGTATTCTTAACGTGCAGGTGAACGTGTTGTTTTCGATAGAAAGGGAATTTAAAGAGCAAACAAAAGCCTTTCTTACAGATGACACAAGTGAAAGCAAGGTCCCTGAATCTGAGTCTCAGTTGTTCGAAAAATATCAAAAAGCATTTGAGGCATTGGAGAAGCGTTCTTCTGAAACCCCAGTGTTTCCCTGTGTCTCATGCGATAAGTTGTTTAGTAAGCAGCAAGTAAGCCTTTTGAAAAACCTAAAAAATCAAATTGTAGGACACATATGGAAAAGAATAAAAGACATAAAGAAAGAAGAGTGCAAAACAGGATGGATTTGTCGGGGCTGCCTCGAAAAACTAAGGAAAGGTCAGATGCCTCCTACTTGCATTCTTAACGATCTCTATGTTTGTGCGCAGCCGAAAGAGCTAACTTGCCTTAACAGTTATGAAAAAGTTTTAATTCAGAGAGCCAAAGCATTTCAGGTTGTTACAAAAATGAACACAGTTGGGAAAAGAACAAGTCGAGCTCAGCAACAAATTTCTAAAGTCGTTGGAAGAAGTTTTCATTTGCCACTACCCCTTCAAGAAACCCTGCAAAAATTGCCCAAACCAAGTGACCCTCTGAATCCAAACCACGAGCTGTACGTTTTGGTCAGAGGGGTACCGACCAAAGCAAAGAAAGTTTGGCAAATGTTGGTTAGTGTGGATAAGGTACACGCAGCCTTAATTTTCTTAAAGAAAAACAACGCTCATTATGGTAGCATCGTACTACCTACAGATCCAGAAGGACTCTTCAACCTTAATGATGACACAAATTTGTTTCAATCTACCCATCAAAACGAACTGCCACCTCAGGAAATACTACATAGACGTGCTATATTAACTCAGGTAACTCACGAGGAATGGGATTCAGAAGAGTCTCACTATACAATCCACGCTCTTCATGAGTCAAAATCTTATAGTGATGACACCGAGCTCTATAAGATGCTGAAAGTGAATGAACCTCCGATTAGTCATGAAAACAAAGAGATTGACGTGCTTTGTTTCCCTGATTTGTATCCCGAAGGTAAATTTGGCCAGTTTCATTCCAGAGAAACTAAACTCTCTTCTGCTGAATTTATCAAATGTCGGTTGCTTTCAAAGCATTCTCAGTTCAGACTGAATCAGCAGTACCTTTTTTATTTGCTGCACGATGCAAACCTTCGGCAGTTAAGACAAGGAGTATTCCACAAGCTCAACGTCACTGGATTCAGTGGCTCTCTTAGTGCTAGAGACTGTTTGAACAACCTTGCATCGGGAGAATTAGAGGGGAACCTGACATCAGTATTCTCCAAACTCAGGAACACTAGCCAGTACTGGATACAGCCTAGAAATGATGTCAATTGCATGGCTCAGCATTATGGACCAGCTACATGGTTTTTAACCATAAGCCCAAGCGATTGGAACTGGGATGACATGGCATTGTTCATTAGGGAAGTTAACCGGAGTGTTCCAGGCGCAGAAAAAAAACAAACTAGTGAACTTGTGGCTATGGATCCTATCAGTGCGTCACGGTTTATCCATATAAAGTTCAAGGCAATGTTGGATTTTATTGTCTCTGATGCTGCTCCTTTAGGAAAAGTAAGTCACTACTTCTACAGGCGAGAATACCAAAGCAGAGGTCTCCAACATTTCCATCTTCTTCTGTGGGTAGAAAATGCTCCTGTAATGGGGACGTCCAGCAACGCAGAAGTAGCCGACTTTATCCTTAAGTACATTACTTGCAAGGTTCCAAATGCATCCGTTTCACCTACTCTCAACAACAGAGTTACAAGTTACCAAATGCATCACCACAACTCGTACTGTATGCGGACAAAGAAAACCAAAACCGGGTTTCGTAAGGCTTGTCGTTTCGGGTTCCCCCGGCCAATCACAGGGAATCTTGTTCTGCGTGACGTTGTCGAGTCTGTAGCTGGCAGAAAAGCTCTCAAGTCTAAGTCACGTCTTTATGACCTACCCAGAACACCAAGCGAGAGCTTTGTCAATGACTACAACCCGGCCGTGTTGCTAGCTTGGAATGGAAACGTGGACATCCAGTATGTAGGCGAAAGCACTTCTATCCTACATTGGTATGTCACAAAGTACACTACCAAAAGTGAACAAAGTCATGCTGGCCAAGTTTTTACAGAGATTAATTCTACAAAATCATTAGCTAGTAGACTGTTTAACGTTGGCCTTAGAGCTTTAAACAACCGTGAGTGTGGTTCTTTAGAAGCTAGTGACACACTGTTGGGCATTCCATTGTACGGCACGGACCCGGAGACAACAATAAGATGGTTGGATGTAGGCATGACCAGACGCAAAAGACTACAAAAAATCGACAAGATACGAAGTATGGACCCAAGTTCAACGAACATATTCTACGAGTCGTGGGTTGATGACCACTACCCAACTAGACCAGACGAACTAGAAGATATGAACTTATACGACTTTGTGAGATGGTACGATATAGCTGCTCAACCACCTAAAGGCGACCGTGAAGTGCATAAGTTGAATTCAGGCAAATTCCTCACTAAAAGAGTCAGACCATGCTTACTGAATCACTATAAGTACAGCCCCACTCAGGATCCTGAAAAATACTACCATGCATTACTTCTTATGTTTCTTTGTTGGAGATCTACTGATGAGCTGAAAGAGTCTCATGAAACATACACAGATGCTTTTATGGCCAAGCGGACACTTCTCACTCAAGCCTTCAACTATGACAAACGTTTAAAAGACATTATTGCGGCATCGGAGAATGCAAGAGACAAAATTCAAAACCGAGTTGAAGAGATCAATGCAGAAGAAGGAGAGGTTGCTGATCCATCCAATATAGCCTTTCAGCCCTTTAATGAACCTGTCCCCGCATCCCAGCCTGTCAGGGACAGCAATTGGTCGCCGAATGACGAGCCGTTTGAGAAAAAATACCAAAAACTCAATGACGACCAAAAGAGAGTGTTTGATTATGTCAAACGAGTTGTTGCAAACTCTGATGGGACAGATAAATTTCTCAGACATTTTGTAAGTGGTGTGGGAGGTACTGGTAAGAGTTTTCTCATAAAAACTATCAGCTCTTGGACTAAAAAATGTCTTCAAGCCTCTACATCAATATCAGCTCCCACAGGACTAAGTGCTTACAACATCAATGGTTCTACGATCTACAAAGTGTTTCAGCTGCCAGTTGAGCATGGAAAAACTCCAAAGTACAAAGCTCTTACTGATGATGTTTTAAAAATGTTGAGATCCAACCTGAAAGATGTGGTGCTCTTCATAATAGACGAAGTGTCCATGGTCTACAATCTAACATTGATGTACATAAATCTCAGATTGTGTGAAATATTCAACACCTCAGACCAAAGTAACGGCTGGTTTGGTAAAAAACATATACTGCTCTTTGGAGACCTTTTACAACTTCCACCAGTACACGAAGACTCCCCATTCATTGAACTTGACAGTAGCAAACTTAGTTCTTTTGTTGGCTCTCTGTCTTGTGTTAACATCTGGTCTGAACAGTTCTCTTATGATGAACTTACTACAAACATGCGACAAGCTCAAGATTCTAAGTTTGCTGATGTGTTAAGCAAAGTCAGAGTAGGCAATATGACCGTTGAGGACATCCGTCTAATTGAAAGCAAGAAAATACATCTTAATGGAAAAACTGCTTGTGAAAACCTTTCTCTATTAGGAGATTACTTGTCTGCTTTACCCAACAATTCTGTGTGTCTTTGTTCAACTGGTTACCAATGCTCCATAATAAATGATGAAATGGTCAATAGAATAAGTGGTCCTGTCGTTAACTTGGTTGCAAAAGACTCAGTTGACTGTCTACCTCGTCAACAAAACAAAGTTAAAAAGATACTGTCCTCTTACAACTCTGACTGCAGCAGAACGGCTGGTATGGAGAAAATTATTCCTATTAAGGTTGGTGCTAAAGTTATGTTGCTTAGAAACATTGACGTCACTGTGGGGCTAGTTAACTCCGCCATTGGAACAGTAACGGGGTTGAGGTTTAATACAGACAATTCTGATGACGTAGACTCAGTGACAATTAACTTTGATTGTGGCATTACCCATCACCTACAGCGAGTAAACGTCAAGTTTCAAGTTATGGATAACGCATTTGTGTATCGAGAGCAATTCCCGATATCGATGTCCTACGCGGTTACAATTCACAAATGCCAGGGCCTCAGCTTAAATAGCGTAATAATTGATATTGGGGAGTCCATATTTACATGTGGCCAATCATATGTTGCCTTGTCACGAGTGACTTCATTAGAAGGGCTTCATCTTATTAACTTTAACCCAAGAGATGTGAAGCCTCAGAAATCCGCCATTCTCGAATACAACAGACTAAGGCAGAAGTACAGGTCTGACCTTCCACTTTACAACACAAGTTGTGACTCCTCTTCGGCTCCTTATGTGAGAGACAGGAAGTGGTGCCAGACCAAAAATGTCGAAAAAGTGCAGGATGAGAGTACAAAACCGGTACCCTCTGCAAAGACTACCGGAAGATCGAGAGTTCAGTCAACTTTAGCATTAAGAGGGTTTGAGAACAATGATCGTGTGTCTTGTTATGCGAATGTTGCAGTTCAGATACTGTATTCTGTTCCGTACATCAGAGAGATAATAAAGAACTCTGAACTAATTTGTCCTGAGTTAAAACAACATCTTCATGATTACGAAGTTTCTCCCTCGGAGGTTGTTTTAGATACAGTGGTTATAAGAAATCTCCCTAACAACAATACATATACCCTGACAGAGCAGCAAGACTGTGCTTTGTTCTTGCTGGACTTATTGGAGACAAACAAGGGCATTATAGAAGCCATCTCATACAGCACGGTGAAAACCACAAAATGCCAGCACTGTCATTACACATTCACAGGGCAAGAAGAGACAGACAATATAATCAGAATCCCCGTGGTGGCTGGTAAGGTAACGCTAAAAAATCTTTTAAGCCTTACGATAAACAACTGGGAGCCCTTGTTAGATTATGTGTGCAGTAATGATGAATGCGGCCAACGAGGATCGAGCCTGGGCAAGGTACACGTTACAAAGTCAAACCGCTGTGTTATCTTACAATTTTTAATCTTTGACAACAACCTACAAAAGATAACCGCAACAAACATAGTAGGAGTCCCAAGTGCTCAAGTGACTATAGGTAATAAAACATATAGACCTACAGCAGCAATTTTTCATCACGGAGATGCAATATCACGAGGGCATTACACTTGTACCATAAAGACATCTTCAGGTTGGACAACAGCCAATGATGAACAAATATCAAATCAAAGATGGCCCATTGGTTCAAAGAATTTGTACATGCTGTTATTAACAGAACAGTAGAAGCAGCAGTTATTACTTTGTTACAACAGTAAAAGATATCGAACATATTCTACGAGTCGTGGGTTGATGACCACTACCTAACTAGACCAGACGAACTAGAAGATATGAACTTATACGACTTTGTGAGATGGTACGATATAGCTGCTCAACCACCTAAAGGCGACCGTGAAGTGCATAAGTTGAATTCAGGCAAATTCCTCACTAAAAGAGTCAGACCATGCTTACTGAATCACTATAAGTACAGCCCCACTCAGGATCCTGAAAAATACTACCATGCATTACTTCTTATGTTTCTTTGTTGGAGATCAACTGATGAGCTGAAAGAGTCTCATGAAACATACACAGATGCTTTTATGGCCAAGCGGACACTTCTCACTCAAGCCTTCAACTATGACAAACGTTTAAAAGACATTATTGCGGCATCGGAGAATGCAAGAGACAAAATTCAAAACCGAGTTGAAGAGATCAATGCAGAAGAAGGAGAGGTTGCTGATCCATCCAATATAGCCTTTCAGCCCTTTAATGAACCTGTCCCCGCATCCCAGCCTGTCAGGGACAGCAATTGGTCGCCGAATGACGAGCCGTTTGAGAAAAAATACCAAAAACTCAATGACGACCAAAAGAGAGTGTTTGATTATGTCAAACGAGTTGTTGCAAACTCTGATGGGACAGATAAATTTCTCAGACATTTTGTAAGTGGTGTGGGAGGTACTGGTAAGAGTTTTCTCATAAAAACTATCAGCTCTTGGACTAAAAAATGTCTTCAAGCCTCTACATCAATATCAGCTCCCACAGGACTAAGTGCTTACAACATCAATGGTTCTACGATCTACAAAGTGTTTCAGCTGCCAGTTGAGCATGGAAAAACTCCAAAGTACAAAGCTCTTACTGATGATGTTTTAAAAATGTTGAGATCCAACCTGAAAGATGTGGTGCTCTTCATAATAGACGAAGTGTCCATGGTCTCCAATCTAACATTGATGTACATAAATCTCAGATTGTGTGAAATATTCAACACCTCAGACCAAAGTAACGGCTGGTTTGGTAAAAAACATATACTGCTCTTTGGAGACCTTTTACAACTTCCACCAGTACACGAAGACTCCCCATTCATTGAACTTGACAGTAGCAAACTTAGTTCTTTTGTTGGCTCTCTGTCTTGTGTTAACATCTGGTCTGAACAGTTCTCTTATGATGAACTTACTACAAACATGCGACAAGCTCAAGATTCTAAGTTTGCTGATGTGTTAAGCAAAGTCAGAGTAGGCAATATGACCGTTGAGGACATCCGTCTAATTGAAAGCAAGAAAATACATCTTAATGGAAAAACTGCTTGTGAAAACCTTTCTCTATTAGGAGATTACTTGTCTGCTTTACCCAACAATTCTGTGTGTCTTTGTTCAACTGGTTACCAATGCTCCATAATAAATGATGAAATGGTCAATAGAATAAGTGGTCCTGTTGCAACATTTGCAACAGTCCTTGTTTGTAAGTGGTCCTTGTTTGCAACTTGGTTGCAAAAGACTCAGTTGACTGTCTACCTCGTCAACAAAACAAAGTTAAAAAGATACTGTCCTCTTACAACTCTGACTGCAGCAGAACGGCTGGTATGGAGAAAATTATTCCTATTAAGGTTGGTGCTAAAGTTATGTTGCTTAGAAACATTGACGTCACTGTGGGGCTAGTTAACTCCGCCATTGGAACAGTAACGGGGTTGAGGTTTAATACAGACAATTCTGATGACGTAGACTCAGTGACAATTAACTTTGATTGTGGCATTACCCATCACCTACAGCGAGTAAACGTCAAGTTTCAAGTTATGGATAACGCATTTGTGTATCGAGAGCAATTCCCGATATCGATGTCCTACGCGGTTACAATTCACAAATGCCAGGGCCTCAGCTTAAATAGCGTAATAATTGATATTGGGGAGTCCATATTTACATGTGGCCAATCATATGTTGCCTTGTCACGAGTGACTTCATTAGAAGGGCTTCATCTTATTAACTTTAACCCAAGAGATGTGAAGCCTCAGAAATCCGCCATTCTCGAATACAACAGACTAAGGCAGAAGTACAGGTCTGACCTTCCACTTTACAACACAAGTTGTGACTCCTCTTCGGCTCCTTATGTGAGAGACAGGAAGTGGTGCCAGACCAAAAATGTCAAAAAAGTGCAGGATGAGAGTACAAAACCGGTACCCTCTGCAAAGACTACCGGAAGATCGAGAGTTCAGTCAACTTTAGCATTAAAATTTATTTATTTTTTTTCAGAGAAAAGAGTATTTTTATTTGAACGGTTAATTTTCTACAAAAATAAATAAAATCTAACAAAAAACCACTAAGTGGTAACACTTCCCCCGCCAAGTCAGCAACCCAAAAAAGATAATAAATCATTACTTTTTCCGCCAAGAAAAACAATGTAATGTATGTAAGTTTGGCAACTTGGCGGCAGACTTTTGCTTGTTTTTTTTTTCATTAAAGTTACGTTCGTGGATAATTTCACAAATCAACTTCTCTAATTAATTAGTCCAACTAAGTATAATAATTTCGAGGTAATCAGTAAATATAAAACCATCACTATTATGATTTTATGAAATGTGACACAAATAAGGTCAAATTTTGTAAAATAAGCTCTCATCTAGCAATGTACTATTGGGAGAGATACTTGCTCAATGAAACTAATTTTATGGTATTTTTTAAAGTGATCAAGCAAAAGTCTGCCGCCAAGTGGCCAAACTTACATACATTACATTGTTTTACTTGGCGGAAAAAGTAATGATTTATTATCTTTTTTGGGTTGCTGACTTGGCGGGGGAAGTGTTACCACTTAGTGGTTTTTTGTTAGATTTTAATTATGTACAGTGGGCTTAAAAATGAAATCTAAAAAAAAAATCAAAATGGCTTAAAAGGTTATTCAATCAAAACTCATTTAATGTTTGACAATTTAACTTGTTAAAAAAGATTATGTTCTAAAAACTTAAAATGTTTGTTCAGAAGATGCCACATAAACACAAGTTAAAATGACATTTAATGAAATATTTTCCATAAAATTATGTTCTGAAATAACAGCTGATACCTTTATATGATATAAGATATAAGTAACTTATTCGTATAGATTTAAGTAATTTTTAACCATAAGAAAAATATGTATTTCTTACTTACACTTGTAAAAGTTTTCCAGTGAAGTTTACTGTAGATCAAAATTGGATTTCGGAAAAAGTTTTGGAGGGACCAGAACTTAGTGTAGAGGTTGAAGTCAATTTTCATCCTAAAACAAACATTCATTTGCCTGATATTGAGAATATTTTTTAGAATTTTTTTAACAAATTCATTCACAAGTATTCACTTTTTACTTTCTCCCTATACCATAGTATGTGGAGAAAGTATTGTTTTCGTCAAAATTTTCGAGTTTGAGTTTTGAGTGGATATATTCGTTTTGGGTCCCCCTGGACCCAAAAAAGTGGTTTTCGAAGTGATGTCTGTGTGTGTGTGTGTGTGTGTGTGTGTGTGTGTCTGTGTGTCTGTGTGTGTGTCTGTGTGTCTGGATGTGTACAGAGCTAGGGACTACACCTGTGGTCCGATTTCGATGACATTTGGTATGTAGGTTCTAATCCATGGTATCTCCAGGCGTTTTTTTCATTTTTTTGAAATTTTGATTTTTAATGGGGATTTTCCCATAAAAACCCATAAAAAACCTGAAAAATCGGATTTTCTCGAAAATGGCCCGAACGATTTTGATAAAAATTTAGTATGTTGTAGCCCTTTAAATTCTGAACAAAATGGTACAAATCCCATTTCTGTAAAAATTACGGTTCAAAAGTTATGGTAAATTATGTTATTTTCCCATAAAACCCAATAAAATAACGAAAAATAGGATTTTAGAAAAAAATCCGGTTTTATTTTAACATAGTATGTTATGGTCCTTAAAGTTTTGATAGTTTTTTCATTTTTAAAAAATTTTAATTTTTAATGGGAATTTTCCCATAAAACCCCATAAAATAACAGAAAAATAGGATTTTCCCAAAAACGGCCCGAACGATTTTGATAAAAAATTTGTATGTTATAGTCCTTAATATTCTGAACAAAATGGTACAAATCCCATTTCTGTAAAAATTATGGTTCACAATTATGTTATTTCCCCATAAAAACCCCATAAAATAACGGAAAAATCAGATTTTCACAAAAATGGCCCGAACGATTTTGAAAAAAATTTGTATGTAGTCCTTTGAATTCTGAACAAAATCGTACGAATTACATTTCCGTATATTTACTTTCACCGCTTACACATGATAAAGGTTGTTGACAAACTTATGGGAGAAAGTATGTGTCAGAATGCTGATACCGTTTATTAACCCTCCCAGTGTTACTTGACGAAAATTCGGCAAGCACCACACTTTGTATAGTGTTACTTGCCGATTTTTCGACAAGCAGACATCGTTTACGGCGAAGGCTCTATAACTGACTGAATCGGATTGAACTGGATCGAGTTAGGTATCGTTCTTTCCGTTACATTCTAAGCTGTCTCCAGATGTCTGTCTCTAAGCGCTATTCATTTTAGTTCTGAAAATATTGTAGCAGACAGCTGACGTGCGTGTATTTGTAAACAGCTAGGTTCCCCCGGACCGATGACTGATGTGTTTTATTACGTTTATCATTGTTTTAGTGTTAAAAATCAAAAGTAGTGATATACGTGGTGCATTATAAGAAGATTTAAGTGGTTTTGAAGTGCTGGTTGATGATCCTGAAGAAGTAGGTAGTGATATTGATGTAAATTATCAGCCAGATTCCTAGCTATGGTTAGGCTATGCATTCTTAGCTAAACGCTATGTACTGAAATCAGTTTTTTGCCCATAACTTATTTATTTGCAAATATACTTCCTTATATTATTATATATTTGTAATCCTCATAAAATTTAGAACAAAGTGGCTATTTTCAAATATTTATAGGCCTATAATTTATACAATTTCATTAGGCGCGAACTTATTTTTTTTTTGAAAATTTTCGAAATTATATTTTTTTTACCTAAAAAATTTTTTTTTTTGAAAAAATGTTCCTTATGTTTTATATATAATATTGAAGCCCATGATTTTCCAAACAAAATGGTATATAGAACATTAGAATTAACATTGTTTTAAGCTTCTCAGATCCGTTTTAATAAAACCTTGCAAATGCGCCAAAAATAGGTGGACATTAAGGCCTAAACTATGGACACTTGGAGGGTTAAAATTATTCTCATTTTCTCACCGTAAGCACCCATTCATATGCTTTGTATACCTCCAATCTGAGAGTTCCGGCTCATTCAATTACCTTCTTTGAAAAAACATCTAACTTAAAATGCTATCACACTATTCAATTCCCTCCCTCTTCAAATCAAGTCCACATCCCACCCTTCAAAAGGCACTTAGTCATTTTTTGCAGATAAAGGCTACAAAAGTGTCTGAGTGCATTTCCTGTTGATGGAAGTCCTGATGAATTCCAGTATTAGTTTACAATTAACACGTTAGTTTAATAGATTGTCTGATTAAAGTTGGTTGACTAAGCTAATGCATGTATATATTGTCAATTTGGCTAAATAAAC
Organism: Macrosteles quadrilineatus; assembly: GCF_028750875.1. NCBI lineage: Eukaryota > Metazoa > Arthropoda > Insecta > Hemiptera > Cicadellidae > Macrosteles > Macrosteles quadrilineatus. The sequence goes on from NW_026542602.1 coordinate 69,572,697, forward strand.
GAGTTATTGACATACAACAAAAAAATGTTACTAACATAGTTAGCTAGTTAATGACTTGTTAAAAGAAAAAAATCAAAATCGTTTGAGAATGAGGAAATCTACAATCATGGGAAACCGGGAAGAGTATGAGGCTGAAGGTTATGAGGATTGTTACACTGTGTTTACAGACAAGTAAGAAAATGCGATCTCATGTTTAGCAATAGAACAAAATACAGTGCTCTGTATTGCCAAATAATTATTGTTTTGCATTTTATACAGTATTTGAAACAAACAAGTAACTGTTTCTAAATAGGAATAACAATGTAGCCTTACTTTTGATCTTCAACTTCCCTAATTGAATCATCCAATCCCTCGTCCTCTCTAAAATCAGCATTTTCTTCACCTTCAAATTCTGTGATATTGTCAATGTTGAATTCACTTACGATGTTAAGGCCTGAAAAAATACAGGATTCTTTAAAGCAATCCGAATATTTTATCAGCAAATTTTAATGTTATGGAGTCTGATTAATGTAATTTTCAATTTAAAAAATGTTACGTGTTACGTGAAAAATATTTGATTTAAATGATAATGCATTTTATTTACCCCCCCTGAATTTTTTAGAATTACTGTGATGTTGTGAAAAAAATAAGCGTAAAAAGTACTGTATTTTTTATTTAGGCAAGCTCTAGGTTCTGTAAAAAAAAATGTCTATAGCCTTGTATCAGGTTGAAGTTAAAACACTGCAAGTTATGAATGAATAAAATGAGTGTTGAAAAACCAACATATATGTCAATATTTTATGCTTACCAGAACGTTCTGAAAAAGGGAAAAACTTGGCCAGGAAAAGGAGAATTCGTCCACAGAAGACGGTGTTTTGTGATCGAGAGAGTCGACGAAGAAGATCTGAAACATTACCACAACTAATAACTATACTTGAAAAATAAACACTTGCTTTGAAAAATAACAAAACAATGTTAGAAGTTATTGTTGGGGTGGTGAAAAAGTGTTTGTTCAGTTATTATTAATTATTTTCTTCCCTAAAAATTAAAATGCAAAATAGCGCTCTTGAAAGTTTTTTTTACTATAGTTTAAAATTGATTGTTTTTTTTTTTTTTACTCAATTGGTATTTTATATTCACAGCAACAACTGGGCCCTGTTTCATAAAACTACTAGTCTAGTATTTACTAGTCCATAGACTAGTAATACTAGTGTATTTTACAAGTCTACGTTTCAAAAACCTACTAGTGTAAAATACTAGTTACAAGTGTAGGGACTAGTATTACTAGTGGTTTTTACTAGTGTAGACAGCAATGTGTTTCATAAAGTTTTACTCTTGTAAATTACACTGGTAAATACTTGCCATTTTCTAACAACCTCTCTACACCCGTATTATTTGAAGTAGACTAGTATTTTTTGGAAAGAGAGTTATTTCATTACTCACATCATTAAAAAAATGAATTATTAAGTTCTTTTTGCAAGTGCAAATTGGCTCACGTTTGCAATTTAAGATAATTTATTTTTGTAAAAAAATACAACCGACTTCAAACGCTCTAAAAAGAATGAAATAATTTCAATAAAGTAAACTTTTGTATTAGGCTTTCAAGCTCACGTATTTTAAGTCGGCGCGGCTCTATGATGATTTTTGATACAAAATTTAAAGAGGGTGTCCATATTGCAGGTGACTATCTATAACTAAAGGTGTTAATCTGCATGTATTTTTCATAGTTATGCGTTTAGTGTTATTTTATTACCGTAATCAGAGATCGGCATTAGTGGTATTAACGAGTATCTTTAAAAAGATTATAACGCATTTAAATGTTTCTAACTTGGAAAAGTAACGTTTTAATACTAAACTAGCTTCTTTTCCCTATCATAATATCAAACTAAATTATTTTCCTATTCATATAGAACATTTGTGATTTGCAGTTTGAGCCGCGCCGACTTGAAATACGTGAGCTTGCCTAATACAAAAGTTTACTTTATTGAAATTATTTCATTCTTTTTAGAGCGTTTGAAGTCGGTTGTATTTTTTTACAAAAATAAATTATTTCATGATTTTTAGTGACTGTATAATTTTTTATGTACTTGAGGTTTTTTAAAAAGCAAAACTGTTTGAAACAATCAAAAGTTCCACAGAACAATCATTATTTTAAAATTGCTTGAGTCACCTGTTCAGGTTACATAATCAATGGGTATGAAAATACACATTTTTAGATATTCCTTAAGAAAGAAAGAGTTGTCCATTACATTAGGCCTAATGAAACACTAATTGTCTTTTTTAGATACATTGAAATGTCAGACATCATTGTTTCCTGCAATCGGTGTACTTCTACATTATAAAAAGAAATACAGTAACGTCTCAAGCCTTTTGGAACAATATGAAAGTTATTCCTCAGCTACCAGCACAAAAAAATCTCTCAAAAGTGGAAAATTGGTCGTTAACACGTATAGTACCTTTGGAAAATATTATATGAAAGATTGGTTCAGCTAAAAGTGGTGCAAGCCATGTAGGTGGTTTTGTTTGATCAAGATATAGCCTAGTCGAAATTGCAAATCATCTTCCTCTAGGACTTTCCGAAGCAGGCATAATAGTATTGATATGATATAGTAACTGGGTAGAGAATATCAATAAACATTCCACATTTGCAAATGCATGTTTAGTACCTAATTAAAATATTTAACACTTTTAAGACAATTGACGATTATGCACTGTCACTTCTTAGGTTGTGTAAGGAATAATTGCATTTAATTTATATTTAGACCTGTTTTACCAATGCTTTGGTTTTCACAAAACACCTTTATTTGTCAATATCATACAGCTATTCACTGAAACATACATGTTTTTGTAAGTCAGAATATTCAATACTAAAAACAGAATTACTGTATACACAAATCAGGTCAAACGTTAAAATACATTTTTTATAGTAACCAAAACAAAATGCATTTTTCTCAATGTAATTCATTTAGGCTCCATGGCAAGAAATAGTTTATTGATCAATATGAAGCAACTGTTTCATGAAGAATTGTCTGTAGCTTCATTTAAATGGTTTCAACTAACAGCTGTAGGAATGTTATTATTATTTATTGCCTTCTCTGCACAAATGTAAACAATCTGCACAAATGTAAACAAAATAAATGTTGAATATTTAAGGTTTTCAGAATTTTTCACCGAAACAAATATTATACTTAAACATAATATATAAGGTACCAAATAGAAACCCTCCTGGTTATTTTAGTGGTGGAACCACACTGATCGGTAAAAGAATCACAGAGAAATTGGTGAACATACATAGAAAAAAAAAACATCGCCACAAACAAATTGAGAACCTCCTCCTTTTGTTGGTAGTGGGGAAGTCGGTTAATAAAAATAGATCTGTGAGTGCTAAAATGATAATTATTTGATATAAATTACAATCAATAAATGTGGCGTAGTACAAAATGAGATAAATAAAATTTTATAATGTATGTACAATCACCCTATTAGAATCTATCTATATATTAATAGGCAAGCATGTTTCTTTAAAACCTTTTTTCTCAGGTCGTGTGCATCGCAGAGAAAATCTACGCATACTGTTGGAAAGATATTTTCCTGTAGATGTGCAGAATGCCTCTAAAAATTAAAATAGGCTAACAAATAAGCACAAAAAATTAATTTGAAAACTTCAAAAAATTAACATGGAGCATATGGGTTGCCATGATGGTGACGAAATAACAACAAAATGTAAACAGAAAATCAAAACAAATGGAAGAAATTCAAATCACATGTGTTATTTACAGTGTGGGGAGAAAATAGAGAAGTCTGTACATTAATTATTTTTGGTCGAGTTTCGACCACAGGACGACCACTAGTTAATTATAATTATAAGTTATCAATTTCTGTGAAATTTTAGTCTAATTTTACTTGAGTTCAATTTCATGGTTATATAAACTATTAGCTATCACACAGAAAATATGTTTAAGCTTTGAGAGAAACCAAATTAAAACCGCATACCGTATTGCATACAAAGATGTAACAAATGTATCCAACATTGCAACATTAATATGATTATTTTACACCCAAGGCTCTTGGTTTTATTTAAAGACATTTGAATAGGAAATAATAGTAAGACACTTTTAAAGAGGAGTTGCATTGTATTTTTTGAGGTGCTTATTATTTGCTTCCCTAAATAGCTAAAACCCTGTGATGTACTTACAATTTTGTAGGCCTATATTTGATTTTTGGGCGTTGAACTGAACTGCTTATCATAAAAACATTACTTTTAATCCATTTTCGTATTCTGAATTTGTTATTCAAAGTAATAACAAAATTAGATGTTGATCATGTTTTTTTAATGTAAAAATATGTAAAAGTTTAATTAATGGAATAAAAAGTATAATGAGTGGCACGGATTTGAACCGGGGACCAACCACATGACTAGCGACAACTCTACCTCTGAGCTACGCCCTGCCGTAGCGATTATGCCATGTTTTACTATAGCTGAAAACCTACTTCTCCATTGCTTGTAACGGCGTTGCAATTATTTGTTACATCAATAAACGTTTAGGCTTATTATTCATGGTTTGTAGACTCAAAATTAGAAATCACCAAATGGTTTTTAACCCAAATATCCTTATGCATTCGAATATTTGAAAACATAGGTAAGGGTACTTGAAACCGTTCCAATAAACAAAATGTCCTTAGACGATTTAATTACATTCAAAATTTGAGATTTCTTTTCTTTACTCATAGCAAGCTTAATTTTAAATATCAGACTAAAACAAAAACTAGCCTATACAAATCACAGCGAATGCGGCAACAACAGATCAATTTCCACCCAACTGCTGAGCGCCGCAACTAGGCCTACAAAACCGGCTACTACAATCACCGTGTTGGTTGCAGCGACGCGACGCCGCGCCGCGCCGGCGCGTTGGCGGGCTCATTGATGAACATAAATAATAGCGGTTTGATAAATAATGTGTGATTGTTTTACTTATGTGTCTATATAGTTATTAATTAAAAGAAAATACTGCGTTTCTACAACTATTTACTTTTTGTATCAAATGAAAACAAAATTAAAACCCTTTATAAAGGGTTTGAAAACCCGTGATTGAGGTTAGAAATTTGTTTTGAAAGTTTACCTTGTAAAGTTGGTCACGTGACTAGTAGTTTTGGTCACGTGACTAGTAAAATACACTAGTATTTACTAGTGGTATAAAAACGTTTATGAAACACAAATTAGTAGGACAGGTAAATACGGGACTAGTATTTACTAGACTAGTAATTACTAGACTAGTATTTTTATGAAACAGGGCCCTGGTGAAAAAAATTTCATTTTTTTAAGTCAAGAAAGAAAAAAATGTGTAAACACTTGATATTCCTTATTATTTGATGGCTACAGTATTGTAACTTAATAATAATCATCTAGCAACATTTGATTTGAAAACAATAGTCTGGTAAAAAACCCAAACAGCACAATTCATTCATCAAAATTTGCACTTTGATTTCAGCCGGCCTAAGTTCATAGAAAAAAGTATATTTTTAAACTTAGTAGTAAAAGTATATTAATGTACACTAGTAGGATTGTTATGTTTTAAAAAAGTTCAATTATTAACTGTTTCATAAGTATGACTTCAACAATACTGATTTTATATATTTTTGCAGTTTATCCTCTTGACATGCCAAAACAAATTTAACATCACCTACTAATTCTTAGCTTTACAAACATTTAATTCAAGACATACACCAAACTCACCGTTGCACATCCTCAGCAAGTTATTCTTGCAAGCGGCAAAAAACACGTCCTCTTTCCAAATAGCGACGTTGTCTTCTACGAAGGTAAACAGCTGTTCACACTGGTCCAGCGTGAGACAGTCGAACAGGTCTCCGAGTAGAATGACAGGCATGCCTCCCGACGCCATGTCGGCCTGGCTAGCCTCCACGCAGCGCTTGACGAACCTCTCCCATAGAGAGATTGGCTGAGGTTTACCCAGCAGCACAATCAGGTAATCTCGAAAACCTTGATCTACCGCTGCCTTCTTCTCTATTACAGGACTGAAAAAATACTTTGATCAGTATTTTAGTAGTGACAGCCGCACAGACAAACAGGTAGACACCACCTCAATATAGTATAGATAAATGAATATGATGGGTCATTTGTTTGATTAAACTTCAAATACCCAGAGAGCTTTATTGGTATTTTTTCATTCAATTCTGGTCCCAGTCATAGCCTCCTCTAACTCAAGGCCAAGGCGAACATTGTGGTAATGTCACATTCCCCGGCCTATTGCCATGGTAATAACAGCGGTGACAAACATGTAAACATAAACATTGAGCAATTGAGCATTGAGGATTTGTAACGCTAGCTACAGCGGTTTCAGTAGGCCCGGACTTGGGGGTTGCTACTTTTGTCTTGCCATTGAGGAGGCGATGCAAGGACCAGAAGAACCTTGCCCTTCAGATTCAAGGATTAATTTGCTTCTTTTTTGACGTTCATAGCCTGATAAATTTACCACTTAAGACTTCAATACTCACTCCTCAAATTGGTTGAATAATCCCACTACAGGATCCAAGTCATTGCGAAACATGCTCGACCTAACTGCCATCTGAAATCAAGATTTTCATTAGTTTTCACTATTAACATTTTTGTTGAAACATGTGTAACATATCGCCTAACTTTCCTCTGAAACTAAGATGAAGCTTGTCTACATAGTATCTCCACACAGGGGTAAGTAAACAAATCATAAAATCAAATACCCCCGTAGCAGCAAACCTGCAGACTAAGCAAAATTTCCAATTTGCCTGGTAGTCGGATTTATTCCCTATTTAAATAATATTAGGGGTTTTTTATGAGTATTCAGGTTTGCTGCTACAAGGAATGTATTTGTGTGTGTTTTTAGTGAAAAAAAAACAATAGCTTACAACAATTTACTTATTCTTCATAATAATAAAATAAGAATTTTAAAATTTGCATTTTTATGTTTTCTTGGTAATTGAGCGTAGGCTACAGCAACCACTACAATAACCAAATTATTTGTTTTTTAAGTTCTACAAAATGGTTTTGAAATAAATCGCAAAGTTTTATGTTTTGTAGGTCAAAAATGAAAAAAAAACTTTTACCCCCAGGTTTGAACCAATAGTGTATTTTTTAAGCGTTAGTGCTCTCATAGTTACCATCCTCATATATGGTAAGTTCGTTACAAACGGCTGAAGAGAGGATGTGTGTGCGATCTCTAGAAAATCTAAACACAGCTGTCTTGTTAATATTTTAAAATTTGAATTTAAATGATTAGATAGGGAGAGACAAATAATCAGTCCTGCAGGAGTGGAGCAATCTCATATTATAAATTACTGGAATGATGATTTCTTTGCAGTTTTCACTGGAGAATTGGTTTTTCTGCATAACACAAGCGAGGCATGGTATGGCTTCAATGACTTACTCATTTTCTGCATTGAATTTAGGCCTACAAAGGGAGATTTTTTAAACAAATAGGCATACATTTATTGTATTTATTTTTTATTCAGATTCTATTTGTAAACACTATAGTAAGTTAGTACATTGTAGAATAGGGTCTAACTAAATATAAAAGCTATACAAAAATATTGATAGAAATTTATGAGAAATTCAGCTCCAGGACAAAGGAAATAAAACTCTTTTTCATAATAACTTATCCGATATGTAAAGCCAATAGGTAAGAAACCTTGTACCATTGTCTTATTTTAGTTTTCATTTTTTTAGCTATAACTTAGTTGACTGACGTTTTCCAGCAATGTAACCACATTTTATGGAAATAAAAATTCTTGATTCTTGCCAAATTGTTATAAATTTGTTTGAAAATTAGTTATTTTATCACTTCTATTTTTGATTTAGGCCTATTTCTTTCTTGCTTCTAATTTTCATAGTTGTTAATTTTGCAAAAATAACTCCTTGAAGTTAAAATATATGCACTTTTGAATATATGTGATGTGGAAAGCGAAAAAGGACCTCTTGTCGGGAATTTTTGATTTTGAGTTATATTATAAATATTTGAATTCCTTATTAAATTCTGAATCGCTTGGTACCATACATTTACGATTATTTTTAAAAGTCATAGGACTTTGAAATTTTGTTATGAAAAAGGGTCATTTTGAGTAAAACTATTTTGAAAATTTCAAATATGCATAGAAAAGTTTTATTTGTATTTAAAAAAGATTTTGGTATCAAAAGAAAGCTTATACTGTCCTCTTTGGAGGCAAAACCAATTTTTGTCTTAACTCACAGTAGTTTTAATTTAAATAATTGTTTTATCTAAGCATGTCGTAAAAATCACATTTCAGAAAAGGGATCTCTTGTCGGCCCAATGTTATTTGTCCATAAGATAAAAAAAGGTACCTCTTGTCGGGACTGCAAAATTTGTGAGATATTTTGTTCTCCGTAAACTGAACTTTGTTGTAGTTCTCTAAATTTCCAATAGAATCCAGGACAATTCATTTTTTGGACTAAACTCTGTTTATAAAGTGAATATTAGATATGGGACCTCTTGTCGTTGTGGCGAAATAACGTTGAGGTACAAGAGGTGCCTTTTCTCAGACTGTGCAGAGGCTAACAAAATAATTTATTTTGACCTTTTAAAACATCTTCAATTTGATATTTTAACCGATACTGTTCTGTTCTATGTTAAATGAGGTATAACAATCGATAAAAACCCAAATTTTGATATTTTCAACCTTAATTAGGCCCTACTTATATCGGCCGTACTGAAAATTTTGCATCACCGAAAACAGGTCCCATTTCGCTCTCCTCACCACATATAATGTTCTAATCCTAAAAAGTTGTTACAATATTCTTATAATGTAATGACACAATTATGTAATTAATAATGTAATATAATATTGATTCATAATTTAATTCCCAACAGTAATATTCAAATATGACTTCACACTAAAAACAAAAATTAATCTGCGTAGTAAGAGCTCATTGACATTGCAGTAGTTTGGAATAAAAACAGAGTCAGCACAAAAACACAATTATTATCAGTCAATTAAGAAGGAAAACAACCTCATGCAATGTTGCAATGACTCAACTTATTACAAAATGAAGGTTCTCTTCCATGACCCTGAATCCACGAGGCAAGTGCCTAGATAGCACATTTACACGCAATCTTACATTGTCTTATAAATCCTGATTAGCAAATCTAATACTCTATTGACACTGAACAAGTTCAACTTCAAATTGTAATCAAAGTTGTGTCACAGGTGTTTAAAAAGTAAAGTCTCCTTTCTAGTGCAAATGGAATAAGCTGTTTCAAAAGCGATTTTGAAAAACAAGGGAAATAAACAAAATGTAAAATAAGCTATATCAGACTGAAACGTACTTTCTCCCATTAGCTTGTCAACCAACCTTATAAGCCTAATGGGTAAGAGGTGGGATTAACTATTTTATGAGTAACATTTTTGAATTGTAATTACAAAGAAATTATTGGTGGTATCATTTTGTTTAGGGTCTAGAAATAACCAAAACATAAAAAAATTAAATCCTAATCAAAATTGTTCAAGTCATTTTTTGTCTGATTGTGTAGTCTATAGCTATGTACAAACCCAGACAAACATACATACATAACTTTTTTTTACCTTGTCAAGGGGGGGGGGTTAATGGGGGTACTGTATTCCACACCAGGAGGGGGTCTGGGGGTTCTCCCCCGTAAAATTTGCTATTTTAAAAGCCATTCTAGCATCTTTAACTGTTTCCAAAAACATTAATTACATTTTTATGACAAAATGTATGTTTTATATTTTATAATTCCAAGGTCCAATGGAGGGTTTAGCCCTTATAGCACCCCCTTGGAAGTAATATTATCTAAACAATGTGATGGCTTTGATTGCATTTTCCTCCCATAGAAGGAAGGGATACTTTGGCAAATTACATTCCAAGTATGAGTTTCTGTGATCAATTTGAAAACTTAATTTAATTAATTTAAAAGTTAATTCCATGAATTTTTCTTATTAAGAAAACCTTTTTCAAGTAATCTATTATCCGACAGTAGGAAATGTTTAAAACCATTCCCTCAAAAAACTAAATAAGCCGTAGGTTACACTCCTTGTAAGTGTATTATTTTATAATTGCAATTTAACAAAAAATTGTACTCAAATATTAGAACTGAGACACTACAGATTTTTTTGTAATATTTATTGGTAATGTTGGAATAAATGGTATTTTACACTTTGATCATCTTTCATATAAGTTTATGAAATGAAATTTGGTTTATAAATATTAAAGTCCCCCCACATAGTTACAGATCCGAATCTTGATTCTACAGATGGTTTACAGATGAATTCGACTAGACATCAATGGGTCACCAAACTTGTTTATAAAGATGAGGTCATTAAACCTCAGATGTCAGCATTATCAAATAACAGGTGTGGCTAACATAACTGTTTCTAACCTAATCTAATCTTGACATGACATGAACCAGGCAGTGAAAAACTATGTTTGTTCTTCAATCATGTCTCTTGGTTAATCTTTTAAATCATAGCCTATTACTTTAGTTTATCTTTCAGGTAATGGCCAACTTTGGAAAGCCTTAATCAAAAATTTAGGGATTTAAACCTTTAATTAACTGAACCAATTCAAAACTATATTCTCAAATATCCCACTGAATCAAAAGACAGTGCATTATATCAAGACCTCTTTTTTATGCACACATGGGCGCAAGAGGTTTTAGGTTTTTTGGGGGGCACAGGTAAGAGAAAAATTCTCTAACAGAAGGAGGGAGGGGGTACAATTACCTCCTTGAAACATAGAATGTCACATGCAAAACACAGACCTGCCTCATAATTGAAAGGGAAATATTCAAGTTCACTAAATGCCAATTTCTTCAGCACATACGCTAACTATAATGAAATATTTTCAACTCAAATAAATAAATCTTCGAAAGAGCATTCAATAGACATTTGTTGTTGTAACAAATTGTTTCACCAAGTGCGGTGTCAATTTTGGTTTAGCCTTTAGCTTGAGAGACTTAGGGTACACAAGAAAGGAAAAGGATAGAAACTTTTCCCACATAGCACAGAATATTTATTTGATATCAAATAAACGTTCAATATATCAAACTATGTCAAATCAAAAATTTGATATTTATTTGATATTCATTTAATGTTCAAAATGTCAAAGTCAAACAATGTCAAACTTTGAATATTTATTGTATCTTCATAATATCAAAGTCAAATAACATCAAATTTAGAATATTAAATGAATATTCTAAATGTTAAAAATTTGATTTTCTCTTTGAAAATTTCCAAATTAAAGTTTTGAATTTTTTTAGATTTAACTTTTAAATTTTTTTAGAGTAAAGAATTAGTCCCCAGCCTACAGTTTGTAACATGGAGGTCGGAGGTCAATTATCTCAAAATAATTAATAATAGGAAGGAACACTGAACACTGTAATTTTTAATTAATTGATGATGGATTTTGACTTTTCGCGGGGGGGTGGGGAGTTGTTGCAACATCTGATATTTTTCTGAATGTAGGCTTACTACACATTTCAAGAAGAGTGAATAGGAAACACAGCTTTTTTAAAAGTTTTGTTTATTAATAAAAAAGTAAAACTTAAAGATTGGCCTTATCATTTTATTTTTACTAGTGAATTAAACCAAAAGTAAATTTAATTTTTTTAAAGTGTAATATAACTCTAAAAATATGTTAAGTATATGGTTTGAGCTTGACTTGGGCCATTCGTATGAAAGGCACCAACTTAATTCTAACCTAACTCAGCAACTCAGCTCAGCAAACAAAACAAAACATTACAACACAAATTACAAAATCCGTCGCGCGACCAGTGGTGGCCAGTTTACTCACTGTGTTGATTTATTTATTAACCAACAAATTGCCCATTTTGAGGGAAAGTACACGATTTATTTTAAATTTACCTATGACAACTAACTTGTTGAGTAGGCTACACAAGTAGTGAAAATAAACCATGGAAGCAACAAGAGCATCAAGAACAAGACATAACCTCAAATCAGTTGAATTAAGTGTTTTGATCTTTTGTTTAGTGTGTGTCACTGTTAGGAGTTGTTATTTTTGTGACTGGGTATTGGCATAACCTACACCGAACATCTTTTCACGTTTTGATCCTTTGGAGCATGTAAGTATAAAAGTCACTATACCTAGTAACATTTTTAAGTAGACGTATTTTAGGCCTTGGCCTTACCAAGCCCTAAGTTACTGTATAAATTAAATTGGCCAACTTATCATTCCTAATGCCTTAAGTATAAATAAATAAATCTGAAACCTCTAAATAGACAATCAGTTTTAGAGGAAGTATTTTTATGCATACAAATTAGGCCTAGGCATAAGCTACTAAGTTAGGCGACTTGCTTAGTTCTTACTGAACCAGTAGTTTATTTAGCTTAGGGCAACTTCCGGATGAAAATAGTGTTCAATATATAGGCTAGTAAGTAGGACTAACTTACTGGTTTAAGTTACAAGGCAAATGGAATACCATTTGTTAATTTTGAAATATTACTAAGTTATGGGGGTTATATTTTACGTCAGTCACTAACTTAAGTTTAGGTAAATTCACCATCAAGAATAAGTTAACTTAATTTAGGCTAGTCTAGGCCTAACTTATTCTACCTCAACCAGGTTACAATTACCGGTATTATAAAAGAAATAGCCTAGCCTATTTGAAATCCATTTTCATTTTAAACTGAATTGGGGTACACTTCCGTATCTGTTGTCAAAAACAACTGAATGAATATATAACGATCGATATTTTCATTCGGTTGTTTTTGACAACAGTTAAGGAAAGTCTACCCCTGTATTGTCTCTTAGTCTTTTGTATTTTAGTTGTTGTCTGCTTCCTTTACCAACCAAAGATTAGGCCTAACTAATCTTAATAGACATTTAGGCCAGAGAAAGGTATGCATGAATTTAACTAAAAGTAGTTTTCTCTCCATTGTTTCAGTTGATAACTCTGCAGCTTTGGTGGAAGTTATTATTTGGTAGCAGTGAATAATTGACCTACCAATTCTCCCGAGTGACAAAGTGGCTGTCTAGCAGCCTGTAGGCTGGGAAGGAGGAATAAATTTTTCTTTTGCAATCTGCATCTGAGGCCAGCTATCTTGCGTAAGTTTTTTTTTGTTTATTTACAATCAGACATTAATAATAGGTAGACTTACATATATTTCAATTAGGTTTTCTCAAAGTATTTCTTTTTTGCCATAACGGGTACAGTTCCGCAGAGAACCTGCGATATATTATCGGATGAATAACATTATATATCAATAATTATCCGATTCAATACATCGTTCCCTATGTTTTTTCACTATGTAAACATCAAATTGAGTTATGATTTGCAGATTTGGTGATCTGGTTTTGCAATATTAATATCGAATCGGATATATATACCGTCCGATAATATATTGCAGGTTCTCTTGGGAACTGTAGGTAAGTTAGGCCCTACCGCCAAAACACAACCTAATTCATGATAGGTAAACCTATTGGGTATTAACGTAGCCTAAGGTTCATCACACAGTTAAGAGAGTTTCTCTTTTTTGTGACCCACTTATATAGGAAGTCTCTGATTTAACTTACACTAAATAAATATTCCGGCAGTGCTAACTTATGTAAAAGAAAACTGTATTAGTTGAATTTTTTTTAAACGCACACATAGGCCTATACACACACCAATCTACATCCGACCGTTGCACTCATTTCAGTCAGTGCTCACCCCAATATTTGTCCGTTTAAGTGACTGAGGATTACTTTTACCACTACCTAGGTAAAAAATTTCAATTTTCAGATTTAGATTTAGCTTTAACAAGGCTACTCAAAAGAAGCAAAGACCATCAAAATATAAAACTGATTTCACTAACAATTTAATATGTGTACCTAGTTGTAGGCTATCCTGGGTGCTGATCAGGAAAATGAAAGTATACAAATTCTAGTGCTAATACTAATCTCTTATTATACAGAGGCAGTACCGGTACGCAAGAACACTAGGATCATGGTGTAGTGGAAAATATGTTGTTGCTACTATAATCAAGAATTGGCTTCGCCCAGCAAAGTTTAGGATTGATGCAAGGTAAATTTATTGTGTTATTTATAATTTAGGTTAAAGAAAAGATTGCTTATCTAATTACCTAATATAGAACTTAAATTTTATTATAATTAACAGAGTAGGCCTACATCTAACTACTGTGATGTTTTCTTTTACAATTGTGAATTTTCAGTGACAGGCTATGCAAATGAGCAAAACTTAACCCTCCGAGTGTTATTTGTCGAAATTTCGACACATAACTCACTTTGTGTAGTGTTTTGTGTCGAAATTTCGACTCACAAACACTGTTTACGGCGAAGGCTCTATGACTGACAAAATCGGATTGAACTGGATCGAGTTAGGTATCGTTTTATTTGGTAGATTCTAAGCTTTCTCCCGAGGTCTGTCTCTAAGCGCTTTTTTTCTCGAGCCGATCATAATTGTAGCAGACAGCTGACGTGCGTATTTGTAAACAGCTTGGTTAACCTCGCACCGATGACTGATGTGTTTTATTACGTTTATCATTGTTTTAGTGTTAAAAATCAAAAGTAGTGATATACGTGGTGCATTATAATAAGATTTAAGTGATTTTGAAGGGCTGGTTGATGATCCTGAAGAAGTAGGTAGTGATATTGATGTAAATTATCAGCCAGATTCCTAGCTATGGTAGGGCTATGCATTCTTAGCTAAACGCTATGTAGGCCTACTGAAATCTGTTTTTTGCCCATAACCTATTTATTTGCAAATCTACTTCCCTATATTATTATATATTTGTAATCCTCATAAAATTTAGAACAAAGCGGCTATTTTCAAATATTTATAGGCCTATAATTTATACAATTTCATTGAGCGCAAATTTATTTTTTTTTTACCTAAAAATTTTTTTTGAAACAAATGTTCCTTATGTTTTATGTATAATATTGAAGCCCATGATTTTCCAAACAAAATGGTATACAGAACAGTATAATTAACATTGTTTTTAAGTTTCTCAGATCCGTTTTAATAAAACCTTGCAAATGCGCAAAAAATAGGCAAACATTAAGGCCAAAACTAGGGACACTCGGAGGGTTAATTTGCGGTTGTATCCATCTCTTTTTTCTTTATTGGTAAGAACTCAATGCCTTATCGATAAATTTAATTATAAGGTACAGTTATAGTAAAAAAATAGGTCTTTAAAGTGTCTAACCAAGGGGTCTCCAACCTACAGCCTGCGGGCTACATCCGGCCCTCGTGCAGTTTTATTCCAGCCAGCAGAAAGCCAGCATACGTTTTTGAAAATTATTATTTTTTATAGCAAACACCAATGATATTCTCCCACGATTGCGTATACACGTGTGGTCATGTGGTCTCAGCTATACCGTGATCATCTCCCGTGATCTCGCCAAGACTCATGAGCATATTATACTGCAGTCTCGACGGTGCCGTGATTGTCTTTTGCAATCCCAGCAACACCCGTCATTGTTGACCGTGATTTCCTTGAGGTGTAAAAAGAGAACGTTGTCAATGAATGCAGGCTCAGCCATGGGATATTTATTTACCTCGCGGCTCATACCATAATTAAGAGCAATTAACTGTCTTTTCCCCATTCAACAAAATTTGTGTACAATTCCCTGTCTCCAAGTTGACAGGCTAACGTATTTAAATAGGAACATATTAAATGTCTCTCACTTGCTAAATTTTTCTCAATAGGCCTAGGGGAATATTAGCAGTAGTCAAGTAGCGGCAGATTAATTTAAATATATATATTTTAAATTGATCCTAATTGGCAGAACTACAAATTGAAATCTTAAACTAGCTGACATTTTAAGTGTCAAATTATATAGCCTATTCTCACTAAAAATCATTGCACTTTTTGTCAAAGATTTAGCTTAGAATGCGATTACTTCTTAACTGCACATCTTTCGTTAGAATTAGAGGCATTTATAATTTTATTTTATGAACAGAACTATATTTTAGATTATTAAAAAATGGAAACTGATGTAGTTTACTTGTTTATGGATAGATTTTGATAAAATTTGGCAAACTTATTTACTTTATCCTATACTATTGACGTATGCTCAAAAAAACTTTTTACCTTCTCCATAGCAGCAAACCTAAGCTCTTGTTAAATCTAATCTTCATTCGATTTTTATCTTGTATATTTTTTATATTATCAGCAAGTTAGGTTAGCTTATGACAGTTTAATTTTATAATAGAATGCTCTCATTTCGTCCGTAGTACACCTTAATTCCATTTTTTTATTATCAGTAAGTTTGGTTAATTATGTTAGGTTATGACAGTTTAATTTTATAATAGAATGCTCTCATTTCGTCGGTATCACAATAAGCCTCTAACAGCATCTGTGACAAACAACAACTACAATCGCATCGATAGTAGATGATGTTGTGATTCGATAGAGTAACGAACAGTTAACATAAGTCGCTAAATCGGTGGCGTTTTTAGACGAAAAAGTGCTCACCGAGGAAAAAAAGGTTGGAGACCCCTTGTCTAACATATTATATTTTATCTATAGCTGTCTTAGAAAATAACTCTGTTGAACCTCTTTTACAGGAACAAGAGAAAAATCAAGAAAGCCATTTGGGAGATGAAGAAGACCAGAATTAATTTTTTTTGTAAATTGTACATATCTTTTTATATTTGTATTTAAATAATTTTTAATTAAACTTATTTGATCATACATACAACATTTTTTCTATAAAATGTTTTCCTTGAATGCAATTTTGTTTTAAACCAATATGTTTTGTGATATTTTTATTAATTGGATTATTGGAAATTTACTCCTCTTGTCAAAATAGCATATTTTTAAATACACTTTGAATCCAACCAAATTAACATTTAAGGATATTTTTGATAATAGAGATGAAAGAATGGTCAATTTAAAATGCTTTGTCAAATAAGAAAAATATATATATATATATATATAACTTATATCTATATTTACATTTTTGGGTAACCCAAGAACTCTAACAAACTACCTATAACTTCAGAATAATAAGTGAAATCAAGGTAAGAACAGTGGTCTGAACTGCTATTGTTTTAATCACCATAAAATTTGAAATGTGAAAAAATGCAACCTCATTCTTATAAACATATTTTACCAATAAATTTATAAGACACTTATTTTATATTCAATTTAATATTTATTTAATGTCAAATTAAGCGAGGTTGAACCTAAATTGACCATTTATTTGATATCAAATGAATGTTCGCGAATATCAATTTAATATTCGAATGTCAAAAATGTTATATCAATATTTATCACTATCATATTTAAAATGTGAATGTAAATTCAATCATATTCTCTTTATCATATTTTACCAATAAATTTATGAATGTCAAATTTTACATTTATTAGATATTCAAATTGAATATTCATTTGACGTAAAATTGAGTGACGTTTGAACCTAAATTGAACGTTTATTTGATATCAAATGAATGTTCGCGAATATCAATTTGATATTCAAATATCAAAAATTTGATAGCTATTTGATATCAAATAAATATTCGGTGCTATGTGGGTTTCTAGTTAGATGCAATACATGTTCAAACTGGAATTATTTGACTGCCTGAGCAGTCGCTTGTGCACAATCCCATGTAAAATTGCTGACAGTTTCCTTTCCGGTCTATGCAGCCCAAACTTTAATCTTGTGCCAACTACTATGTATTATTTGTCTCTCCAGTAAGTTGAAGTTTCTTTTAGTGGGTGAAGTTAAAAATAGAGTTTTGAAAATTCAAACAAGCTTTGAAGCAAAGTAGATGGATACAATTCCGCAAATTTGAGCTAAAAAAACAACTGAGCCAATATTGGCAGCCGTTCAAAGATTCAAAATTGCAAATTCAAGTAATCTTTGAACGGCTGTTATTTTTTACTTATTTATACATACATTTAAGATTTTCTTCTGACTACGGTACTAGCAGGCCATCCCCATGAGGAGGTAGCACATCGCTGAATAATCTGTTGAAATTATTTTAACGCTCTGTAACTATGTTTCAAGTTTTGTAGCTCTATCTGTATTACTTTTTGAAATATTTAACTGTTTTGGAACCTTTTACCCCCATGTTAAATAATGAATTTAAAATTCAAATTTAAGTACCAGTAATCAACCGATTGATAATGAATAATGTGTTGAAATTATTTTAAGGTGACACAGTACTCCCTATCCCGCCCATGTTAAAATGACAGTTTTTAGGTACACATAACTTTTACAAATATTAACCTATCAACTTGAAATTTTTGTACTAAGTTTAATACATTATTACCAACAATAATATGAAGGAAAAAAGTTTTTGAGCAAAATTAAATTGTTAGTATGATTTTAAAAATTTTATAAAATATTTATTAATTTTTTACCATAAAATATTTTTTTATTTCAAAGGTTTTTGGTTGTCATGGAAACTGATTCATATTATTGTTCCTTATCATATGAGGGACACACACGCCAATTTTTATTGAAATTGGATTATAATTGTGGAAGAAAAGTGTACCTGACTAAAAACCACTTGGACTTTCGGAAAACGACAAAAGTACCGTACCCCCTGTCACGGGTAGTACAGTAGAGTCCCGCAAACTCGGCGTAATGTGGACTGTAAGGGTGCCGAGTTTGTGAAATGCCGGGTTATCGGGAACTAGGGTTAAAAACAAGAACAATACAATTTTTAATCTTATTAACTACTTCTTTTATAATATTAGTAGGATTACAAGTTAGTATTAAGTCATCAGATATAGTAAAACAAATCATTTGTACGAGCTGAGAATGATTTGACTTGAGCTGGCTTGAGTTCATGTTTAACTCAGACTCAAAAAATCACCAATTTTCTGAGCCAGGTGATGGCCGAGTTATCCAGACTGCCGGGTTATCGAGCGCCGAGTTTGCGGGACTCTACTGTAGTAGGACCCTTGGGCATGCTAAAGTAAGAGTGTATAAAAGTCGCTGTATAGCTTAAAATAAATTTTTCTTCCATAATATTTGGTATGTACGTGTTCAGGAAAGTGTGTTCTACAAAACTAAATAATAAAAAATTTTTTAAAAATTTAATATTTGACAGCGTACCCTCTGCGTCTTGATTAGTTGTAGGACCTTGGACATCCTAAATTAGTCTGCAATAGTTTATTAAAGTAGCTGAAAATAAAAAAAAAAATTTCTTCCTTAATTTTTATCATCTACGTGTTCAAAAAAGTCTGTTCTACAAAACTAAATAATTAAAAAAAAAAATTTTAAATTTTTATATTTGAGTACTGTGTTACCTTAACGCTCTGTAACT
This sequence comes from Macrosteles quadrilineatus, assembly GCF_028750875.1. Classification (NCBI taxonomy): domain Eukaryota; kingdom Metazoa; phylum Arthropoda; class Insecta; order Hemiptera; family Cicadellidae; genus Macrosteles; species Macrosteles quadrilineatus. Next base: position 69,591,935 of record NW_026542602.1, read on the forward strand.
ATGTGCAAAGTTTTGTAGCTCTATCTGTATTAGGCCTACTTTTTGAAATATTTAACTGTTTTGAGACCTTTTACCCCCATGTTAAATAATGAATTTTAAAATCAAATTTAAGTACCAGTAATCAACCGATTGATTAACAATAGGGGCAAAGCCGAGACAATTAGTTTAGTGCAAGATACACACTAATACTACACCCTGATTGCAAAACTCATTTCAAAACAGCATCTGCAGCAAAATTTAACACAAAGATTACAACAATCATAAACAAATAAACCCGATTCATTGAAATGTCTAATCTACCCTCCAAAAATTATATAATCGACACGAGACTGATTTGATAGCCAACACATGTCACCCTTGACCCAGACGCAACTGATAAATTTTAAGTCGTAATTGTGGGAGAAAATGGTTGATAACACTCGTAAGGTTCCCATCAATTGCGCACACAATTACATGGTCGCTGCGTAAATCAAGTTGCATAATTTGCAAAATAGAAATATCACCTTTAACAAGTTCAGTTGTTATTGAACTTGTCCTACTGACCTGAATATGCTGACGTAAACTACTTGTACTGAACAATACAGTTCAAAACTCAGAAGTTAAAATAACCACGTGTAAGCAATAAATTTCAAGATTGTCTGTTGGTTTCAAGGAGTGTTGGCTGGCGATAGACCACTTGATTTTGATTTATAGTTAGTGCTTGTAAAACCTTGTTAAAGGTTTTTAGGACAAGAAGTGATTTTAGACTTTTAAAAAGAGAGTTCTTGTATGAAGTAGATTAGTCCCTTTAATTTTATCTATCTTAGTCAATATTTCATGATTTCTTAAAGTTTTGCAAAGAGTAATTAATTATTACAAACACTTGCAGCCAAAAAGTGTTTTATGACTTATTAAACAGCCTACATAATTTTAGAATCACCAAAAATTCTATAAAGTAGGCCTAAATTTCTAAGTATACTGAGTCAATTAAATATTGATTAACTAAAGAGTTACACGAGAAATACTTTAATTTTCCAAAACTGACAATACATATTTAACGAAGCTAATATTAATAAAAGTATTCTGTTAACACGTTGGGTGCTGATGACGGGAATTCCCGCAATTGCTTAACATTGAAATAAATGCAACTTTTATGTTCAAACATGTCGACCGCACGAATAGTGTTAACTTTCAGTGTCCATACATGACTGGTTAAACTACAAAACTGGATCATGTGAAGTAGTTTTAGGTTGATGACACATTCATGTACACTTGTTGTATGTATTGAATAAAGATTGATTGATTGATTGATTGATTGATTGGATTCGTTGTGACTGCCACATCATCAGGTTCATATTCTTCTACGATTCGTAATGCACTTAAAATTCAAAGACACATTGACAGGACACAAGAAAAAAAACTTTATGCTTAGTCTACTACATTAACTAAAACAACATGGTGGTGTGTGCGTGCAAATTACGTATATTCTTTTTAAGTGTATGACGAATTGTAGAAGAGGATGAACCTGATGATGAAGCATTCGCCACGAAACATGTAGTTTTTACCGGACACCCAATATTATTAAGTAACAGAATACTTTTATTAGTACCTAAAAATAGGCCTAATCAATATCCTCAAGTAGACAATGAATTCTGAAAGCTAATATAAAAGTCTGGAGTAATTAATGAAAACTAGTTTTTCAAAACCTCAGCTACATGGGACAAAAAATAAACAGTTATTCACAGTAAAAAACATTAATTTATTTATCTTTGGTTTACAGTTAAAAAGACCTGAAGTAGCTAACAGCTAGCTGTAAAAGTTCTTAACATACACTACAACTCTATAAATATCTGAAAAATAAAACTACAAGAACTTAAATATAACACAGCTAGTTAACGAGGTAAGGTACATTACTAGATCACAATACGTTTGACATGAGTAGGCCTACACTAGTACAAACAATACAATTATCATGTTCGTTAACTAAAACTAACGTACACCAATCCAACATATTATAAAATTAGTAGACAAAATAAGTTAACACAATCAAAACTGGAATAGCCTAATCAGGACATGGTGTCAATAATAAGAAAGACAAAAAAAGTGTTTCAATAATATTCCGGTGGAGTCATAATAACTTTGAAAATACAGTTTTGTTCAGGTTACAATTACGAGTGTCAGTGGAAAACTGATTAAGGACAGAAAATAAATTAAAATGTATGACCAACCTTTCCTTGGCAAAGTTCCCTATTACCTAAAAAAAGTTTCCTATTACAAAGTTTCAAGTAAAGAGACAAATAAAATATACTAAATAATTTTTTGTTTCAAGATTTTTGCAGTTCATTGTTTGAACTTTGAACTCCTAGAAATTGTTGTTCAAAAAATTTACGTTAAAAATTAAAATGAGTTAAAATTTACTTTTGTACAGCTAAAATAAGTTATACATTGTTTACACACATTTGTTGAAATAAAAAGGTAGCCTACTGCTCTTTTACAATAGGCTAGTTTAACCTTTTTCAGTGTTGATTTTCAGAAACAAAAAAATACTCTTCACATCCACCATACTCATGGAATAGAAAAAATGACATAGGTATCTGCATTTATATATGGATATGAATACCCTATTTTAAATGGAATCTACTAAAACTTTCTATGAGACCTTATTTAAAAAATATATATCTTATCAGAGATTTAGCTATAGTAGGCCTACAGTAAAAATATGTTTTGACCCAAAAAAAATTAGCACAACCGGGGAATTTGGTACAGATGTTGGGTGTACCTTCCTTTTGAACATACTAAAAGTCCCCTAAAATTGAAGCTGTGCTACGGCCGCCATATTGGAAAATGGCGGCATATTTCTGTATTTTTCGCTATAGTCACTTTATTATTAGAGATACAGGAAAAAGCTAAATATACAAAATGTAGGTAATCTAAAAATACACATTTTTTGTATTTACCATCTTTCTCTAAACCCAACGGTTTTTGAGTTATTTGTTATTAAGTATATTTAGTTTTTTCTATTTATCAAAAATAGGCGAAACACATGGAAATGACCGTTACTTTCAAGGATTATGATAATTTATCCTATTTAGTTAAATAGTGTGATACTATAAAATCGAAAAATTTAAGCTTATTTTATGAGTAAAACAACTCCGCCACAGCAAACCTGCAGACTCAGCAAATTTCCATTTGATTGGATGTTTTATTAAAAAATGTATATAAATAAAATTAGGTTCAAACAGGTACCTAGGTTTGCTGCTACAGGTAGGTTATTATAGTGTTTTTTTTTAAATATCAATACCTTACTATAAAATAACTAATTTTCCAAGTTTGATCAAAATATATCTATAAACAAGCAAACTGCAACAGTTAACTAATTCATAAGAATAGCATGGGAGTTTTAAATTTACAATAAACAAATTTGAGTATACAAATTTTGGTTGTGTTTACTAAAAAGATGGCGATTATTCGTCACGATTAGAATATTAACCAAATGGGTTTTCAAAAGAACTGTCATCTACCATATTTTGTAAAGTACGCAATAGTCATATTAATATTTTATCTTATTTTTTATCCATTTAATAGTTAACATTTTAGTATTTTGATGGCACCACCACACTAACTAACTATACTTGACATCCCATTGTAAATTTGGAAGGGTGTTTTTCGTGTCTCGTTCATGTTGGTGACTAATTAAGCATGGTATAGTTAGTTTTATTTATCAAAAATCGGTGGCACCCATCGCAATCGACGGTTACTTTCAAGGTTTACGACAATTATTCATCCCACTTAGTTGATATCAGAGTGATAGTGGTAGTGCCATCAAAATATTAAAATGTTAATTTATTAAATGGGTAAAAATGAGTATAAAATATTAATATGACTATTGCGTAGTTTACAAAATATGGTTGATTTCCTCACTCCATACAATATTTCCGATACTTGGTATCGCCATATTTTTAGTAAACACAACCAAAATTTGAATATTTAAATTTGTAAATTGTAAATCTAAGCTACCATGCTATTATTATGAATTAGTTAACTGTTGCAGTTTGTTTGTTTATAGATTTATTATGATCAAACTTGGAAAATTAATTATTTTATACTAAGTTATTGATATTTTACTAAAAAAAAAACACACTATAATAACCTACCTGTAGCAGCAAACCTAGGTACCTGTTGAATCTGATTTTATTTAAATACAATTAATAAAACATCCAATCAAAAGGAAATTTGCTGAGTCTGCAGGTTTGCTTTGGCAGAGTTGTTTTACTCATAAAATAAGCTTAAATTTTAAGATTTTATAGTATCACACTATTTAACTAAATAGGATAAATTATCATAATCCTTGAAAGTAACGGTCAATTTCCATGTGTTTCGCCTATTTTTGATAAATAGAAAAAACTAAATATACTTAATAACAAATAACTCAAAAACCGTTGGGTTTAGAGAAAGATGGTAAATACAAAAAATGTGTATTTTTAGATGACCTACATTTTGTATATTTAGCTTTTTCCTGTATCTCTAATAATAAAGTGACTATAGCGAAAAATACAGAAATATGCCGCCATTTTCCAATATGGCGGCCGTAGCACAGCTTCAATTTTAGGGGACTTTTAGTATGTTCAAAAGGAAGGTACACCCAACATCTGTACCAAATTCCCTGGTTGTGCTAATTTTTTTTAGGTTTATGGAATTTTTCTCTTATTTTTACTGCACTACTAGGCCAACCTACCTTTTTTTGTAACAATGGTTTGTTTGAAAATAAAGTTAGGTACTAACTACAAGATATATCATCAGGATTCCTGTTACAATATACCCTAGGGTAAAAGTTTCAGCAAGATAGGATTAAGAAAAAGCTTTTTCATCACTTCCTGATAGTGAAGTTTCACATAAAATATTAACTGACATGAAAATTTCTTTAAAAAAATTGTCACAAACTAAATCTCTACATTATATGGATGAAGCATTGCAGCAGCATTTAAGTCTTGATTTAAATAAATACAAATCACATAAGGGTTTGACATGTTTTAAAAACAAAAGTTGCTTTCACAAATCTACATTGCAACCTTCTAAATGTGCAATTATTCATAAACTCTTAATACAAATTGCAGTAAAGATAATAATTTTAACTTAATGTTAACAATTTAGCAGTAATCCTATGCTCAAAACAAATTGTGCTCATTCCTACGGGCCTGGTATGGGAATACCAATTATAATCAAACAAATTGGTATATTGCATTGTATTTAATGGGCCCATAATTGCCTCAGGTGTAGGATGAGTGAAAATGTCTTAGCACATTAAAAGATGTTTGCCAACGTAATACAGATTTGCAAACAAAATTAATTTAGTTAATCAAAATTAGAAATAGTGTAAGATTTTAAAAGGCCAATTGAAAAGTTAAAGGCACTAGACGATGCACTACCTAAACATGTTTCTTATGACTGAGCCGATGGAGGGCGTTGAAGGGCCAGAACTCACGTGAACGATCTCGTGCAGGAAAGGTTGACAGTCGTCATAGTTCATATCAAATATAAGGCACATGTCGGGTTGACTGGGTACATCCGGCATGTACTGACACCGGTTCATCAACTCCGTAATAAACATTATCTTCTCCGTCAACAGTTCACCCATCTTCTCCCTGCCTAGTTGTTGTTCACATTTGTTGTTCAACTGTATAAGATCCAAATGCACATTCCACACTTCCCACGGAACACACTCCGACGGAAAAGGCCAAGTGGATCGCTTCTTTCTGAAGAACTTGAGTGAAATCTCGCCCGAACTTTTTCCGTCCGCACTTCGCAATTCCTCGGAAAACTCGGACACTTTGCGCTTGATGTTGCGGTCCAAGCTTGGAGACGAACATCTCACGTAGGTCAAGTCTATAAAGTCACAGTCAACGTCCGTATACCCCACAGTCCCTTCCAGGTATTTTCCACTCTCTTGGTATTGGAACTTTCCAAATGTCCGATAGAACAAGACCGTATGAAATATACTGGCGACGGCCTCCTCCACCTGATAACCCTCCAACGCCAGCTCCAATGTCTGCGACTGAGCGTTCATCTTCACTTCAGATATGCTGCACAAACATGCAAACAGCTATGAAACTGGTAATTCAAACAAAGCCCATATTTTGCAATGATAAAGAAACGTTTGGAAAATGCAAGCGGTTTTTATATTTACGGTACTGTGCATGTATAACACTTAGTTTTACACGAGTCATACCCTAAGTTATTTCCTATATCATTTATTTATGACAACTTTCATTCATTTTTACACTAAAAATCTGGCTAGATTATTATAGCCTACTCAAAATCCATGTTTAATCCCAAAATCATGTGATAAAGCCTATGGATTATCAAACATGTGAAAACTATGTGAATCTATTGTTCTCTCTTAGCTATCAACACTAAAAACTCTTATCTATTTAGGGCAGCCATTATTGAACACTTCAATTCACTCACAATCAATACAGGAAGTTAATTTTGCACAGTAGACCAGCTATAATGGTTATCTAAATAGCAAATTTATAAATAGATTATGTTTAGTCATATTGATGCTACTAGGCAATGTAAACAAGTTAATTTAACAAGGAAAATAATTATGAGGGTGTGAGGGCCTATAGGTTCAATCACATAAAACTGCTAAATTATAACATTTCATTAAAGCTTTATCTTCAAACAATAAGTTAACTTAAAGCATAGGCCTACTTATATTGCAAAATAGCAGTTTTTGAGTGCCATTTTGGGATGAATAGGCTAATCCGTTGCAAACCTTCAATGGAAATTTGTATCCACCACCTTTTAACAAATACAATAGGCTAACTTATTACTTGTAGTTGACCTAGTAAGTTTCAGTACGCCTACTTGTGTTGCCTTACACCTGTTTATTCTCGATCATGTCCGAAGTGCGAATATGCACCGAATATGGCATATTGTCGATAATCCGAATATGCCAGGACCATTTATTTAGAACCCAAGCTCAAGGACAGCTGGGCTTAATTTCGAACCATGAAAAAACTAAATAAAGAATACACTTTTCTCAGGATTCAACCAGTGACCTTTCAAAACAATGGCCGATTTTCAACAATAGTTAAGTCCACAGATGCTATTATCGCCGTATTCACAGATGAGATGATTGGGTTTTCTTAATAACTTAAATTATAATTTTACTAAAGTAAATGGATGGAAAAGTTAGAACTTTGTAATCTGAAGACTAATGCAGGATTGGCGACAGTGAAGGGGGAAAAAAAATGTGGAGAGCCGTATTTATGTGGTTAGCAGCCGTATTTTTCCACAAAACGATTCTGCTAGCAATAGATTTTTTAAGGCGTGCGCACTACTTATTGCCAGGTTCACACCAATTAAGTTTATTATCAGCAAGTTTGGTTAAGTTACATTAACAGTTTCATTATTTCCTAGTTAATAAAGCGGAGCCTACACTATAGGCCTACAGATTCTTAACTGGGCTATGGTAATATCAATTAAAACTAACTTAACTTAGGCCTATCGAAATAAAAATATGGATATTTTTTACTGTAAGTTATAACTTAGGCCTATCAATTATAAAATTTAACTGTCATAACTTAACCTTAGTAACCAGACTTGCAAATAGGCGTACACTAAGTTAATAAAAAAATGGAATGAAGGTTACCAATCAAATAAATATTTGCGATCGATACAGTAGACCCCCTCTTATCCAGACTCCTCGGGACCGAGGCCAGTCCAGATGAACGGTTTTTACCGTTAGGCCCAAACCAATGTCCCCAAAAACTTGTTAAAACGTAGGCTGCTGTTTAAATGCATAACATAAGTTTCTGCATAGGCCTACAGTATTTGACTTCAAGGAGAGCATTTTATTTGGAAACGTAATCACTAGTCTTAAATCTTTCCCACGAGAACAGTCGTTACAGTACCACCCACCTCATGTCTAGGCTATCTAGTCTGGTTAAACCAATGTGCTGATAAAAATTGTCCGGTTAAGAAAAGGGACGTAATTTCTGCCGAGTGTAGGCTAAGTTAACTTAAGTTACTTAGTCCGGTTAAACCGTTGTCCAGTTAAAAGGTGTAATTAAGAGGGAGTCTAGTGTAGCGTAACCGTAACCCAGTTAAGAAACTGTACCCCGACATAAAGGCTAGGCTAAAGTTGCTCCTAAGTTAGCCCAAGTTCCAGGCTTAGGCTAAATAAAAAATCACAAATGCCATAGGCCTAACTTAAAATACAGCTGAAATAACTTAAACGTTTTAATAACCAGGCCTAAGTTAGGCCTTATTATAAGGTACAGTAGCTACAAATGAATTAAACAGACTTTACTAGGGCCTAGGCCCTAGGCCTAATTGCGTATTAAAGCTAGCCTAACTTAGCCTAGCCTAGGACTAACTTAGTTAAACAGTCATAATTTAGTGACTTACCGTGAATTCACCTCTCATCATTTCAAAAGAATGAGATTTCGACATTATTGAATCAGATGTGAACTTATTTCTGTGAAGAATTTTCTTTTCTTCCGTCTACGAAATCATCACAGAACGCCACGAACAAAGTTAATTAGACCTAAAATTAATATGCGATTGACTCCTCTTTGTTATTTCATACCAAGATTCTTTTCGAGCACTATTTATTAATTAATATTGATTCCTTACACTTTATATACAGGATCAAATTAGTAAACAAAAGTTAATGAGATGAAATTGACAAAGCAATGAAAATGAAATGTTATAAACTCTTTCCCACTCCAGCTTTCCTTTACCAGGCTGAAGATAGCTGACGTTCCATCTGACGGCCTGTTTTTTTGCCCATTTGATTTATGACAGGCCGAGTGGTAACTGGATGGAATTCAAAATATAGTAGACCTCCATGTGGATACCTTTGGAAATGTAGTTTGCTATTTTATATTTTGATTAAAATAAACATTATTAATTTCATCGGTTAGACCACGTTGTATGTATGTATCTGTAAAACTGATGTACGTTTTCGTGTTAAATATGTACCGGTAAATTGTTTAGGACTACTTCACTTCTACATAATAATTCAGATATTATTATTTATATTAGAAACTTATGGGAGAAAGTATGTGTCACAATGCTGATACCGTTTATTATTTATATTAGAAATGATGAAATACATTTGGTATTCAAAAGAATCCAGGTCCCAGGTAGAGTAGGGAGTAGAAATTGCAATGCGCCCTAAGCCTAAGTGGAATGTAAAGATTCAAAACATCCAACTCGAGATGCATACCACTTAGGTGAACGCTGAACTCCCAAAACATATGAGTAAGAATTTACATGGAAAGGTGGATGGCTTTATTGAAATTCACCCAGAACTGAAAATTAGCTTGAACATAAATTATAAACGTACACCTCCCACTAACTAAAATATTATTTAGCATTCTTAATTTTGGTATTTTAAGTCGATACGGGTATTGTTTTTGGCTACCAGTAAATAAGTAAAAAAAAATGTATTACAATTATTATTGTATGTAAATTACATTATGATTATTATTACATTATGTGTGACATTATTATTATATGTAAAAGAATTTATGTATTAAATAACAAACAATGGTACCAATATGTGACTATCACAATATTATAGATATCAGTGTTTACTACTGATATATATTATCAAAACCCTTGACACTTTCCAGAAAGTTGATTTATCAAGCGTTGAAAATTAGGTTTTGACTCGTGATCCGACATGTGCGGGTCTCGGGATCTGCGAGTTAAAAAGGTGTCATTTTCGATTAGTTATTACGCAAGAACAAACAATGGTACCAATATGTGACTATCACATAATTATAGATATCAGTGTTTACTACTGATATATATTATCAAAACTCTTGACACTTTCCAGAAAGTTGATTTATGAAGCGATGAAAATTAGGTTTTGGCTCGTGATCCGACATGTGCGGGTCTCGGGATCTGCGAGTTAAAGTTGTCATTTTCGATTTGTTATTACGTAAGGACAAACAATGGTACCAATATGTGACTATCACACAATTATAGATATCAGTGTTTAATACTGTTATATATAATCAAAACTCTTGACACTTTCCAGGAAGTTGATTTATCAAGCGTTGAAAATAGGTTTTAGCCGGCGATACGGCATGTGCGGGTTTTGGGATCTGCGAGTTAAAAAGTTGTCATTTTCGATTTGTTATTACGTAAGAACAAACAATGGTACCAATATGTGACTATCACACAATTGTAGATATCAGTGTTTACTACGGATATATATTATCAAAACTCTTGACACTTTCCAGAAAGTTGATTTATCAAGCGTTGAAAATTAGGATTTGGCTCGTGATCCGACATGTGCGGGTCTCAGGATCTGCGAGTTAAAAAGTTGTCATTTTCGATTTGTTGTTACGTAAGAACAAACAACGGTACCAATATGTGACTATCACACAATTGTAGATATCAGTGTTTACTACTGATATATATAATCAAAACTCTTGACACTTTCCAGGAAGTTGATTTATCAATCGTTGAAAATAGGTTTTAGCCGGCGATACGGCATGTGCGGGTCTCGGGATCTGCGAGTTAAAAAGTTGTCATTTTCGATTAGATATTACGCAAGAACAAACAATGGTACCAATATGTGACTATCACACAATTATAGATATCAGTGTTTAATACTGTTATATATAATCAAAACTCTTGACACTTTCCAGGAAGTTGATTTATCAAGCGTTGAAAATAGGTTTTAGCCGGCGATACGGCATGTGCGGGTTTTGGGATCTGCGAGTTAAAAAGTTGTCATTTTCGATTTGTTATTACGTAAGAACAAACAATGGTACCAATATGTGACTATCACACAATTGTAGATATCAGTGTTTACTACGGATATATATTATCAAAACTCTTGACACTTTCCAGAAAGTTGATTTATCAAGCGTTGAAAATTAGGATTTGGCTCGTGATCCGACATGTGCGGGTCTCAGGATCTGCGAGTTAAAAAGTTGTCATTTTCGATTTGTTGTTACGTAAGAACAAACAATGGTACCAATATGTGACTATCACACAATTGTAGATATCAGTGTTTACTACTGATATATATAATCAAAACTCTTGACACTTTCCAGGAAGTTGATTTATCAATCGTTGAAAATAGGTTTTAGCCGGCGATACGGCATGTGCGGGTCTCGGGATCTGCGAGTTAAAAAGTTGTCATTTTCGATTAGATATTACGCAAGAACAAACAATGGTACCAATATGTGACTATCACACAAGATATCAGTGTTTAATACTGTTATATATAATAAAAACTCTTGACACTTTCCAGAAAGTTGATTTATCAAGCGTTGAAAATAGGTTTTAGCTGGGTATAGGGCATGTGCGGGTCTCGGGATCTGCGAGTTAAAAAGTTGTCATTTTCGATTAGTTATTACGCAAGAACAAACAATGGTACCAATATGTGACTATCACACAATTATAGATATCAGTGTTTACTACTGATATATATTATCAAAACTCTTGACACTTTCCAGAAAGTTGATTTATGAAGCGATGAAAATTAGGTTTTGGCTCGTGATCCGGCATGTGCGGGTTTTGGGATCTGCGAGTTAAAAAGTTGTCATTTTCGATTAGTTATTACGTAAGAACAAACAATGGTACCAATATGTGACTATCACACAATTGTAGATATCAGTGTTTACTACGGATATATATTATCAAAACTCTTGACACTTTCCAGAAAGTTGATTTATGAAGCGATGAAAATTAGGTTTTGGCTCGTGATCCGGCATGTGCGGGTTTTGGGATCTGCGAGTTAAAAAGTTGTCATTTTCGATTAGTTATTACGTAAGAACAAACAATGGTACCAATATGTGACTATGACACAATTGTAGATATCAGTGTTTACTACGGATATATATTATCAAAACTCTTGACACTTTCCAGAAAGTTGATTTATCAATCGTTGAAAATAGGTTTTAGCCGGCGATACGGCATGTGCGGGTCTCGGGATCTGCGAGTTAAAAAGTTGTCATTTTCGATTAGTTATTACGTAAGAACAAACAATGGTACCAATATGTGACTATCACACAATTGTAGATATCAGTGTTTACTACTGATATATATAATCAAAACTCTTGACACTTTCCAGGAAGTTGATTTATCAATCGTTGAAAATAGGTTTTAGCCGGCGATACGGCATGTGCGGGTCTCGGGATCTGCGAGTTAAAAAGTTGTCATTTTCGATTAGTTATTACGTAAGAACAAACAATGGTACCAATATGTGACTATCACACAATTGTAGATATCAGTGTTTAATACTGTTATATATAATCAAAACGCTTGACACTTTCCAGAAAGCTGATTTATCAAGCGTTGAAAATTAGGTTTTGGCTCGTGATCCGACACGTGCGGGTCTCGGGATCTGCTAGTTAAAAAGTTGTCATTTTCGATTAGATATTACGCAAGAACAAACAATGGTACCAATATGTGACTATCACACAATTATAGATATCAGTGTTTAATACTGTTATATATAATCAAAACGCTTGACACTTTCCAGGAAGTTGATTTATCAATCGTTGAAAATAGGTTTTAGCCGGCGATACGGCATGTGCGGGTCTCGGGATCTGCGAGTTAAAAAGTTGTCATTTTCGATTAGTTATTACGTAAGAACAAACAATGGTACCAATATGTGACTATCACACAATTATAGATATCAGTGTTTAATACTGTTATATATAATAAAAACTCTTGACACTTTCCAGAAAGTTGATTTATCAAGCGTTGAAAATTAGGTTTTGACTCGTGATCCGAAATGTGCGGGTCTCGGGAGCTGCGAGTTAAAAAGTTGTCATTTTCGATTAGTTATTGTAACAAATCGGAAATGACAACTTTTTAACTCGCAGCTCCCGAGACCCGCACATGTCGGATCACGAGCCAAATCCTAATTTTCAACGCTTGACAAATCAATTTTCTGGAAAGTGTCAAGAGTTTTGATAATATATATCAGTAGTAAACACTGATATCTCCAATTGTGTGATAGTCACATATTGGTACCATTGTTTGTTCTTACGTAATAACAAATCGAAAATGGCAACTTTTTAACTCGCAGATCCCGAGACCCGCACATGTCGGATCACGAGCCTAAACCTAATTTTCGACGCTTGACAAATCAATTTTCTGGAAAGTGTCAAGAGTTTTGATTATATATATCAGTAGTAAACACTGATATCTACAATTGTGTGATAGTCACATATTGGTACCATTGTTTTTTCTTACGTAATAACAAATCGAAAATGACAACTTTTTAACTCGCAGATCCCGAGACCCGCACATGTCGGATCACGAGCCAAATCCTAATTTTCAACGCTTGATAAATCAACTTTCTGGAAAGTGTCAAGAGTTTTCATAATATATATCAGTAGTAAATACTGATATCTCCAATTGTGTGATAGTCACATATTGGTACCATTGTTTTTTCTTACGTAATAACAAATCGAAAATGACAACTTTTTAACTCGCAGATCCCGAGACCCGCACATGCCGTATCGCCGGCTAAAACCTATTTTCAACGCTTGATAAATCAACTTCCTGGAAAGTGTCAAGAGTTTTGATAATATATATCAGTAGTAAACACTGATATCTTCAATTGTGTGATAGTCACATATTGGTACCATTGTTTGTTCTTACGTAATAACAAATCGAAAATGGCAACTTTTTAACTCGCAGATCCCGAGACCCGCGCATGTCGGGTCACGAGCCTAAACCTAATTTTCGACGCTTGACAAATCAATTTTCTGGAAAGTGTCAAGAGTTTTGATAATATATATCAGTAGTAAACACTGATATCTACAATTGTGTGATAGTCACATATTGGTACCATTGTTTGTTCTTACGTAATAACAAATCGAAAATGACAACTTTTTAACTCGCAGATCCCGAGACCCCCACATGTCGGATTACGAGCCAAAACCTAATTTTCGACGCTTGACAAATCAATTTTCTGGAAAGTGTCAAGAGTTTTGATTATATATATCAGTAGTAAACACTGATATCTACAATTGTGTGATAGTCACATATTGGTACCATTGTTTTTTCTTACGTAATAACAAATCGGAAATGACAACTTTTTAACTCGCAGCTCCCGAGACCCGCACATGTCGGATCACGAGCCAAATCCTTATTTTCAACGCTTGACAAATCAATTTTCTGGAAAGTGTCAAGAGTTTTGATAATATATATCAGTAGTAAACACTGATATCTCCAATTGTGTGATAGTCACATATTGGTACCATTGTTTGTTCTTACGTAATAACAAATCGAAAATGGCAACTTTTTAACTCGCAGATCCCGAGACCCGCACATGTCGGATCACGAGCCTAAACCTAATTTTCGACGCTTGACAAATCAATTTTCTGGAAAGTGTCAAGAGTTTTGATTATATATATCAGTAGTAAACACTGATATCTACAATTGTGTGATAGTCACATATTGGTACCATTGTTTTTTCTTACGTAATAACAAATCGAAAATGACAACTTTTTAACTCGCAGATCCCGAGACCCGCACATGCCGTATCGCCGGCTAAAACCTATTTTCAACGCTTGATAAATCAACTTCCTGGAAAGTGTCAAGAGTTTTGATAATATATATCAGTAGTAAACACTGATATCTACAATTGTGTGATAGTCACATATTGGTACCATTGTTTTTTCTTACGTAATAACAAATCGGAAATGACAACTTTTTAACTCGCAGCTCCCGAGACCCGCACATGTCGGATCACGAGCCAAATCCTAATTTTCAACGCTTGACAAATCAATTTTCTGGAAAGTGTCAAGAGTTTTGATAATATATATCAGTAGTAAACACTGATATCTCCAATTGTGTGATAGTCACATATTGGTACCATTGTTTGTTCTTACGTAATAACAAATCGAAAATGGCAACTTTTTAACTCGCAGATCCCGAGACCCGCACATGTCGGATCACGAGCCTAAACCTAATTTTCGACGCTTGACAAATCAATTTTCTGGAAAGTGTCAAGAGTTTTGATTATATATATCAGTAGTAAACACTGATATCTACAATTGTGTGATAGTCACATATTGGTACCATTGTTTTTTCTTACGTAATAACAAATCGAAAATGACAACTTTTTAACTCGCAGATCCCGAGACCCGCACATGCCGTATCGCCGGCTAAAACCTATTTTCAACGCTTGATAAATCAACTTCCTGGAAAGTGTCAAGAGTTTTGATAATATATATCAGTAGTAAACACTGATATATCTAATTGTGTGATAGTCACATATCAACAAATCGAAACTGATAGATTTAAAAGTGTAAAATGGTAAAGTGAAAGCAGCTAGTCCAGTTGATCTGGCATTAGAATTTTTCACGAAACTCCGAAGTCTTGTACATTAAAATTAAGTGTTTGTCTATGACTTTTGTACTGAATAGGCTAGTTATTAATAACTTTTCCAATAAGTCTGTTTAAGTTATTGTAAGACAAACATTTTTCGGGTCAATATTATCACCAGTCTACTCACACTAAGACTGAACCATGGACAGAACCAGGACCAAGCACTGGTCTGTTGTAAGTTGAAGCGAGTGTTCCTATTGTTCCCTCCTGACAGTTTTATGACCTAGCATTCGTCAGATGCTCGACAGCTAACTTCAGCCTGGTCTTTCCTTTATGTTTTTTTTGTCAATAGTCCATCGTCATATGTTGGTTTATGTTCTTCTTCTTCTCTCTTCAATTCCTCTTATTTTCTTCTTATCCAAAGTCTCAAACCCCTAAACCAAAAGCACTACATTAAGCATTGATATTAAAACTTGGCATTGATTTATACTACAAGTACTGTGTGACTGTAACTGACACTTTTCCTGAAACCAATCCCCAGTAATTTTGATTTTTATCCCGTTTTAGGTACTTTATCCCGCATAATTAAAAAAAAATCCCATATTCGTTGTACAAATTACCCATCTTCCCATGAAATTACCCTTTTGTCTCGATGTTTAAGCGACTTTTTCCCCCCACCCAAAACCCCGGATTCCCACTCTGTCCCCTAGTGAGTAGGAATAATGGCTGATAACAAAAACCCTGTTGTCTCGATGTTTTAGCGAGTTTAATTATTTTAGCGAGTAAGGAAGCCTCGGCGACAAAAAAGTTATTTAAGCGAGTTGTAGTATTGATGTCAAAGAACAGTTTAAGAACGTTTTTAAGTTTAAAATGTTTATTTATATATTTATCTGTTATTCATCATACATTTTTCCTATTAAATATCTATTTATTGAATTGTATAACTGCATATTTATTTATTAATTTAAGATTATAACTATCGTTACTAATCATTTTTGTAATGGTCTTTAGACGTTGGAATGGAAATAAAATAAAAAAATACTCTTTGGTAATACTGTAATCACTTACTTAAATTTATCAATTGTTGCTCTCTGCTTGTGATCATAAGCAACCCACGGAATATACTACATAGCACACGGTAAGAAAGTAAGTATTAATGTATGTCTGATAAATAACTAGGTTGCCATAAAGATGCTTCCCCAACAATTCGCCACCTTGGCGTTTTGACTACTTATGCCCCCCCCCCAAGACAAAACCCCATCACAAAAATACCCGATGTGTCGGGTACGCCACTCCCATCAAACCGGTCACCAAGCCCCCAAAGCAATGTATTGAGCTCCTCATCACATCACTCACACTCTACACGGATTTCTTATCACCCAGACAGCACACTTTATCCCAGGGACATCCCATAGTAGTCCCATATGTCCTGAGAATGTCTCGGGATATGTGCGCTATCCTCAGGATATCCCGCAAAATCCCGGGACGAGTACGAAATCCACAGGATATCCTACAATATACCGTAATGTCCCGGGATTTGTAAGTTAACCTCAGGATATCCTGAAAAGTCCCGGGATATGTACGAATGCCATAGGATATCCCAGAATGTACCATGACATCCCGGGACATGTACAAAATACACTGGATATCCTGTAATGTCCCGTAATGTCCCGGTAACAAACTGAAGAAAAAAAATACTACCACTGATGAAATGTACAGTATATCTAAATTTAAATGTTCAACAAGGCCAATATATAATAATTTGTTTTTTTCACTAGTGCTTTCAGAAACTTGGTTTCCATCTTCAGGCTGTGTTTACACTAGTACAAAAAGTAAATATTTACTTAATAAATTAATTTCAAACAAAGTTAAAACAGATGATTTAAAGGATATTGGAAAAATAAAAAATAATATTAGAAAAATTAATCTTTTGAGTTTTGGATATGTTACAGTGTTGTTCTTGATGTAATTATTTTCAGTAATTCCGAATTTATAATTGGGCCGTCTTCATTATTTAACAAATAATTTTGGTCTGTTTTTTATTCTAAAAATAAGATTCCCACGCATTAAGATGTTGAGGTTTTATAATTTATTTTAAAAGTTTAAGGTTTCCCAGATTGAAAATATGTCTTGTTAATACTATGGCTAGCAAGGGTTGACTTTACTTTACTGACATATTATACTACCACTGAGTTCAGGAAAACTAGAGTTCTATCATAGTTGTGTGAAATGTGAATTTAATTCTATCTTTAAATTAATAAAACAACCAAAAACTAATTTTAATCATATAACAATCAATTATTACAGTGCTAATCTAATGGTGATTAAATAATCTATATTCAAATACCAGTATCCTCTCCAACTACCAGAAAAACAATTCAACTACTTGAGGTCTAAACAGATTAACAGAATCATATATAGCCTATACTGTAGTATCAAAAATATTTTAAGTATTGCGACCATTGCAACTGTCGGCTACTCTTTAACCACTTGAAAACACCCATAATCAACAAGCGCAGATAGCTCAGGAGGTAAGGTAAGAGGCTCACAAGGTGAAGGTACCAGGTTCGAAACCCGACTGGGCCAAAAACTTTTTTCTCGTTTTTTTCTTCAAAATTTGTGTTTATTAACTATTTAATCAATTTACTAAACTTATAATTAAGCTTTTCATACTAAATCTATATTATTTTGTGTTTTTTATGTTCAGGCCCAGACCACACTTTATCCCAGGGACATCCCATAGTAGTCCCATATGTCCTGAGAATGTCCTGAGGACTACCCTGGGATGACCTCGGATGTCCCACGGATATGCGTGTGAGCTTATCCGTAGGACATCCCCGGGCGGGGACATTAGGCATTCCTGTGGATATCCTGTGATATCCCAAGTTGACCATAGGACCACTATGGGATATCTTGCATATCCTGTCGCAATATCCGTGGGATGTCCTGAGGAGAAAGTGTGCTGTCTGGGCAGTTACTTTCTCTATAGAATCGACCCCTTATTACGCCCCCTATGGTATAGGGGGGATACCATAGTATATATATGGAGAAAGTATTGTTTTCTTCAAAATTTTCGAGTTAGAGTTTTGAGTGGATATCCGTTTCGGGTCCCCCTGGAATCAAAAAAGTAGTTTTCAAAGTGATGTCTGAATGAATGAATGAATGAATTATGAATTTATTCCACCACATATATAAAAATTACACAACCAAATGTACAAAAAGAAAAAAGTTCTTTATGCAAAACTAAACTAACTAACTATAACTAATTAACTATATACATGCGTAAAAGGTTGTTCCTATCTAATTAGTTCTGGAATTAGCAGACATAGGCTGTGCCTGTGCGTCTGCTAAGTTGCTATAAAGATTATGAAGTTAAAGTGGCGCAATTTAGTTTTATTATTTTGTATGAGTGAAAAATAAAATTAAATGAAAAGTAAAATTAAATGAAAAATTAAATGAAAAATTAAATGAATTTCAGCAGTTAAGTAATACTGACTGAGTTATGTAATTAGTGACAGTACTCTACACGAAAAGAACATGCAATAAATATCAATATAAGCGTCGGAGAGAGAGCGGCTAGGGTGTGCTGTCAATGTCGAGGTCAAAGTCAAGTCAATGGTCAAGTGAGTCAAGTCAATGGTCAAGTCAAAGGTCGCGGGCCGATTCCGTCGCGCCGGTAAGATGAAGTAATAATAAGATCAGCTTCGTCCGTATTTAAATTAAGTAGCCATTCTTTAACAAGACGTTTAAAAGAGACAATAGATGTGGCGTCAAATAAATTTAATTCAGAATAGTATTTACAAAAATTTCGAAACACTATGTGAGATATATAAAAAGAATTTGTTGTTGAAAAAGTGTTGTATACCTGAAGTGTAGTAATGTGGACTTGAGATGAGTATCTTGTGTTATGAGAATGTGAGGTTTCATTAAATATTCTAGTGCAATTCTTGAAAATGTTAATTAGTAAACATTTGA
The DNA here is from genome assembly GCF_028750875.1 of Macrosteles quadrilineatus. NCBI lineage: Eukaryota > Metazoa > Arthropoda > Insecta > Hemiptera > Cicadellidae > Macrosteles > Macrosteles quadrilineatus. Next base: position 69,611,207 of record NW_026542602.1, read on the forward strand.
TATATAGTTTGCGAACTGTAAGAATTGATGTTTCCTTAAATAGGGCGTCTGACGGAAATCGTTTAGATTTACCAAAACCAATCTTTAAAAGTGACCTATGAGCAATATTTAGAGGTTCCAGCAAACTTTTAAAACATCCTCCCCAGGCTATAATCCCAAATGAGAGCAAGGATTGGACGTAAGCAAAGTAGGCAATTTTAATTTCTTTTAAGGTTAGAATTCCATTCATTTGTCTAAAGGCAAACATGTATTTCCTGACCTTACTCCTTACACTTTGAATATGTTCAGCCCACTTCAGCCGACGGTCGAAAATTACACCCAAGTATTTATATGAAGCTACCTCTTCAATAGCTTCGCAATTACAAGACAAGTTAAGGAAATCACTACAAGAATGAATTGTTAGGTTTTGTAAATTATAATCTGTGGTTTTACTAATAGAAATAGGCATAAATTTTGTTTTTGATATGTTTAGGGAAAGAATATTTTGGTCTAACCATTTTTTTATAACCATTAGATCATGTTGCGCTTTTTCTCGCACCTCGGGCCACGACTTCCCCTCCAGGAAAATTAGTGTATCGTCAGCAAACAAAAATAACTTTCCAAAAATATTGATTCTCGATATATTATTAATATATATTAAGAAAAGAATAGGCCCTAAATTACTACCCTGGACCACCCCATAATCGACAGGCATAGGATCACTGTCTGTACCATAAATTGTAACAAATTGAGCTCTGTTTGAAAGATAACTCTTGAACCATTCCAAAGCACTGCCGCAAACTCCAATTGTTTTTAACTTGTTGAGAAGTTTTAAACGATCTACAGAATCAAATGCTTTTTTAAGGTCAAGAAAAATTAATATAGAACGTTTTTTGTTGGAAATGGTATCGTACAACTCTTTGTTTACATCAAAAAGAATATCTGAAATATTTTTGTCGTGACGGAAACCGTACTGATGCTCACTGAGAATGTTATTAGAATGAAGGTAAGCAACCAACTGATCTTTGACAGCCTTTTCAATTATCTTAGTAAAAATACTCAACAATGAGATTGGGCGAAAATTGTTTTTATTAGTAATTTCGTTGGATTTATATAATGGAAAGACTTTAGCCAATTTGTAACAATCAGGAAAAGTTCCTGAAGTTATGCTTAAATTAACAATGTGTAAAAGTGGAAAACAGAGGATATGAAAGTTTGCTTTAAGGACATCGGCCGATATACCATCGTAACCAGGCGCGGAACCACCCCGCAGGCCGCAGACGTAGCGTTGTAAGTCATGTGCAGTGATCGGTTGAAGCGTAAACGTCGTGTCGAGTTGATAGTCACAGTCGTCAACCAATAGGGCCCCACTTGGGTCTAGTTTACTGGCCAGTGAGCTACCGACGTTAGAGAAAAAAAATATTGAAATCCTCTGCGACTTGTTTATACAATGTTGTAGATAACTGAGTGTTTGATGTAAATTTATCTATTGGAAACGAATCTTTTTTATTTATTCTGTCTGTGTGTGTGTGTGTCTGTATGTGTACAGAGCAAGGGACTACCTACACCTTTGGTCCGATTACGATGAAATTTGGTGTGTAGGTTTTAATCTATGGTATCCCCAGGCATTTGTTTATTATTTTAAATTTTGAATTTTAACGTAGATTTTCTTATAAAACCTCAATAACGGAAAAATCGGATTTTCTCAAAAATGGCAGGAACGATTTTGATAAAAATTTAGTGTGTTGTAGCACTTTAAATTCTGAACAAAATGGTACGAATCCTATTTCTGTAAAAATTACGGTTCAAAAGTTATTTTAAATTAAGTTTTTTCCATAAAAATCCCATCAAGAGTAAAAATCAGATTTTTTGAGATAAACTTGTTTTGATCAAAATTAGTATGTTATGGTCCTTATAATTCTAAAAAAAAAATAGTACAACACCCTATTGTAACAATTCTGGTACAAAAGTTATTGCAACTTTTGTGATTTTTAACTATAAAAAATCATATTTACTCTCATCGCTTACCCATGATAAAGATTGTTGACAAACTTATAGGAGAAAGTATGTTTCAGAATGCTGATACCATTTATTTGGTATTGTTTAGAGTACTTAGCTGAAGAGGCAAACAATATAAATAATATTAAAAATTCATTTAAATAATATTAAATATCAATAATTAATATTAAAATATTTAAATAATATTATATAATTAATATAATTTAACGGTGTGTAGGGTAAAACCGTGAAGTCTAACCCTGGTTGAAAATAGCCAAATAAGATGGCTTATTATTATACTGATACATGAGATAAGTGACCGATGAAAGTGATGATAAGTGAAGTAGATTTGAAAGAAGAGCGTTTCAAAAAGTTACCACGAAAAGAGTGCGATAAAAGAACGAGAGTTTGACCGACTTGTATAAGGGCTCATTCACCGATCATTCGAACCTAGAAGATTGTAATAACTGTATACTATCTGCATGCTCATGTGACTCATTAAACTGCTATGCCTTCAGGATGCCCAGATCTCTGATCTGGATGGGCTCTCAGCACATCATATAAGATATGAGATATTAACAAGGCCCTCATATATTTTCGTTAAATTCAACGACGTGAGACAGAGGAGATACTTGGACTTATGCTATTTATTCAGAGGTTGGCCACCTCTTTTACCTTGCATTTGCCCGTCCACATGAGCCATAGAATAAGCCTGTGCGAAGAACGTATTTAGCAAAGCAAGGGGTGAGCCGTTACACTACTAGGTTGGATGATCTGTTCTGATAAAAGGTAGAGGGAGGTACTAGGGTCAAACCCACGACATCGGGCCCTGAAGAGGTATAACTTCTAGCATATATTTAAGATACTAAATTTATCTATGCTTCTAGAAGTGAAGCTTTTTGTGCCCTCCCATCAATCCGTCACCATGCATCAGCAACAGATTCCATCCACACCCTGCAAATTCGAAAGCATTAAGGAGTTGAGTTGTCGTGTGTTCTACCGAAAAGTATGAGCTCCCCAACAAATATAATTTAACCCATACAACCCACCACTAGACATTAGATAACATTTTATCAGAAGGTGGTGGATTAGTAATGTCAAGAATATTCTCTCGTCAGGTGCCACCATTTCACACCTCACTTAAAAATTCTTCTTCTTTTTGGTGCAAGGTTGTCTGATCAGTGACACCTTAATACATCCCCCATTTTATGGTAGAATGTTATAATGAAATAGCCAAAAATAGGATTTTAACACACCACCGTTTGGCTAGGCCGAATCTTTTGAGGCCATGTTTGTGGCACTCTGTTTTACCAGCGGAGACGTACTTTAATAATGTACCAGTCCAACTCAAAACTTATGCTCTAATTTGAGATTTTCCTTCCGACTGCTTTTGTGTACAGTCTTCAGTGAAGAAAATAATTCAAAATGAAGAATTTTTTGAGCTGCTTTGATGCATAATCTGCAATAGATAAAAAAATTCGCAGACTTTTTGAGTACCATATAATATGTAATAGTAACTTTTCTTATGCAGTAAATGAAATTGATGAATACTCAAGCGACTGATCTAATTTTTTTTGCCAGAAAAAATATTTTTTACTCCATCACTAAAAACTCCTACTACTAAAGAAGTATACACGGTTGTAGTCAAAGGGGAAATAAATAAACACAAATTAAAATACCCCTTTATTTATGCTCCTGTCATCTGAGTTTCTTGTAAATGTTCTTTGACGTCTTTTGTCAATGGTTCTGTGCTGACAAGGAAGTAGTCTTCCTTTGATGGTTTGACTGATGTTCTCCGTCTCTGAGGCAGGAACCTTCGTATTGGAGGAGAGAAGAGATGAGGGTCCATGGAGGAGAGATCCTGAGGATTTGTTAGGTAAGAGACAGGAAGTCCTACAAGGAACACGATCAGACAACCGACCAAGCAGTAGTGCATGTAGGACAATTGGAATATAAGGGCTACTGACTCATCAGCAACTACAGGAGTTCCATAACCGGTCCAGGTCTGAACATTGGCTGAGGCACTGAAAAAGAGACACTATTTAATATTAGGTTGAAGAATCTTGAGTTATTGGTTCAGTTGGTAGCGCCACGGACTTCGGGCCCGAGTCAGCGATGTCGTGGGTTCAGATCCTGGTACCTGCCACTACTTTTTACACGCTTGTACTGTTGGATATGTTCCTTTTTGTCTATGGTTCCACACACAGGCCTCTGTGACCGGGCAAATGTAAAGTGAAGTAGGCCTCCGAACCTTTAAAGAAAAAATTACATTGAAATCCAATAAATTTTGCATACGTAGTCATCCCACTAGGTAAGGAGAATTTGTGACACTATTTCTGTTTGAAAATGCTTATAAAGTTGTATTTGTGGACACGCACTATACGGAACAGTAAAAAGTAAGAAAACATATACAAATAAATGAAAGGTTATGTCATGTTGGGTTATGATGGAATTTCAATTTCGGGCTTAAAAATACTGAACATATTCCCTTGTTAATGTTTTATCAAAGTCCCACACTGCGATGAATTTTAGTGTTCCATATGCCTTTATCATAGACTAACAAACACAACAATTATTCTAAAGTAATTACCCTAATATTTTTACAAAAAAACACATCTTTCTTGGTAAAATAACCCCTCAGTCTCAAACTATTTATGAGACCACTTCAAGGCCACTTTAGTAAATTGATCCAGTAAGTCTGAGCTCAAAGGTGCAAGATAATTTATGTTTGTTGGCGGCCCAATGACGAGAAAAGTCCCCATACAGGGAAGGGGTCGCAAAAGTCTCTTGCACCATGCCGTGTTACATGCAAACCACAGCCAATGAAGTATGAGTTATTGAAACATAATGTAATTAAGTTCTAAAAGCTTAGAGTTTGAGTAATTCAAGTGATTAGCCAACGTCGAATCTATCTGTAGAATAGAATTAAATTACGTTATACTTAAATACAAAATAACTACTTGTAGATACTATAAAATTAACACTGCCACCAAATAAATCAAGTTTTACAAAACTTACTTGAAACCCAGAGAGGCAGTGAGATTAGCTGGACATCCTGCCACACTTGTAACTTTTCCTGGAAACTTGAGAAGACCTCGTGCAATGTACCACTGAGCACCAAAGACAATCCCTGACATGCCAAGCAAGCTTGCCACACCACCTGCGATTGCTCCCTAGAAAAATAGGTTGTAGTTAAAACACTAAATTGAAAAAAAACCTTATTGTGAAACACTTTGGAATAGTTGTTGTTTATTAACAAAAATAACCCATATTTAGTTATTCTTCTTAAATTTAATCAGATTATTTTAATTCTTATTTTAGACAGAAAACTCCTTATAAAATATAATCAAAATTAATTAAAAATTTATGAAAGTTCATTAAATTAGCTTACTTTTGAATTAGCCCGAGGGAAAAACAGTCCCAAGCAGAAAACTCCAACCAACGCTCCATTCGTGACACCAATCAGACTCAACGCCATCTGTTGAATAAATTATTATAGGTTAACTTCCAGAGATAAGAGAGTACATTTCATAGTTAGTTTTTGTGGGAGAGTGGTAGATTTATTTTACCTCACATAATTTTATAGGAGTATGAAACGTAACGTTATAACGACTTGTCATGTAAAACAATATGAAAATTAAATGTAAATAACCAAAAGTGTATTCAATAAAATGATTTTGCTATGCATATTTAAAGCAGTATGAGTCATGAGCCTTAATCCACGTTCAAAAGAGCTTAGAACTTATAGTTAATGCCAAGCATGCATGGATTTATTAAATCTACGATAAAAAACAAGGATATATTATAAACAAAAGATAAACACCATTTCTAGTGACGAAAGATAAGGATAAGGAATGAGAAATAATACAAAGGTTTTTTTATTGAGAGTAAACACATAAACATTAGAAAAACTTATACTATGATGGGTTATTCGGAAAGATAGTGCTACTCACCACTTAAGTGTAAAAATATTGTGTGTTTCATCTGTGACTATTATGCTACTCTATTTCATGCTTATCAGTATTCATCATCAACACAGATACCTGAAAGAGAGCTCCGAGTTTCTCCACAATGAAGACCAGCGCCACACAGACCAGACCCAGCACCAGCACAATGACCTTGAGTATGAGGGACTGAGAGGCCTCAGACAACTTCTCTCCCTTCAACACAAACTGGACAAAGTCCTCGTACAGCGTACCAGCTACTGTGTTGAGACCAGCGGACATCGTGCTGAGGACAAAACAACACCTGTATTGTGGCTGATCACAGACCAGACCCAGCACCAGCACAATGACCTTGAGTATGAGGGACTGAGAGGCCTCAGACAACTTCTCTCCCTTCAACACAAACTGGACAAAGTCCTCGTACAGCGTACCAGCTACTGTGTTGAGACCAGCGGACATCGTGCTGAGGACAAAACATTAGTAGTGTGGCTGATCGAGATATGAAAAATGAATTCAGTAAACATGAATGCTAAGGTGTGTATTAGAAGATTTCTGTGTATAATCATAGTGTGTAGCCGACAGTCTGTACGATGGAACCTTTTCTCTGACTCTCAGTCTACTTGGGAACTGTATAGTTTAAGGCTCGGGTCAGTCCTAGGTAGACAAAGGACCAGGAGACAGCTTTTATCATACAGTATAAAAGTAAGTAATGTAGACTGACCTGAGAGCAGCACTGAGCACTCCAGATATGAATAGTCCTGTTAATCCCGGGAAGTCCCTGGCTACGTCCATCACATAGTACGGTAGAATCTGGCTGGTCTTCTTCACCATCTAGAATATCCAATTATATTTGGCACAGCACCGGTAAGTCAAAGTTTCAAATAAATGTAAACATTTTATTCACATAATTATTATGGTTGCTGGTACCACCGAGATGTTAGGTACAGAGGAAATTATTCATTGGTGCACTTAAGTGGTGTCTAGGACATAGTCCAACACCCTAACACTCCATGCACTCCTTTCTCCATTGCCATAATTTACTACAACGCTCCTAGTGTTCTGTGAGATAGTAGAACTTCTCGCACAGTGCCTGTTGTTTGGGTTCTTCTTCGCTCGTCACAAGTATATTTTGCATAGCATTTATGTACATGTACGCACAAAATAACAGAGCTGAAAGCCCACGGGTCAACACATAAGCAAATTTCCTCTGTACCTTACTTCTCTGTGCCGGTACGTTAAATTATTTACACGTTTAGTTGTGTGTTAATGATGTTAATGATAAGTGTCGGGGAGTAAGCTGATATAGCAGTGAGGCCCTGAATTCCAATCCAACCACATCATCAATGGATTTTATCTAAGTGATAATGCCGCAACCCCTAGGCCCATCCTGGAGTAATGAAAAAAGAAAGCCTAGCGTCTTAAGGAAAGGTTGACTGTTAGTTTGTGTTCAATTATTATGCTTTTATTTAAGAATAGTATATTGTGATCTTGTTATTCAGCTTTGGAATTTAAACATTTAAGTACTCTACTGTAAAGTGTTGGCAAATTAAACACTCTTTAACCATATAATACTCACCTTAATTGCTACAGGATCACAGTCATGATAAGTTGCGTACAGAAGGAGGCCGATACAAACAACCAAGGACTTGATCACAAAGAAACCGATGAAACTCCAAAACATCACACTAGAATTTTGATAAAATTAAAATAAATTCATCTTGTGTACAAAACCCTGAGCCGGCCTTAGGTACGTGAGAAATATGCGGGGTGGGGAAGCCCCCGCACTTACTTGGTACAAAATACAAAAACAATTTTAAAATAGTGTAAATTTTACATCAGTAATGTGAATTTATTGTGAAAAAAATTAGGGGAAGTATAAATACTAGTATTATACTTTGAGATTTTAGTTCGTTATAATTGTAGGGATACAACCTTTTTGGTTGTAAGGGGCCCTGCTTTGGATGTTTGCACTTGGCATCACCCAAGGCCGACTCAGTAAATACCTTTTCTTTATCCTGAATAAAGTAAGTTTTTATCTGCTAACCTACCTACCAGTAGGGCAAATCTTCCATACAGTTCTTGGTGTCTTTTAGGGATTCATACACACTAATTGCCAGAAAATATGTTTGTTAAGGGAATCACTCAAATTCCACAGTTTAAACCTAAGGGATTCACACGTTTTAGTTTGATAGTAGTCTATAAAACTCAAATAATATAAGTATTTAAAATCTTTACTGGTGGAAACCTGGAACTTGTGACTTTAAAATGTATGCATTTTAGGTTAATATCTTAAAATGCCAATATTATTATAGATATATAGGTTGAGGTGAGTCGGTGGCTCAGTTGGTAGCGTCACGGACTTATTGTTGGACACGGGTCCAAGATAGCGATGTCGTGGGTTCGGATCCTGGTCACTGCCACTCAAATTTGTCAATACAGTCCACCTTCGTACTGTCTGTACCGGCTCACCCCTTGATTTTCTGGATACTTTCCACGCACAGATCTGTAGTAGTCTATGTGGACGGACAAATGCAAGGTTAAAAGAGGCCGCCAACCTCTTAAAAAAATATATATACAACTTTCAACTCACGCTTTGGACTCTTTGATGGTAGATACTGCTATGAACCTCTGCACAGCCCCAGGATGGACGGCTATCTGAGCCAACCAGAAGAACACCGAACCAACCGAGACGGTCCAAAATGTGTTGCGCTCAAATGGATTTAGGTCAAAGCTGGAAATAATGCAGTATCACTTATAAACATCAAAATCTCTACAAAATAGTTAAGACTGGCATCCATAAATATACAAGTATTACATAATTCACCAAGCACACTGCTTTTTACTTTCTCCTCTTGTACATAGTATATGGACAAAATATTGATTTCTTCAACATTTTTGAGTTTGAGTTTTAGTTCGATACATTTTGGGTGCTCCTGAACTCCAAAAAGTTGTTTTTCGAAGTCTCTATGTATGTGAGAGGATGAGTACAGAGCTACAGAGCTGTGGTTAGTTTTTGATGAAATTTAGTATGTATGTCCAAAATTATCTCTAGGAGTGTAAAATTTATTTGAAACTTTGATTTTTAATGGTGATTTCCCCATAGAACTCATAAAAAAATGGAAGAATCTGATTTTCACAAAAACGGTTCAAACAATTTTGATTAAAATTTAGTATGTTATGGAACCGCTACTGCAGAGGACTTACTTGAGGAACTCCAGTCTGCCTCCTTCGTCATTGATCCTCCATACCTCCTGTATGCTCCCCACCCTCAGCAGACCTAGGATGGCGATGAACATTGTGGACGAGAGGGTGAACACTCCCTGTAGTGTGTCAGTCCACAAGACTGCTTTCAGTCCACCCTGCATACCAGTAAAAACAATAAAAATGTACTGTAGTATATTTCACCACTAGAGCGTAAAGTGACTCTTTTCGACCCAAGATCAAGTTTTACAACAAAGCTGAGGTCAGAAAACGAGTGAGAGTTTAAAAGACACTTTTTGCCCGTGTGATGAACTATATTTTTTGTCATTGAACTATTATTATCCAAGCAAACTATGTTAAAAACGAAAATTCTTTTTATGTAAAACAAACTCTTTAAAAACAACTTCCAACTGGTTTTCAATTTTGCTAATGCCAACAAGCAGCGATTTAGTAAGTAATTAATTATTTTCGTCTATTACAATTGTGTTAGTATATTATCATTGACTATTGGATAGATATTATACTATCCATGTGTCAAACAAGAATGCAACAATAAGCTACAACCCAGTCAATAGATACATAATTTCGATACATGCGATTGCTTACAATCAAAGTTTACAACTGATTTTACAACATCAGAACTCCCTAGGCCTTTTACTCCCTAAGGAGGAAAAAAGGTATTTTAGACCCGCAACGAAAAATAACTACTGTTTTTGCTGCTGTATGAAGAAAATTATTTTTTTTAAATTTTGGTACCCACGGCTATCTTTGGACCATGTGCAGGAGGTATTACAATTGGGTGATAAAGCAAATCTATAATCTTGCATTTATTTGTTTGTCTATCTTGCTTGTTTTTGTTGATATTTATGATATTATTGAAGACACTTTAAATCGTGTTATTGCAGATATGATTATTTTTGTAAATAATTCTTATAATAAAATCATGGAAATATACTTACAAATGAAGTGTAGAAGATGCATATCAAACTCACTATGGGGCTTATTATATGAACAGATACTCCAGTCACTGGAAACATGATAGCATTGTCAAATGAAATCATTCTATTACCCACATCAGCTGAAGAAAATTGTGAGGTTAATTATGTCCATATTGTGTAGAAATTATTATCGTTTCAGTTTGTTTCTTATTAAGGCTAATCAATTTGGCAACAAAGGATCATATGTGAATTTAATAGCCAAAATATATTCCAACAAAAATGTTTAACTTGAATTGATAAGTTTTGAAAAGTAATTAAAGAAATAAAATGCCCTACCAATGTATTTAACAATATAGAACAATTATAGAATATAGTATTACCTTGGTTAAAAGCTAGAGCAGGAACATAGATGACAACTGGAATAAAAATAACCTGAAAATAAATGGATGGTTAGAGTTAACAATATTTTTTCGACAGTAAATATACATTAAATTATTATGATACAACAAGCCAAGTTGTGATTCTAAAATTATTTCCGATATCTTGGAAAACGTATGAAAATATTGCAATTTAAATCCTTGAAACAATTATTTTTGTATACATAACAGTACTTATGTTATTTTTGGGGTGGTAAACTCCCATTCATACTGTGAAATGATGTTTATACAGATATAACTCAAATAAAATACTAATTAGAATATGTATTTACAGTATCTTTTGTAAAAATAAAAAGATATTTCTTGTTTTTACAAAACACATGGAAACATAAGTAAGATATTGATTTTGTAAAAATTGTTAGACAAATATATTGTGAACATTTTTTACCACTAACTATATAACATAATTTTATCACATTAATAGTTTTTCAATATTAATAACTTACCAGAGATATTGCAAAAATAAGGGACGCAAAAGTTCTTGTTCCTTTGCTGAACCTTAGTTCTAAATACTGCAACAAATAAAAAATATTTAGTCATACAAACCAACTTCTACAAATATTTGATGTAAATTGAACCAAAACATATACCATAAGCAATTATAAAACATGTACTGTGTACACGCACACGTATCTTTCTATATCTATACTCTAATTTAAAATTAAGACGATTACAATCTTATTTGTCACATTGTTTTTAATAAGCGAGGCTTGATAGGTGTGGGTAGTGAATTTATTTATTTGTTTTATTACAATGCTACAAAACAGGATGAGGTTAATGAAGTCTCCACTCATCTTTTACCTCTAACCATAGTAGAACTGGTAACGTTAAAAGTAGTATGTTTAGTGCAAGACGACCTATAAGCTAACATAGCAGACAGGAGGCTCTCAATTATTCGTGTGTAATTCATATTGTTATACAACCTTACTGATAGTGTTGCCACTTCGAACGCTACGGCCTGGAGTTGAAGGTGGCCGTGCTATGATATACCTACACTATGGAATACAGTAAAATGCACTCTAGCACTCACATGAACACCTATCATTCAACTTTAACTGTCTGTATTCAGGCTTTAACTGATCGTTACCTCATATAAAGAGTTTAACTGGAGATCGAAGAAGACTGGGAGGAACAGATAGTTGACCAAGAACAGCATGGCGATGTTACAGAATGCTATTGCTATGTACTGAGTCCCGTAGGAGTAGATCTCCGCAGGGATACCCAGGAGTGTCACCCCGGATACATGGCTGGTGGAGATACAAAGGATGTTAATAAGTTAATAATCTATATAAGAAATCTAATAAATACTTTCTATCAGTAGCTTGTTAACAACCCTTGCCATGGGTAAGCAGTTGGAGTAAAATCACTACTTCTGCTTTATGGTACTTTGTAGAGAAAATCACAAAATTTGCAATAAATTCTGAACAGTAATTTTTACAGCAATTAGGGTTGTAATGCCTTACTTTCGCAATTCTACTTTTAACATCCACAGATGGTTGAGCTTATAGTCTTAGTAATTTTGAAAATATCAAAAAAGAATGAATCAAGATCACTAATCACATCATTGATAGCGTAATAGAGTAAAAAGGTATCTATCAACATCGTCAACAAATACTTTACTTGTGTATATAGTTTTTCACAGTGTTCAAAACATAGCGTACCTAAATACTAGAGACATGGTGACAGGAAAGACGCCCATTTTCTTGCCCCCGAGCAGATATTCAGCCACGGTGTTCTGTTTCTTGAACCATCCGAAGTAGACTCCAATTAGCAGAGAGAATATCAACATGGAGCCAAACACCGAATATTCAACCCAGTTGAACATCAGCACAGCTGAGCTGAAATCTGTCCCGGTCTTGTTCATCTGAAAGTGAAGAGAAATTGTAACACTAGTAAAACCCTAAGTTGTAGTATGAGAAATAATGAGTAAGCTTCCAGATGTTAAATAGTATAAACACAACCATGGACTATTAATACAAGACAGAGGGAAATGTGGCAACGCCGCAGCCCCGGCCTACCGAAACAGTTAAGTCGGGACCACATAAGTTTGCAGTTGAGGGAGGAGCCTATTTACCATATGGTTTTGAATGGACCAATGAGAACGGTGCGGTGTTGCCAAATCTAATAATACCTGATTTGAAAATATTGCTTTGTATATTTTAATTAGGTAGTGTTGCCATTGGCGATGTGGCAACGTCACACTAGCCTTGCCGTGTGATTGGCTGCCACCAACTGCAAACTTTAGTTCATATTGGAGCTTCTGCACCAAAGATTCAGTGATTATAAACAACTTTGGTTTATAACGTTATGTTAACAGCTGATCATTCAGTTGAACGTATAAACACAGTCAGTTTGCTAACAATAGACAAATATTTTGTGAAAAAGGATTTCAAGTATGCTACATTTTAATAACTGTAACATGTCTTGGGTAGAATCATTCTTTATATTTTTTATCAAGCACTCTTTATGATGTAGAACTAAAAGCCACAATTTTAATTTGTGTACTGCAAATTAGTAGTTTTATTCACCTTATAAATATATACAACAAACATAATACTCGTATTTGAAAGTTATAAGGGTATTGTATTGTATTTGTTTTGTCTCGAAAACAAGTCTTGAACACTATTTAAATGCGAAATTCGTGAACGGGTCCCATTGTTGTTTTTTAGAGCTTTAGAATGGAGAAGTAATGCTTAAGAATATTAGTTACATTGTAATTTAATTGTATTGGTTCAATCAAAATTGTTTAAGACTTTAAATAAAAATGTATTATGTTTTATAAATACTCTTTCAGATAGTATAATACATTTTTTAAATTGGTTGAACTATTAATCAACGCAAAATAGGGGCAAATATAAACTTAATTAAATAGCGAGCTTAGAAAGATTATTCATTGTGAGTCTTTAAAACTTAAAATAAACTCTTGATTGGTAATTTAAATAAAATTAAATGATAGTTTGTCTAAGAAATAGTAAAAGGTACAAGTATGGAGTAATATGAAACTTTTCAGTCGTCTAGACATTTTAATTGGCAATTTTCTTGTTTCACGTCGCTCCCAGCATAACACAGCCTTAAGTGAAATTCAAACGGGTTTCTTCCAGAATATTGTTTTATCACAAGTTACAGTTTTTCCTTAAACAGATAATTTATTTAGAATTTTAACAAGTCCATTTAAATCTTCAGATCATTACCTCGATTAAAAATGTTCTCTAAAGTCTCGTGGATTTGCTCTTGGGTTAAAATATTATAAATTTAACTTAACTAAATAGTGTATTTTGCTTGGTGGCATAGGCATTATTAATAATTTTTTTTGTGAACAAACTACATATAATAATTATTATTTTGTTTGATTTAATCGAATATTGATTTAATTTTTAAATTAATTCAATTAATTCATTCAATAATTGTATACGACATGTTTATGTAATAATAAGTACTAGAGGTCGTCATTGATTGAAACTCGACCAAAAATATGTAATGTACAGACTTCTCTAATTTCACCCCACACTGTAAATAAAACGTGTAATTGGAATTTCTTCCATTTGATTTGATTTTCTGTTAATATTTCGTTGTCATTTCGTCACCAAAATGGCAACCCATAAGACCCATGTAAATTTGTTTAAAATTTAAAATTAATTCGTTCTGCTTATTTTTGAGCCTATTTAAATTGAAAAAGGGCACTCCTACAAGAAAATATCTTTCTAACAGAATGCGTAGATTTTGCCTGCGATCCACAAGAGCTGAGGAATTTCTTTTTAAAGAAACATGCTTGCCTATTAATTAATATATAGAATGATTTACGATAAGCAAGTTTGAAATTTACCATTTTATGAGAAGTTTTTATTGAAAATAAAGACAATTTAGTCTTCACCTAAAAATAAACCAGACTGACTATTTTATGAACAGTTAGCCCCTTAAAAACCTGTAGTATCAATAACCCTATATTGCTATTACCATTAATTTTATAAATACCTTTTTTTATAAACACACGACAAAGACGTGGATCCAAGATGAACGTAAGGTAAAAAGACAATTATAAGTCGTCGCGTTTCAGCAAAGATAACAATGTTTGATTAAAGAGGGATTTAACTCAAAACAACCGTCTTTTGTAAGAGAAAACTTTACCTTGTTGATGTAATGAATGGGAGCTTGTGTTTCCGCTGAGTATTTCGTGAAAGTTTAAGGAGTGTTTGGAGTAGCGGCTTAGCCACTAATAAAGGAAGAACTAAACCAATCAATAGTAATTACGATAAACTGGTATATCAGTTAAATACTGATTCTTCTAGGTTTAATTTACAAAATTTGTGAATCAATTTTAATAACAATATAGAGCTATTTGCTTAACATTTTTTACGAGAAAACATTTACCAGATTTGCAGGGTTTTGTAAGAATAAACTAATACATATAATTATTTTGTAATTTTAGGCGTAATAAATATCAATGTATGTCTGAAAGACAGAAATTAAATGTAGAAGAGCGTAGGGGGTTTTCATTATCTTATAAAATACGCCTTAACGTTTTGTTACTAATAGGTAAACTAAGTATGTTTTGGTAAGTATCTCGTAAGTTTTAGAAAAAAAATTCAGCTAGATTTAATTTTTTAACTATACTTTTTTTAATATTAAATTAGTATTTTACCTTGTATTCTGGAAAAAGTATGCCTATTAAATAAATTAAAACTACTTAGGCCTATACTCACGTTAGGATGTAGATTGTTAACAATTCTTACCTTATTAATAAATTGATTAATTATGGAAAGAGTAAGGACGTAATGCAAATTTAGAAATTCGTTCTTAAAGTTGGCCGAAAAAAGGTGCTTGTAGGAAGTTGCTGATGCCTTTGTCGTTGAAATTTTTAGCAAATATTTAGGTAGATTTACTGACTTGAAGATAACTTATCTAATTCTTTGTTTGAATATTCATCCAACGTTTCTCAAGGTTAATTTTAAGTGATCTTCTACACTTGCATCAAGCTGAAAAGTTTCCGCCAACAATTAAATTGAAAAAAATACAACTATGAGCTTAAGTGGAACCTCGATAAGAAATTAATAGCAAGGGGCCCATGATATTAGGTGTCATTTTCAAATACCCTTGCTTTTATTTTACCCTCAATTAAATGTTATTGCAAACCTCTATAAGGAGTCAACCTCAAAAAGTAAAATTTGATCATCCCCAAGAAAGACTTGTTATCAAGGTTCCACTAATATTGATACTATACCAATATATATTTTATGAGGGAACACCCACAATTTTGTAGCCAAACTTGAAAATTCCTACAACATAAAACCTCAAAATAATTGAAATGTTACTATCGTGTTTTTATATTTGCTTAAACCTTTGTATCAACTTTAGTGCTAAATTACAGCATTGCTTTATAATTTATTGAATTTGTCATTAAAAGAATTATCGCAAAAAGATATTAAGTGTAAAAATTTGAAAGATATTGTGTGTGTTTCTGTAGTATACATAAATAATGAAAACACAGTCAACGATATATGCAAGTTAATCGTTTTTTCATAAATAATATAATATTATTCTTATTTCAAACATTTTATAGACAATTGTGATTTCAAAAGTATATGTGTTGAATTAACGTATTTTTTTGTAACGAAATAAAGAATATTAATACAGTAATATTTATATACATAATACACTTTAATTTCTCACAAGGATGTTATAATCCTGACCCTTAACCTTTGACCTTTTCAACGAAAAGCCTTTAGTAAAACACAACTTAATTTCAACGTCTACGTAGTCTTGCAGTTGACAGGCCTTAACATAAATGTGGCGTAAGAGGAAACTACGTCTTGAATAGGATAAAGGTCGACAATTTAAAATCCAATCTTTCATAAATAAAGTTATAACGTGGGACATTACCGAAGTCGCCATTGATGGCAAATTGGTTTCCAACGCGAAGTTTACGTGAGTGAAATTGTGATTTTTCATGAATAATATTAAAGGCCTATTCTGTTAACAAGATATAATATTTTAAAACCAGAAATCCTAAAAATACATTCTTATTGCATATAGCCTGGATATTTTGTAATTAAATACCTTACAGGTTATAGTCCTTAAGGTCCATAGGTTACCGTTTTGATTCTGAGAAAGTTCAGTTGCTTGATTGTGGGTTCATCTCCCCTAGATCATTTAACTTCCAATAAATGGCCACAGCTACATAAACATCCACATTTACTCTCCAAAAATGCCACTTTTCTATACTTACTCCATATTCAGTAAAATACCTACACAAGTACGTTAGTATATGTTGTCTAGTGATTCAAAACTGAGGGGCACAAACGCTAGAAATATTTTCGAACACCCAGTAAAATTTAAATCAATATTAATATAACTTTTCATAAGTTCATACCGCAGAAAACCTACTACGCGAATCTAAATTCGTCTGATGGAATTTTAACTAAAATATTTCCATAATAAAGTCGTATTTATGCCTCATTTTATATTAATATTTTAACTTTGAGTACTTATATTTGCTTCTAAAAGAAAGGAAATAAGCGTGTTTTTTTTGTGAATTGTTGAATAGCTTGGTATGAAATAGATAACAAATAATAATTTGCATAATTTGATCAATATATATATATATATATCATTTACGAACAAAGCGTACTACAACAGTTTTTTAATCTCTAAGAATACCATGGGAATTTCAAACGTACAGTTTTTTGGAATGTTCTCCCTAACATTTAATTGCATAGAAATGCTTGCCAAATTATTTGTTTTTCTAAGCTCCGGCCGACAGTTACAATACAAATTAGGTATTTCCATATTTTAAGGGTGAAAATTTAAACAAAACAATTTTGAAAAACTTGAAAACCCCCATAACGACTAGTTTCTATGACCCGATCTTGCTGGTAAGAAAACTCATTGAAGTTTATACAGTTTTACACATTCATGTTAAATTTAATCAAAACCGGACAATAACTACACGATTTGTATTGTTCAAGGACATATATATGCAAACATTTGAGCTAATAGTGTTTTTGGTCTCTCGAGACAACAAAATAAAATGTCGGTCCCGGGTCTAGGTCTTTCCATTCCGCCTACAGTCTAGAGAAATTCACTGAAACAAATTAAATTCATCAATTTAAAACAATATTTTTTTAATGTTCAAAAATAAATGTTTACATTTCTTAATTTAATTACCAACCCAAACATGTTTCTTAAGCAGCAAACAGAATATATTTTACTGAATCATAATATTTACATCAAAGGCTCCTTTTTCTGGCAAAGCAAAGCCATGCAAAGTCTGCAGGTAAAAGACGTTTAACATAATCCCCCCTAATTAACCACTGTTATCTGAGCAGATGCCTCAATTAGTCTTTTTACTTCTCGCTCATCTTCGAAGCATCTTCGCCGTCTTCTCATTTCTAAGGTAGAAATTTTTTCATAACAATCTTTTATTATATTTTACAGTAATTGTAAAGATAATATTCCAGAGATTGTGCAGATATATTACTTGTTTCAATTTAAAGGGAAAAGTAGAGGAAAAATGAATTAGAACACTTTTAATAGAAAAAGGTTTGACAACATCGTATATGCTTTTCATTTGTATATGCGACTACTATTCGGTTTATTTGTAGTAGTTGTGTTAAAATGTTGCGAACTATTAAAGCTCAATCTTTTATAGTTTAAAATGTTTGTATGGTGTGTTTGCACATAAGTCTAATCCAAATCTAAAACACATGATTAGGTTCTTCCTGTAAAAATGAACGCATAGTCTAAGAACATCATGTGGTGTGAAAAGCTTTTAGTTTAGTTTAGATATAATTGGCCGGATCAGGGTTGTTTATTTTCGCACAGCTGACTTTATTAAATACCATTATTGCAGTGGGATATTTTTAGAAATTTATCGGTATGTTTTTTTGTAAACAAGTTTTCATTAAAAACATGACACGAATCTCCTCAGAAAATCCCGATTCAAAATCGGATTATATAAACTAGTAGATAATTTAATGAATAAAAGAAACAATGAAATCAAGGAACAAAGAAATAAATTCAATTATTCAGCAAACCAACAGACTAGTGAATTTCTATGCATCTGATTGGATTTTTACTAAAATATTTCCTTAATCATGTCAGATTTATTCCCTGTAAAAAAACATTGGGTTTCACAGGTTTGCTTCCACGGCGAAGGGAAAAGTTTTGCAATAGAAAATGTGTAAAGCAAAAAATAATAATAAATTTGCAAATTTGGTAATAATATATGAATAAACCAGGTAAACTACAACAGTTTACTTTTCTCCAATAAGGAAAACATAGGCAGTTTCAATTGACAATTTAGGCATAGACATATTTTATTCATGAATTAGGTACAAATGATACAATGTCCATTTCAATCGTCAAATACATTAGCGTAAAATGGTTCAATAAACACAATTATTCGTTTTATCAAGATATATACGATGGTTGTAAATAAGCTCGTTAAATAGTGTAATAGTGTAACTTCGCCCCTGGACATGTAAATTGAAAAGAAAATCTTTCCCTGGTCTAGGTCTCACTATTCCACCTACAACACCTATTACCCTAAAAATTCCCTAAAACCCCGTTTTGACTTCTTCAGATGGACCGACAAGAGACCGACCTAGGATCAGCTGTTCTCATGTTTAACTGGATAGAGTACTTGGTGTTTGGGACGATGTTGTTGCTATCACTGCTGATCGGGGTCTACTTTGGGTGGATCAAAAAGCAGGACACGGTGGCAGAGTATTTGTTGGGTGGGAAAAAGATGGGCGTCTTCCCCGTTACAATATCCCTAGTAGCCAGGTGCGTACCATTGACCCTGTAAGATGATAAACTACCCTTTGTTGAGGTAACTAGAAAATAAGAAATAGGTATATTCAAAGTAAAGATTCGATTGGTTAAACTACAGAGCAAATGATAAATGAAAGTATCAATACAAAGAGTAAATGTTGAGACAAAAAATAAAAGAAGTTAAAACAAACGTAACAAGTATTTTGATTGTACTTTCAATACGATTAGGGCTGTAAAACAATAAAAGCATTTATCCTGTCTGTTATGATATTAAGTAGTAACTTAATATACCCATCAACGATTAAATATTTTGACTGGGTAGAGGAAAAGTTTAATTATGACTTAGTTTTCTACTTTTCCCATAGGATACGTAAACAATGACTAATGGAATGAAGTTTAAAATAGATTTTGATTGTATTTAAATTGCTATGTTTTCCTCATGAAGGTATATTGGATTTGGGGATTTAGGTAGTCAGTCATACTGTAGGCTCTGCTTGTATATTTAGCCACAGATATTTGGATGATTGAAGTTAAATGTTATTAACGAACACATAATTTGCTAAAGTGTGATTGGGATGATGATATGCATATGCAGGTTTTTACTCTATATTATATACGAATATCGAAGGTAACATCAATTTGTGAAAGTGTAACATATATGGTAAACATTAAATCAGATTACCAGTTATTACTTTGTAATCGTTGTTGAATCACTTAAAATAATACAAAGACCATCGACAAATTTGTACTACAAAAGAAAAAAACATGATTTGTTACATTATATTGTAAAACGTTAATCCTTTTTCGAAATGGTTGAGATTCCAATCAGAGCATTTGGGGTTGAACATAATTGAATAGTATTTTCCGTAAATAATGCAGATACATGAAATTAATTAGCACAATAACAAATAGAGCTGTTAAAGCTTTTGCATACTATAATTTTACTGTATACACTTATTATTTTTTTACGTAACGAGATACTTGTTAACGACAAACGAATCTCATCTGTTGGTATCCCTGTATTCTTTACTTCATTACCGATCAGCTGATATGCATTGTTGCATAGCTATACAACAAGGTGTTATTAGGAATTTATTATCAATAAGACTCAATACTATATAATGATGCTCGATACATATCAGCTGATCGGCAAGTAAAGAAAACAGGTATGCCAACATTTCATCTTATTTTGTAATTTTATATGGGATGCGTTAAAAATCCTCTTGTAAATAAATATTTAAATATAAAATATTATGCATATATAAATACAATATTTGCATTTTGTGTTTTACAGCCACATATCAGGTATAACATTGCTTGGCGTGCCATCGGAAGTATACGCCTACGGGACTCAATACGTAGCCATATTCATCACCATTGTATGCGTTTATTTGATAATCTACTATTTGTACCTACCAGTATTCTTCCATCTACAGTTGAACTCAGCCTATGAGGTATGAAGATTAGGCTAACCTTTCTAATAAATTGTTGTATTTTAGCATTGGCTATACACCGAGTAGACTTCCCATCCAATGTAAAAATTTGAAGCCAATGGAATGGATGACATTTAGGACCTTATCACCAGAGGGTACTAGTGTATTGGGTTGAACATTAATCAAAATCCATGCTAACAGCTGATTGATTTATCACCTGACACAGAATATTGTCATTATTTGGTAGACTATCATAACAGATTGCACTACGTTATTTGGCTTCAAGTTTTGTCATTGTATTTATAGTCAATTTAGACAAACATCTTGGTTTAATAAACCAATAATAATCATTAGAAACTCTCAATACTAAAAATATAATCAATGTTATAGTCATAAAAAAATTACTGAATTCTCTATATAGGGTGTAGACCATTACCTCAAAGGTCTCAAAAGTGGAACCTAGACTTGGGACAGTTTTTTTTCGTTTTGACGTCCCAAGAAAACAAAGGCACAATCCGTTCAAATATTAAATTATTATCCTTATACAGCTTATCCACCACAACGTCTTACTATACGACCTATAGCTGAATCCTTCATGAGGAGAACTAAAATAGGGCATACTGTATCTCTAGAGCAAAGAATCAGTATTGCAGAACTTTGTTTACAAATAGCTATACGAAAACCAATTAATACTACACAACTATTCTTTACTCGCATGTATCTAGAAATCAGGTTGATTTGCACACATAAATGAACGTTTTGACTGAAATACTTGACAAACTAATGGTTATCTTGTTTGCAGTATTTGGAGCTCAGATTCAGCAAAGGCACGAGGACTCTAGGATCGTTAATATTTTCCATCTCTCTCGTAAGTTATAACTCTGCTTTGATTTATCTGTTGCAATATACACTTTAACGACCTGATATTTCAACCTTATTAAATTCTGCTTTTTGAGTTACATTTGTATAATTTGTAATTTTATCCTTAAGTGAAATTTAATGAGGAGTTAGTGGTTTGCCATTTTTTTGTTAAACTTAACACGAAAGAGTATATAATTGGATTTTAATTCGGTTTAATTCACCTCTTAAAGAAATTATTGTTTTAAACTCCAAATAATAATGTACTTGTGTATGACTTAATATTTTTAAAAATGTACAAATTTTTTTTTTTTTACATGATAATGAGATTAAATTTAACTCGGCTTAAAAATTAGTTAACGAATAACTGAAATATTTTATTTTATTTAAATAACATAATGTTTACCTATAATTACTATGTTTATCAGTGAAACAATTTAATTTCAGATAATTTTCATTCCTATAGTGATCTACGTTCCTGCATTGGCTTTTAATCAAGGTAAATGTTACCCTTAATGTAACTTTTTTTAAACATAAGGCATTTGAAATCCATACAGCTTAGACAAGAATCAATTAATGGTTTGTAAAATTAAGTTTGCTCATATATTATATTGATTTCTGTTATCTTTTTATATTTGATTCATCAAATATTCACAGTATCTTTCTTTACGCATTTTCTGCTCTTCAGCGTACATTCTGCTCTGCATGAACTTACCAGAATT
This sequence comes from Macrosteles quadrilineatus, assembly GCF_028750875.1. Classification (NCBI taxonomy): domain Eukaryota; kingdom Metazoa; phylum Arthropoda; class Insecta; order Hemiptera; family Cicadellidae; genus Macrosteles; species Macrosteles quadrilineatus. The sequence continues at coordinate 69,633,486 of NW_026542602.1, forward strand.
TAGACTGGTAAGTTAACTTTTGTAAGGTATGTTGTGAAGTACGAAGCATGTTGAGATTTTAAGCTCAAAAGAAGCTTGGTATCTTAACTCTTATGTAAATGTGTTTGCCAAATATTATCATACTTGCTTTACTAGTAGCTTTTTTTGTAAATAATGCGTAATAAAAGAAATTCTTTAAACTTTAACCTTTTCTTTTTACAGTGACTGGAGTTTCTGTTCATCTAATAAGTTTGATCACCAGCCTCATTTGCATCTTTTACACTTTGTTTGTAAGTATGTTACTTTAACCCCCTAACACAAGTAAAATATGTGTCTAGATATGAAATATACCCATACAATGAATGTTATATGTAATGGTTAGTTACTAAACCGAAATAAAGCATTTATGTATTTGGTTCTAATAACACAGCCAAGAAAATGTTCAATAGAGTAAGCAAAATAATTTCTAGTATATCCTTGTATATGGACAGCTAGCTGGTCTAGTGGTTAGAGCGTGGGACTCCGGTTCCTGGGGTCCCAGGTTCAAATCCCGCCAAATCACCAATGGACTTTATCTAAGTGATAATGAAAAACAATTCCGGGCTCGTGCCTAGCGTCCTAGAAAAAAAGTATAATGTGATACATTAACTAACACCTAAAATTTAAGAGTACTGAACTTGAAAGTCTATAATAGTATAAACAAACAATAATTCTCTATGAGCAAAAAAAATTGCGTGATAAAGATGGAAAAGGTACATTGGAAAAACCTTGTTTGAAAAATAAAATGGTAAGAATCAAGTTTTAGGAAACATTACAAGGTACAATGCAGCCACTGTTCAAAGCAAGCTTTATGTTAAAAGTTAATTTATAAGTAGAGGGAGATATTGGATATTGTGAAGTTTTATTAAGCAACGAAATACGACTATAACGGTAAATGACGCTATTCGCAGGGAGGCCTGAAGGCAGTAGTGTGGACTGATACCCTTCAAGGGATGTTTACCCTTACTGCCATGTCTCTGATCCTCATACTTGGCTACTTGAAAATCGGAAGTTTTCACGAAATTTGGAGGATCAACCAGGAAGGATCTCGACTGGAACTGTTCAAGTAAGTTTGAAAAGATTCTTAATAATTGGGAAAGGTGGAGTTAATTAGTTGAAAATAGAGACATGGAAGGCCATTCAATGATTTAGTAAACTAAATCTTTTATTGATAATTCTATGTCTGTAAAATGTGTTATAACAAACTATAGGACTAAATGTTTTCTTATTAATGATTTCCTAATTTTCATATTTTATGAGACAAATTACTGCACCTCGATTATTCTTGGTACTTATAAGTATTTTTTGAAAGTGTTAATATTTAGTTAAATTACATTTAAACAAAATGTAATGCCTAGTGAATGCAAACTCCAATGATGAAATGACCATATATTAAATTGTCATGAGTCTGGTCAGTTGATTTTTACACTGAGTCTAATTGATCAACCACAAAACAAAATTCCGCAGTGCTGGCTGTGTATAATCTGCTTCAGGCATTAATAATTTATTGACCAGATGATTGTTTGGATAAGATTTTGTTTTGTTTTGATCTCGTTTTTTTAAGTAAACAGTATCAGCAAACCAACATATACTGTATCCCATCTCCGAGTATTTTTTTCGAAACCTCTTAAATGGGTAAGTGGTTGGAGTAACTATGGTCACTATTCAATAACTTGTGAACCGTAATTTTTACAGCATTTATGGCTATACAATTTTGTTTAAAGTTAAAAATACATGTACTAAATGTACTAAATTGTCATGACAATCTTTTGAGCCGTTTTTGTGAAAATATAATTTCTGTTATCTTACGGTTTTTTCCATGGGGAAATTACAATTAAAAATCTAATTTTCCACAAGAATAAACGAACTTATAGATATACTATATTTTAGTACCCGCATACCAAATTTCGTATAAACTACAGGTGAAGTCTGTCCATTTGTACACCCCCGCACACACACACTCACACATACATCACTTGGAAAACAACTTTTTAGGGTTCTGGGGGGCAAAAAAACGGACATTTTCACCCAAAACTCATAATCGAAAATATTGTAAAAAATTAACCATTAAAACTATAAAAAATAAACATACTATAGGGCAAAAAATTAAAAAGCTTGTCGTAAAAAGATACTGCGTTGTATCTCGAACTATAGTGCATATAAAAAGGTTCAGTTACATTATTACCATCTGAATACTTTACAATGTTTTAATTCTTACATTTTCTTAGCTTGAATCCGAGCCCATTAGAGCGCAACACTATATGGACGGTGTCTATTGGATCAACATTTGCTTGGTTGTCAAGCATCGGGATCCATCCAGGAGCTTTGCAGAGGTTTATTGCTGTTGCAACCCTCAAAGAGGCAAAGAGGTAAGGTTTCGTAGCGAATGGACTTTGTGGTTGATGAAATGTGGTTTGATTAAAAGGTTGTATGCGCATACATGGTTTATAGTTTAGCCTTTAGTGTGAAAAGAACTCGGCATAAATAAAGTTTTTGTCAGATGTTATAACGCTGTTTTAGGTATTGAATACAACGAATGGGTATGTTTAATCTATGGTAGTATTAAGTATAAGGGATGCAAAATACTATTAATTGGAATTTTATTGGTCTTCTTTTGTTTCTTTAAAGCAGTGTGAGTTGTGACACAAAAAGACAAAGATGTTCCCTTTGCTTTTCATATTTTAAAACTTTGTCCAAGATAATAAAGACTCAAATGGTTTTATGGTTTTATTGGGAGTGTGTTTGATAATCTTAATACCAAATTATATAAATCGACATTTAGTTAGGCATAGCCTTTTTAAAGTAGGGATATCATTGTAATTTCAAAAGTTGTGTACTCGTTTGGAGAATGTTGGTGTCAAATACATCATTACTACAATAATTTCAGTTGCCAATTGGTTTTGAGTTGGTATAATGACCTAGTTGTAGAGTAATATTAACTTTGAGTTCTGAAACCGTGAAAGCAGCAAGTAATTTAAACATGTGCTTAACCCCTGTCATAAAATGTGCTCAAATTTGCTGCAGTGTCATATTCTAGGTTAATTATGCATTTTGTAAAAAAAATATAGCACACATTTTTTTATTACAACATTATTTTTTTTTAAGTTTATTGTTCTCTTATTTTTGAAAATAAGCCAAAACCCAAAAATTCAAAAATTCTGCTTACTGGTGAACAATATCTAAACAAAACCACTAAATGAACAATAGTTTCATATAAAGTTATTATCATCTTCAACTTTATATAGATGGAATGTCTACTTAATTATCCGGCAGTCAATGGTCTAACTTATGCCATGACTTCAAGGGCTGCTAAAAGCTATTATTACAGTAAATTTAGAGTTTCTACAAAGTAATCGCTTGGGTCCGCTGTAATAAAAATGCGAGAAAAATTGAGATAAGAGCGTTACAAAGAACCAAGTAAAAGCGAAGTTTGATACCTGAGTCCTAAGTGAAAGCTGAGCATCTTTACGAAATCAAAGATTTTCACAAACACAAGGAAAATTAATTTTAGGAATGTTGTCTTTGCAGAGTCATAGCTTGGGGCTGTGTGGGATTTGCTGTGGTACAAGCCCTTACCATCCCAATGGGACTTCTACTGTACGCGTACTACCACGACTGTGATCCACTAGCTACAAAGGTATAAGGGTTCTAATCTTGTCCTTGATAAAATACCTATAATGATAAGAGATTTTATATTTTTGAAATACACTTTAAACCATTAAAGTGTCATAGTGTTTATGTGATCAAACCCTTAAAAAAATTAAGGCCATAAAGTGACCAAATTAGATAAAATCAAACCGTCAAAAGGTCAAAAGAGTTAAAACTTGCAAAGGTGTCAAGCCCTTAAACAGATCAAATCCTTGAAAACTATGAAAATTGAAAGTGACCAATCTTTGAAAAATATCGATCCATTATGTAGAGGACGCTCGTTGATATTATAGATTCATGGCAAGAAAAACTATACATAATGGTACGAGGAATTTTGTTAACTTTATATCTATTTGAAAATGTTAATAAAAAATATTTCTACAACTTAATAGAGTTAGTAGCATAATGCTAAATGATATATAAACTATAACGGAAAGTAAATAAAAGAAACGTCTTATAACACTTAAAACATATATTTACATATAGTAAATTCCACGCAATTAGTCCGTATAATCTCAAAAATTGTAGGTGGATGTCGTAGGCAATCTGGTCCAGTTCTTCTTTTTCACAGTAAAGTTGTTTGATCATATTTTTGATGAATAATACCTCTCCTTGTTCCTTTGTTCTTTTAGCGGCAGTGGTGTTACAGTTGACCTTGATTTTAGCGTATTGTGGTGTAATTCTCTTCTTGATACATTCTTTGTTGAAGTAAATATCTGCAATCTTCATGGAAATCTTGATTCTTGTATCCCTATATTTTGCTGCTAACTTTGCTTGACTAGCTTCACTAAATAACTTCTTGATCAGCATTGTACGTGTTATTAAATTTACGGAAAGTAAATAAAAGAAACGTCTTATAACACTTAAAACATATATTTACGCTTATACTGTTACTCACAAGACGGTAAATATACAAAAACGATGGTAAGTGGTGATCGATTTCGATTGGACACTCCAATCATCATCAGACCCAATAGGCGAATGACAAGAATCTTGAATGGCGTCCCTACTTATACCCTATTGGCTACCGGAAGCACCGGCCAATACATTTTTATAAGTACAACTGGAATCAAAATGTATTTGTTCATTAATCAACTTATTCCTATCTTTACATTTTTCCTTATAAATATACAATTCTTCCCAAGCATTCATTACATATCCTTTCTTACAATTCTTTAAAATATCTAGACTATCCTCCATTTTTCCTAGTGAGTGCCCATTTTGTAACAGGTGTTGTGCGACATTTGATCTTTCCGGTTTGTTGTTCCTCCACGCAGATATGTGGTTTTTGAAGCGGTTTACGAAGTTCACAGTCTGTCCAATGTAGAAGCTATCACAATCGTTACAATTGATTTTATAGATGCCCGAAGTGTCAAATTTGTTACAATCTTCTATTTTTGGATGCAGTATTTTACTCATGGTGTTCTGAGTCCTGTAGGCTATTGAAACTCCGTATTTCTTGAATCTGTTAGCAGTCCTTTGTGTTGTAGTCCCCGTGTAGCTAAATGTGATATATCTGGTGCTTTCCTCTTTTATCTCTTCTAATGTTGTTCTGCTGTTTAGTGTATTCTGTCTATCGATTTTTCTCCTCGTCTTCCTTGCGATGTCCTCTATCGTCTTGGTTCGAAATCCATTCACTTGGGCGATCTTCTTAATGGTGTCCAGTTCTTTTTTCCTATTGGCTTGGCTAAGTGGGATCTTATAGGCTCGGTACAGCATAGATCTAAAGGCTGCGGTCTTGTGGATTGTCGGATGGATAGACTTGTTGTTGATTGTAGTGTCCGTTTGCGTAGGTTTCCTGTAGATGTCAAACTCTATCTTGCTGTCTTTTCTCTCTAATGTGAGGTCCAGGAAGTTGATCTTTTTGTTTTCTTCAAACTCGTTGGTAAAGGTGAGGTTTGGGTGGTGGCTGTTTAGTGTCTGCATCATCGTTTCATGCTCCTGCTCCTGGGCTTGTCTGAAGATAACAAGAATGTCGTCTACATATCTAACATACAGTTTTACATCATGATTCTTTCTTAAATTCATTAACATTTCTTTTTCCTGGTGCTGTAAAAATATTTCTGACAAAATTGCCGAAAGTGGACTTCCCATAGCTAAACCATCTGTTTGTTCGTAAAATCTATTGTTAAATCTAAAATAATTTTGCTTCAAAACAGTCACAAGCAATTTTACAATCTGATTGACATATTCATCGTCTAAACTATTCTGCAAAAGCCTACATTTAACAAGATCTACAGTTTCTGATACAGGTATGTTTGTGTACAGATTTGCGATATCAAATGAGACTAGCCTACTATTCGAATCTATATCTATGTTCTTTACACGTTCAACAAATTCATAACTATTCTTTACATTGTATACATATTCTAATTCTAAATCATTGCTGAGCTTACTTGCTAACAATTTTGAAACATTGTAGGTAGGAGCACATTTAAAGTTAACTAATGGTCTGATGGGTACATTCTTCTTGTGTTATTTTGGGATCCCTTTCATCACGGGCGCTTTAGAATTTAGGATGTTCATCTTCTGTCGATATTCTTCGGGAATCACTCTGGTGCATCTCTTCACGACGTCGGACAGCTCTCTTTGGTACCTCTGCGTTGGATCCTTTTTCAGCTCTTTGAAGTTATTTTCTTTGATGAAATCTTCCGTCTTCTTTATATATTCTTCTTTTCCGAGCACTACGATGGCGTTGCTTTTGTCTGCTTTCACAACAATTGAGCTATTCTCTTCCAGCTTCTTCTTTATATTGTTGCATGTCTTCAGTTCTTCATTTCTGCTGGGGTCTATGGGTCCTAGGCTGGTGAAATCGTTGGCTGTCACTTCCTTCCGAACGGCATAATGGTCTACGTCTCTGAGTGATTTTACATTTGCTTCGACTTCAGTAGCTAGTAGTTCATTTTCGTCCTTCTTCTTCATTGGGAAATTGTACTTCATTCCGTAGTTCAGTATTTTCGTTTCTTCTTCACTGAATTGAATGTCTGTAAGGTTGATGACTCTCTTCTGGAATTTGTGTTCTGTATTGGTCCTATCCAAGTCTTCATTAGGTGTATTCTTCTCTACGAGTTTGTCTAATTTGTCGTTTATCCGTAAATATTTCCGGTCCATGGCGTCTTCAACCTCTTCACTGACGACTTCGTGTAGTAAATTCCACGCAATTAGTCCGTATAATCTCAAAAATTGTAGGTGGATGTCGTAGGCAATCTGGTTCAGTTCTTCTTTTTCACAGTAAAGTTGTTTGATCATATTTTTGATGAATAATACCTCTCCTTGTACCTTTGTTCTTTTAGCGGCAGTGGTGTTACAGTTGACCTTGATTTTAGCGTATTGTGGTGTAATTCTCTTCTTGATACATTCTTTGTTGAAGTAAATATCTGCAATCTTCATGGAAATCTTGATTCTTGTATCCCTATATTTTGCTGCTAACTTTGCTTGACTAGCTTCACTAAATAACTTCTTGATCAGCATTGTACGTGTTATTAAATTTACGGAAAGTAAATAAAAGAAACGTCTTATAACACTTAAAACATATATTTACGCTTATACTGTTACTCACAAGACGGTAAATATACAAAAACGATGGTAAGTGGTGATCGATTTCGATTGGACACTCCAATCATCATCAGACCCAATAGGCGAATGACAAGAATCTTGAATGGCGTCCCTACTTATACCCTATTGGCTACCGGAAGCACCGGCCAATACATTTTTATAAGTACAACTGGAATCAAAATGTATTTGTTCATTAATCAACTTATTCCTATCTTTACATTTTTCCTTATAAATATACAATTCTTCCCAAGCATTCATTACATATCCTTTCTTACAATTCTTTAAAATATCTAGACTATCCTCCATTTTTCCTAGTGAGTGCCCATTTTGTAACAGGTGTTGTGCGACATTTGATCTTTCCGGTTTGTTGTTCCTCCACGCAGATATGTGGTTTTTGAAGCGGTTTACGAAGTTCACAGTCTGTCCAATGTAGAAGCTATCACAATCGTTACAATTGATTTTATAGATGCCCGAAGTGTCAAATTTGTTACAATCTTCTATTTTTGGATGCAGTATTTTACTCATGGTGTTCTGAGTCCTGTAGGCTATTGAAACTCCGTATTTCTTGAATCTGTTAGCAGTCCTTTGTGTTGTAGTCCCCGTGTAGCTAAATGTGATATATCTGGTGCTTTCCTCTTTTATCTCTTCTAATGTTGTTCTGCTGTTTAGTGTATTCTGTCTATCGATTTTTCTCCTCGTCTTCCTTGCGATGTCCTCTATCGTCTTGGTTCGAAATCCATTCACTTGGGCGATCTTCTTAATGGTGTCCAGTTCTTTTTTCCTATTGGCTTGGCTAAGTGGGATCTTATAGGCTCGGTACAGCATAGATCTAAAGGCTGCGGTCTTGTGGATTGTCGGATGGATAGACTTGTTGTTGATTGTAGTGTCCGTTTGCGTAGGTTTCCTGTAGATGTCAAACTCTATCTTGCTGTCTTTTCTCTCTAATGTGAGGTCCAGGAAGTTGATCTTTTTGTTTTCTTCAAACTCGTTGGTAAAGGTGAGGTTTGGGTGGTGGCTGTTTAGTGTCTGCATCATCGTTTCATGCTCCTGCTCCTGGGCTTGTCTGAAGATAACAAGAATGTCGTCTACATATCTAACATACAGTTTTACATCATGATTCTTTCTTAAATTCATTAACATTTCTTTTTCCTGGTGCTGTAAAAATATTTCTGACAAAATTGCCGAAAGTGGACTTCCCATAGCTAAACCATCTGTTTGTTCGTAAAATCTATTGTTAAATCTAAAATAATTTTGCTTCAAAACAGTCACAAGCAATTTTACAATCTGATTGACATATTCATCGTCTAAACTATTCTGCAAAAGCCTACATTTAACAAGATCTACAGTTTCTGATACAGGTATGTTTGTGTACAGATTTGCGATATCAAATGAGACTAGCCTACTATTCGAATCTATATCTATGTTCTTTACACGTTCAACAAATTCATAACTATTCTTTACATTGTATACATATTCTAATTCTAAATCATTGCTGAGCTTACTTGCTAACAATTTTGAAACATTGTAGGTAGGAGCACATTTAAAGTTAACTAATGGTCTTATGGGTACATTCTTCTTGCAATCGAAATCGATCACCACTTACCATCGTTTTTGTATATTTACCGTCTTGTGAGTAACAGTATAAGCGTAAATATATGTTTTAAGTGTTATAAGACGTTTCTTTTATTTACTTTCCGTAAATTTAATAACACGTACAATGCTGATCAAGAAGTTATAAACTATAAGTAAAATCTGAATTAATAAAATTTAAATTAATGTAAAACGGCCTGTTTATTTGGTAAATGCTCTCATAACTAAAAATGTCCTTCAAATGCAGAATAGCTTACTATTAGTATAATAGTAGTATGAAAATATAATACACCGGTAAAAAGATAAACATTCATATAAAAGGACTATCTTTGAAATAAGTAAACATGTTCGAAGGCAACAAAAAATAATATTTTGATTACTAATTATAATAAATAAAATATATGTATACGCCATGTAAATGATGTGATTCCATGTTTATTTAGATGATACGGAAGACCAGCCAGATCCTGCCGTACTATGTGATGGACGTAGCCAGGGACTTCCCGGGTTTAACAGGACTATTCATATCTGGAGTGCTCAGTGCTGCTCTCAGGTCAGTCTACATTACTTACCTATAGTCAAAATTATGAAACCTGACTCCTTTCCCTTCGTCTACCTAGTACTGACCTACACTGTACGGCTAAAGGGTATATTTAGCGTCAAGCTCAATTTTCATACATATTATCTGATTTGATATTTTTCAAAGAGGTTTGTGGCCTCTTTTAACCTTTCATCTGTCGTTATTCCACATAGGCTACGTACAAATGCGTATAACGTATCCAGCAAAGCAAGGAGTGAGCTGGCACAGTAAGGGTGAAATGTACTGATAGGAAAAAGTATTGACACTTTAAGGCTCGAAGTCCGTGTCGCTACCGACTAAGACAATGACTCACCTAACATACTGATAAACCCAAACATTCTTTACACTCAACCGAAATTGTCTATTAGACATTCATGACGTACAAACTTTTTTGTTCACTGAATTAATTTATCATAACAAGTGTTGTTTTGTCCTCAGCACGATGTCCGCTGGTCTCAACACAGTAGCTGGTACGCTGTATGAGGACTTTGTCCAGTTTGTGTTGAAGGGAGAGAAGTTGTCTGAGGCATCTTAGTCCCTCATACTCAAGGTCATTGTGTTGATGCTTGGCCTGGTCTGTAATCAACCAAACTACAAGTGTTGTTTTTGTCTTCAGCACGATGTCCGCTGGTCTCAACACAGTAGCTGGTACGCTGTACGAGGACTTTGTCCAGTTTGTGCTAAAGGGAGAGAAGTTGTCTGAGGCCTCTCAGTCCCTCATACTCAAGGTCATGTTCTGGTGCTGGGTCTGGTCTGTGATCAACCAAACTACAAGTGTTGTTTTGTCCTCAGCACGATGTCCGCTGGTCTCAACACAGTAGCTGGTACGCTGTACGAGGACTTTGTCCAGTTTGTGTTGAGGGGAGAGAAGTTGTCTGAGGCCTCTCAGTCCCTCATACTCAAGGTCATTGTGTTGGTCTGGTCTGTGATCAGCCAAACTACAAGTGTTGTTTTGTCCTCAGCACGATGTCCGCTGGTCTCAACACAGTAGCTGGTACGCTGTACGAGGACTTTGTCCAGTTTGTGTTGAGGGGAGAGAAGTTGTCTGAGGCCTCTCAGTCCCTCATACTCAAGGTCATTGTGTTGGCCTGGTCTGTGATCAGCCAAACTACAAGTGTTGTTTTGTCCTCAGCACGATGTCCGCTGGTCTCAACACAGTAGCTGGTACGCTGTACGAGGACTTTGTCCAGTTTGTGTTGAGGGGAGAGAAGTTGTCTGAGGCCTCTCAGTCCCTCATACTCAAGGTCATTGTGTTGGCCTGGTCTGTGATCAGCCAAACTACAAGTGTTGTTTTGTCCTCAGCACGATGTCCGCTGGTCTCAACACGGTAGCTGGTACGCTGTACGAGGACTTTGTCCAGTTTGTGTTGAAGGGAGAGAAGTTGTCTGAGGCCTCTCAGTCCCTCATACTCAAGGTCATTGTGCTGGTGCTGGGTCTGCTCTGTGTGGCGCTGGTCTTCATTGTGGAGAAACTCGGAGCTCTCTTTCAGGTACCTGTGATGATGATACATACTGATAAGAATGAAATAGGGTAACATAACATATTTGGAGAAAATGAAACTTTCTGGGAGAAATTATGTCCTGTTTGTAATATAAATTGTTCAATGTTACATTAATAATTCCAATAAAATTACTTAAATAAATTAACATCCCTAAACAACAAAAAATAACGTAAAAGTATCAGCAAACCGACAAATAATTTATTTTGTTAGCTTGTCAACTACTCTCAAAATGGATAAGCGGATGAGAGTGACTGACCTTTTTTTTGAGTAAAATCAAAACACGTAAAATAACTTTTGAATTGTAAATGTAAACGGATTGGGAACAGTTTTTGTTAAAATTCAATAATTTGTAATTTTATGAGAAAAACAGTTTAGTAACGAAAAAACCGTAGAAATACCATAGATTAGTTCCCACAAGCCAAATTTTATAAAAATCAGGCTATTCATACAACCTCAGGATCCAATTGTCGATGCTACCGGTGTAGTCTGCAGCTTTGTACACATTCATAAACTCACATGAATTACTTTGAAAACAGTTTTTTTATTAAAGGGGGCCCAAAACTAAAACTAAATATGATATGGACTGGGGGTGTAAGTAAAAATAGAAGAAAAGTTTATGCTTTAAGTAAACGTAAAACTGTTTAATACTTTACGTAATCCATCAGGAAACGATTTACTCTTACCCATGTTGAAGTAATTAATCTCAATAAATCCCGCCAATTGCCTCTTTCCAATTTCCTGCCAAGCATTTCACCAATATCCAGCCATCAATCACCTTAAGATTCGAAATCCTTAATGATTTCTCATAATTTAATTTTCTTAGCGTTGTGAGCCAATTTATTTCACACGGAGTGAGAGAAAAACTGGATAAGTATTTTTAGAACCTAGCTTTGTATAACTCATAAACTTCTGACGTAATGATTCTTTTAAAAAATCTTCAGAGTACTTGTTAAAAACTTCTTCACTTAAAAAAAAAATGAAAAACCTGAACTTACTAATGCATTTCATATTAGAAACTGCAGATTATGCAGTACTTAGACAATCTAGTATAATTTTAGATTAGTATAGTTATTAAAATCATTTAAAACTAATTTAAGAATAGTTTTTATAATGATCATAATATTTCGATTTAAATCGACTGTTGGTATGTTATTATACAGCTTTGTTAGTTTTAATATGCTATTTTTTTTTTTATTTCAGATGGCGATCAGTTTACAAGGCATTTCAACTGGAGCACTTCTTGGACTGTTCAGTTTAGGCCTTCTTTTCCCACGTGCAAATGCCAAGGTAATCTTTTCAAACTGTTTTATAAGACGAGTAAGTGATTTAGTGAAACTAAATTAACAAAATGTCTTTGATAAACACGCTGCGTATGTCAATTGGATCGTGGAAAATTAAGGGGTTTCGTATCAGTAGCAATCTTTATGGATGCTGTAACTATAAAAAAAAGGAAGTGTGAGCCTTTTGGTTGGAATCATGTCATGTATTGGTGATAGAAAAAAAGCTTGAACGAGTTTCACTCCTCTCTCTTCCTTTTAGGAAAAGATTTACTGAAATCTTTATAGTCTGTATGATGGTACCTGTCTCCTGATCCTTCATCTACCTGAAGCTGGCCCTGACCTTAAACCATTGATCAATTCCCAGTTAGACGGAAGGAGACAGGATAAGGAGACAAGTTCTTTCATACAGAGTATAGAGAGTATGGAATTGATCGTTTGGCATGTATTTTGTTGAGAAACAGGGAGCGGTTGCTGGGGCATTGAGTAGCCTACTAGGAATGGCTGTCATCATCGTTGGAGCTCAATGGTACATAATGGAGAAACAACTACGGTTCCCTGGTAAGGTGACCAGTGTGGATGGATGTCCGGAAGATCTCATCGCTTCTTTAGGATTCAAGTAAGTGTATCAACGTGTTGCGCAGAAAAAATGGTTTGTAGTATGTACAACCTCGATAACAAGACTCTCATGGGGATTATTACATTAGACTTGTTATCAAGTTTGACTTCTTATTGAGGTTTGTAATAACATATGATTATGGGTAAAATAAGTTCAAGGGGATTTGAAAATTACACTTGTTATCAAGGGTGACTTGTTATCGAGGGTCTTCTTATCGAGGTTCGTAGTAAGTTTGTGCTATGAACTTTCTACAGACAATTTCAAATATCGTATTCAATGCTCTTATTATGTCCAGAGTGAAAGGGACTTTCGGTAAAAAAATAGAAAAAAATCTAAACATAATGGCCATTCTTGAACTATTAATACAATAGACATTCCATCCCCATGTTAAATTTGTCCCAATCTTTTAAATGAAAATTGTCATAGTTAATGTGGGCCACTAATAGATTGTGCTGATGTATGAGTTCTGTCAAATATGTGCACTTTTTACCAAGTCAAAACGATGGAACGACTAATTGTGACCTATCAACTATGTTAGCAACCAAAAATTGTGTAGAATAATATAGAATTTTTGACTCTAGCACTTTCCGAAACAATAATATTTTTTATAAAAAAAATGGACGACAACTAGTCCATATTGGTGGGATATCTTCTTCAATATATAACAAGTCAATGCTAAAACTCAACCTAATCTAGAATACCTAAGTTTGCATATACAGGTTTATACATTCTACGGTGCTATGGTAGCCAGGACTTTAATTTTGACTCACAAACCAATGTCAGGGTAAAATAAGATTTTGAATATATTTACCAACCACACTTTTCATACTTCACAATACTCAAATAAAGTTTCTTTTTCAGTGCTTCAGCCAATGCACAGACATGGACCGGATTGGGAACTCCGGTAGAGGCAGATGATTCAGTACCTATCATCTTCAAGATCTCCTACATGTACTATTGCATGGTCGGGACGCTGATAGTGATCGTAGTTGGTCTCTTGGTCTCTTATCTGACTACTCCCCAGGATCTCTTATCTCTGGACCCGAATCTCTTCTCACCCCCTGTACGAAGATTCCTCCCCCAGAGACGGAGAGAGACTGTCAAACCAGCCAAAGAGGAGTATACTCTTGTCAACACAGATCCAGCGGGGAAAGATGGCCAATATGTACACGAAAGTCAAAATATCGGAGCATAAAATAAATTATACTTTATAGATTGTTGTTACATTATTTGTAATATCCCTACTCAGTAGGCCTAGGGGGAGCGAGCTGGTCTAGTGGTTAGTGCGCAGGACTCCGGTTCCTGGGGTCCCGGGTTCAAATCCCACCAAATCACAAATTGATTTTATCTAAGTGATAATGCCGTAACCCCTAGGTCTACCCTGAAGTAATGTGAAAAAATTCCGGACTCATGCCTAGCGTCATAGGAAAAAAGAAACTCAATAGGCCTAAGTGGAGTATAAATTAGTAGTTACTGTGAAGGAGGAGAAACATAACTGTATTACTATTAGAGTATCAGAGCATGCATTAAGGAAGCATTAATTGTTATAACATAACAAATGATTTGAAAGTGAGTTTAAATTAAGAATTCGGGTATGAAACATAAGAATTCAGATATGCCATTAAACATTTTCGCCAATGATTTTAACTAACAATTTTCAGCTTCAACACAAAACCATCAGGCAAAAATTAAATTAAGAAATCCCTTACTGATTGTTTTGTATGAATATTACTTATACTATTGACTTTTGGATACTCTTTTCCAGGTTTTATGCCAATTACATTTTATAGCGGAAGTATTTAGGATAATCCACAAATTAATGCGTTTAGGGAAAGTTTTCCAAACCCATATTTTTGTGGCAATAACGAGAATCGAACCCGTCTGAGACGCCACCCACTAGCCTAGCAACACACATTGCATACAAATAAGCATGAGATCAATGGACCAGCTCTAGTCAATTGTCTTATTCAAATAGAAACTAATTGAATTATTCACCCAAAAAGTGTGATATTGTCTAAGTATAAATTATATTTTCTCTATAAGCTTTTGTTACCATAAAAGTTGATGTGGCATAACAGATTATGCTTATAAAAAGGTTCATGTTGTATGTTGTTTTTTCTTATAAAAAGGCAAGTTGGAGCATTCTACTGAAATTAATTATTGACAACAGCGTGCTATGTCATAGACTTAATACAACTTCGTTAATTGGTATTATGAAAATAGCAAAAGCTTTAACATTGGAATGGAATTTTTATTTCTACATTTTATTTTTTTGTACTATGCTACGGCACTTCTCCATGTCGCCCAATGTTCTATGACTACAAATAATGGCAGATGTAGTGTAGGCTTTCCAACGAGCCTAACCCCACCACCCTTAGACGACCTGTCGCTGTACTGTGTGCTGAAAAAACCGATTACTTCGCCACACCCTGTATTTACAGTATAAAACCTAAAACCCTATAGTGGCTCATATGTGAGCAAATGGCGATCTCTTATGACAGAGAAATAAATCCGTTTATGAAATTAATTTAAAGTTTCAATCTTAATTGTGTGTTAAAAATAAATGTTTCTTCAAGTGAAATTTTAACTGTTATGCAATAAACGATTTTATAAAATTAAATGAACGTCATGAATCGTCAATTACAGTTTACAGCTCCTATTGCTCCATACTCAATTTACCTGGCTGCCTTTGAAGGCGGAGTACTTGTTAGATAGTAAATGGTTCCCAAATGACGCTGGACAATCAATTCAGAGTGGTCAAACGGTCAGACAGATTATCAACATCAAAGAGATGACGACATCGACAGTCCTATTGGCATTGCGATTGGTGATTGCCGATTACTGATTACCACTGGGGCCGTTGTTACAACTGATTGCTTTGTACAGGTTTAATTGCCAGTGTTACCAAAAAACAATGCCATACTGCTGGTATGTTTTATAACTTATATTTTTCAGTAATTCATTTAATACGTGATACACTTCAATATTGACGGTCACTTACTGTTATGTACTTTTTCTTATTCTTAGAATGTTTATTCACTAATAGAAAGTACATTTATGTCGATAAAGACAGTTAATTTTTTAATACTTCAATTTAGATGGTATAATAAGCCATCCTGTTGGATAATTTAAGGAGATATAAATAATACAACTTATACAAATTGTTTATGTTATGTTAGCTTAGATATTCTTCCGGTAAGCTCAAATGAGTTCTTTTAAAGAAATACAGTTAGTTCTTATATTGGATGTAATTTAAGATTTAATTATGAAAATGCTGTTTTACACAGTTCATCAAGCTAATGTACAAAGAGTAAATTCTTTTGATAAACTAAAATTATTTTGCAAGAGGAAAACGTTTAAATGGATAAGTTAATATTCTATGGGCGTTCTTTGTTGACGTTTCTACAAAGCTTCTTGACGTTAAACTGCTCACCCAAAAAGGATTACTGCGAAAGAGGTAAAAAGAAAAATTTTATATTAAACATAAAAACTCACCTTCCTTTAAAATTTGTATAACCTTTGTGCAATTGTAATGTGAAATGGCTCAACATGTTGGTTAAACAATGTAATATATGAAAGGATTAGTCCATAAACACATCGTATAAAATATTGTTTTTTATTTATTAGTTTATTATCGTTCAGCGCAGTATTTCCTTCTTTTTCTCTAGGGACTAAGAATGCTACTTTAGACCCACAACGAATGTACTGTATAGAAAACGGCTGTTTTTGCTGCAGTATGATGCCATTTATTTAACAATAATTAATATATTATAGATATATATTTAGATTAATATTTACACAATCCATTTATTTAATTTTTTGATAAACAATAATTATTTTCCCAAACTGTTTTACGCAGCTTTATAGGTATCCTTATAATTCCTCAGATTTGGTAATCAAACGCAAGGATCAACTTAAAAGCTAAAAACTTCGAGAAAATCCCATTTATCTTAATAAACTTCTTATTTCTGGAAATCAGTTGCAAAATCTGACAATTGGTAAAACTTCTCCGAACTTTGTTCTATTTTGTTGATGGGAAAATGAGACGTATTTTTAACCCTTAAATTGATACTGTATTGGGAAATTATAAAAATCACTAATACCACCTGGCACGGCTTTGCTCACAATAGTGTAAACTAAAGAGCGAAATATTCTATACGTTAGGAAAAAAACATTACAAATATGATCTGATATTAAAATGTTTTTTTGTAAAACCACATATTCTCTGTGGTACAATTCATTATAGGCACGAAAGTTGGACAACATATGAGACTGCTGAAGTTAAGCTATGGGAGGAATTCTTCATTTTAAAATATTAACTGCCTTTCACAAAGATCTTCAGACTACTCATTCACAAAAAACCTCTACATCTTTTGAACAGAATTACTATTCCCGCTGTTCTTTCACTTATCTTTGACTAACTATGAGAAACATTTAAGCAGCTTAACGTTGAATCAAAATATGTACTCAGGCTGTTTTGTAGAACAAAACAGCAGTAGTTACAATTGGTAACATGAATTTTATCAAGGTACTTAAAATTTCATTTGTTATTTCCAACTATCCAAATTGGCTATATTGTCTAATACAAATTTAAATAGAAAAACAGTACTGGGACGTTAAAATAAATATACTCATGACACGTTCATAGGATTTATTTCCACACATCTCACTCTGGCTTATCTATATCGCATTTCGGAGGTATTTCATCGTCAACTACTTTTGTGTTGACTTCAGGGTAGTTGATGAGTGTGAACTCCTCAGCTACCGTGACTGTTGAAGGAGGAAGCCACCTGTGTACCAGAGGTGAGAACAGTCGCCTGTCATGGGTGAACTTGGGTGTCTGGGTGTCCTGGGTGGAGGGTGACTCGGGAGTTTGGGTGAGCAGGGATACCACAAGGCCGACAAATACACCCACCACTGTTCCGATGAGATTGTAGTACATATGGGAGACTTGGTAGATCAGCGGAACTCCTTCTGCGACTACAGGGCATCCAGGTCCTTGATACGTTTCAAGTCTTGAAAGTACTCTGGACATGTGTAATGATGTTATTGATTTTAATTGTTGTACTAAATACGAATAGCTTCTGGGAATTCAAAAGAGGAATTCCCTGGATCAGTCTTCTTACTGAGGATGGATTTCAGGCAGTAAGTTACTGACTTACAAGCATTACTTAGGAGATACTAACTTGACTCCACAACTTGAAGCACTGCTAACAGATATTACAGCTGGATTGGACTTTGTAACTAAATGAATGATATTTCTGCATACTGTTTACCCTTTGTAATGAGAACTTTAAAAGTTGCAAGAGCTATTTGTTATTTGATAAAATAACAAAAATTGGGAAGGTGCCACCACGTTTCCAGGGCTAAAATCTAATAATTACTTGTCTTTTACTAAAAATAATTGAAAATGTATTCAATTATCCCTAAAACAACACAAAACTAACATCACAAAACATTTACTTCAAACAATGCTACTTAAAAATAAACATGTTCACAAGTGGTTTATATACATGTCGTTCACATCTGGCACCTTCTCATGAATACGTGAAATCCAAGGTGATGAATATAATGTTAAGCAAAAATAAGTTATAGAAGCACAACTTCCAAAACAAGCACAAACATGCAAAACAAAATTGGACAATTCTATATTCAACATATCTTTGTACCTTTTCTTCCATATATTAGAAAAGTGACATTCCGTTATAAAAAAGTCGTTTTTACTATTAAAGTAAATGGAAAAGCAAAATAACAAGATTTTGAGTAACTTACTCAGGAGACGTGAAGTTATCGGGACACATATCTATGCGAGTAATTTTCGCTCGATGCTTCAGTTGGCCTGTGGTTATATAAAAGTAGGCATTTCCTATTATCCACGTCATCGTTACCAGACTTGTTATGGCACCTGCCATCGCACCCTGCAAGTTCAATAATTATATTCTATAATAAAAGTCTACAAAATATTTATACAATGCTAAATATGTTTCTATTCTAAATAGTGACCATCAAAGTTAGTGCCATTGTCAGCCACATTAATTTTGACTTTAGCCCCAGAAGTACAGCAATTGTACTTTGAAACTAAAATTGCTGACATAGGTTCATAATAAAATTCTGATTCCAAAGGTAATCTTAGTGTACTATGTACTATGTTTCAACGTTATAATGCTTGTTTGCATAAGAAAAAAAAGAATTATTCTACTAAAAATTAAATAATGATAATTATAATTATAAAATAATATTATGTTGCCTAAATTAATTTATCCTTAACGCGTAGGATCAGGATATTCAAAACAAGATCTTGAACTAACTATAGCATACATGAGAAACGTGTGTAATAATAACACATTACCTTAGAATTTGCTTTTGGAACAAAGATTCCTAGAAAGAATAAAGTAAACAATGCTCCTCCTGTAATCCCACCAAGACTCATTGACAGCTGAAAAATATAAGTAAAATAATAATAACCATACTTAATCTCGAAATTTAATCTACAATGAACTTGTCATACTTTAATGAAATAATAAAAAAGAAACTGTGCAAGTAACAAGTTCTTTAATTTAAGTTTGGTAACGCCAAAGGCCAAATCTTGTGACAAATTTAAACTATTTGATTTCTTTATCTTCTTGATGCTTATGTTCTTATTACTTTGTTAATGTTACAATTATATAGCTACCATGAGTCTATAAAATATAATCCTAAATAGTTAACCTCAATTACAGTTTTAGTAGGCCTACCTTGGGACCGAGCCATGCCTCGGTATAGGTC
This sequence comes from Macrosteles quadrilineatus, assembly GCF_028750875.1. Classification (NCBI taxonomy): domain Eukaryota; kingdom Metazoa; phylum Arthropoda; class Insecta; order Hemiptera; family Cicadellidae; genus Macrosteles; species Macrosteles quadrilineatus. Next base: position 69,653,039 of record NW_026542602.1, read on the forward strand.
TATTTTATTTTAATTGAACCCCTATGTCGAGTAATCTTCAGTGTAGTCTTTACTCAATAATAACATAGACTAACCAACACAAGGGAGTGTGTTTTATCAATGATAATAACAACTGATATTGCCCATTTATACTGTATTTGTAATTTGCTAGATTGCTGTGGAGTGTGGATGGCTTGATAAAAACACATGTTACAAGTATTTTGTATTTTTTTTACCAACATGGTTACTTAACAATCCATAGGGCCAATAAAAAAATGTTTATTTTAAATTCAATTTTCTTTACGTAATTAGATGTTTGTTGGCAGTTTTAACTGCGATAAACATCTTTTTTGGCCAGATATAAATTATTTACAACATTTGAAGGAAATCGTCGAAGCCGTTTTCGAAAACTTTGTCCAAGCATAATACAGGGTGGGGCAGAGTGGACTCCCTGATTTGATCGGTTAACTGTATAAAAACCATACCAGATTATTACAAAAGCTTTTTATTTCTGAAATCTAAATACAATGCCATTTATTTTTCATTAAGTTTTAAAAATGATATCTTCCAGGTGAAGACCTTCACGAGCGATGCACATATTCAGCCGTTCAATGAAGTTTTCAAAAACTCTACGCAGCAAATCTGGCATTATTCCAGTGATAACATCAACAATTGCTTCCTTAATGGCTTCCAAGGTCCTTGGTCGAACTTTGTAAACCTCAGTTGCAGATCCGGTCGCCCGTACACTTGTAATCCATTTCCTTAAGGTTTTAGCATCGGGAACACTATCATGACAATTCAAACCAAACCGTCTACGAAATGCACGCTGGGTCGCCACCACACTATCCTCTACAAAACCACGATGCTAGCCAGTTTGCACGATTTTTATTTCAGCTGCAGTTTTTTAATACGGACAAAATGAGAGTTTAGAAATTAGAAATAAAAAAATATTATAAAACAAAAAAAATGTAAAACTAATTTTTAATAATAAAATTAAAATGGTATAACCTAACCTAACTAACCAAACTTGCTGATTCTGAAAAAAATTGAATGAAGGTTTACTTATAAAAAAAAAATAGTTCTGTTCATAAAATAAAACTATAAATGCCTCAAATTCAATTTAAAATTTTTTTAATTAGAAAATTAAACTGTCATAACCTAACCAAGCTTGCTGATAATGCAAAAATCTTAGATAAGATAGATCTTAGAACCTGGTACAAAAAAAACCTGTTGCTTCTCAGCACAGCACTATATCCATTAGACCACCGAGGCCAATGGCTACAAGCCGTATCGTTGCGGTAATGGTGTTCCCTCAGCCAATAGAATGCTCTCATTTTGACCGTATTAAAAATACTGCAGCTGAAATAAAAATTCAGCCGCCAGTTTACGGCATGGTGACTACTAACAATGGCGTCTTTCCCCCCACCACATGAAACCTCTCCCACTCCGCTAACTCGCGCGCACGCTCTTCAGCGACTGATTGAAACTATGGAGTCCACTCTGCCCTACCCTTTACAAGCAAACATTGATAAGAGTTTGGATAATTTACTAATTTAGGAGGGAAAATCACCACAGCATACTCATTGTCTTGGGTCTAGAAAAATAAAAAATAACAATTCCGTTACATGTGACCATTGTGAACACTTTAATAGCACTACGATGACTCTTAGTCAGTTGTTGTGTAAAAAGAAATATACAAAAATCAAAACAAATAATACATTAGCACAGAAATAGCTGTGTCATAATTTATTAAATAAACAATGATGACATGCTGAGCAATACATTCTGTAATATGTTGCACAAATCTTGCAAATCTTGCCCAACAAAACCAAAATCTAATATAAAATTTGAGGAATGCCATTAGAAATATCTTAGTTAGACGTATCAAAGAAGTTAATTTTTTTTTTTAATTAACCAGAGAAATTAAACTTTTGCATGCAGCAAAATGTTTTTTTACCTGAAAGATACTGTCTGTCTTTTCGACTAGAAGGACCAAAGAGGTACATAGAACACCAAGCAGGAGAGAAATACATTTCATCACGTAAGACTGTGTGACATCTGATAGTTTGTGTCCTCTGAAGCAAAACTCCACCAAGTCTTCGTAAATGGAGCCAGTCATGGTGTTGAGAGAAGAAGACATTGAACTGTGTCGTCAAATATAATTTATGAATTTTAGCTATTACTACTTAATATAACTTACTGGTCCATGTGATATGGTTTTTTTTTTCTACGCCAGTGGCATTTCACAAGAGAAGTTACGAGAGATCAAAGTCGAGAGTTAAGGTTTATTCGAACATCGATTTAGCAAATTTTCATCAAAGCTGTAGATATTGCTAATAGTTCACATTTTACACTATTGTATTCACAATTGCGTTTATTCATGTTAGAAAATGATTCCACCATTTATTTGTCAAACAGGGTAAAAATGGAAAAAGAATGTAACAAAAAACTAATATGAGAAATACTATTTGATAAAATGTTATAAGATTTGCATGTTTTTATGGTGACAACGAATTTGAAGAAAATAGGAGGGTTTGAACTTGTCCATTTCAAAAGAACGATCTAGAATATGAGTCATATAAATCTATTAAAATGTATATTAGATGTAAAGTACTCATTGAACTTGATAAAAATGCTATCCTAAAATTAAATTGTAAATTCAGGATATGAAGGTCTCTTTGAAGGTTCTATTTATATCCACTATACAGTTTTTACACACTTAATTTTACTTATTGATGTCATGAAGTGTAGTTATAAACCTTCGAAAATGTTGTCAAATTAATATTGGAATCTACCTGGAATTTTTTTACGTTTATTTATAGTACTAATGAAGTTCATTTATTATATCTTTCTGTCTCATCATTAGCCCTATTTGTAAATCTTACTGGATATTTTTGTACCTCAATGCAGCACTGAGAACACCAGAGACAAACAGTCCTGCAAGCCCAGGATATCCTTTGGTCACCTCCATCACAAACAATGGGACCAGCTGGCCAGTCTTCTTGACTTCCTGGGGAAATAGAACCAAGTATTTAAACTCAAAACTATGCTGGGAACATTTTATTCAATTGAACATTGATGCAGGTAAGTAAGTTTAGTTAAACAGTTTGATGATAGTTTAGGACGCAATTAGTTTTTATTGTACAAGTGCCTATCTGTGTCAGACGGACATGTTTTAATTACTTTCCAAAACATTTCTTGAATTTTTGTGAAAGAATATAGTTATTTAGATAAACCCTGAATACAGTTGAATTTCAATGAATATTTCATTAAATGTAAAACTTTAAAGGTAATTTGTTGTGCTTACAAATTATGTTACTTATTAATAGCTGAAATAAAAATAAAATCATTGAATGGGCATTGCTTTTAAGATAACTTACCCCAGTAGCAATTGGGTCACAGCCGTAGTATCTGGCGTACAAAATCATCCCCAAGTATATTACCAACCCGTGAACGAAGAATACTCCAAACGACGTCCATAGCAATACTCTGTAAAAGGACATAGGTGAATCATTAAAGAAATTGATATCGATATTATAATTATTAGTTAACGTTTATTTCATGATCACATAAAGAAATTTATCAACGAGCTCAGTGAGTTACTAAGTATTTACGTATTTTACCCATATTAAATGTTTAGGTGTAAGTTAAAACATCTTACAACTATCATAAAACCATTTTATGTTTAAATGCTATACCACAACACAATACTACAAACACAACATTGTTGGGTTGGGTTAGGTTAGGTTATAGGTTAAGTCAGGCCAGCTTTGACCAAACCTAACATATATAATAAAACGTTGGGGGAGAGGGCTATATACAATCCACCCCTTTCATTTCTGAATATGACGTAACTCATAAGCCGGAGTGGTATTTGAAGATAGTACCTCTAAACGCGCCATTTCATCTTTCAACCACGTCAGCCTTTATATCAGTGTAAGTAAAAGTACATACCTCTTGGCTTTGCTGAGTGTGGGCACCGAGAGACATCTTTGCACCGCTCCAGGATGAACCGCCAAGTTGCACATCCAATTCATCATGTTGCCTATGAGAATTGTCCAAAAGGAACTTCTTACAAAAGGGGAAAGCTCCATGCTGAGGAAACAAGATGGACAAACCTTTAATATATTTAATAAACATTTGATTCTTAGTGTTTTCGTTGCTACAAGAAAGTAAAATCAAATGGAAACATGCTATGTTTCTATCTGTGACAAGAAAGAAATATCTTTAATGATAATAGAAAAATTCAGAGCCAATAACCTGTTTCAACAATAAAATAATCTCTAGAATAAGTTATATTATTATGGTTGAGGAAGTGCGTTGAAAAAAATTAATCTGCTAAAAATGAAAAAAGTACGTTGTTGTAAAATTCTATAAAATAGTCCATTGTTTAAGTCAGAAAAGTTAAACTTACTGCAAATGCAATTTTAATAGCTTTTTTAAGGACCTTGATTCCTTTATTTTGAAACATGAAAAGAAAAATAAAATGTCACGAAAGAATAAAATTCAAAAATAGTGAAGCAGGTGGGTTAGTGTTTGAACTTAAGCATTAAAAACAGATTTTGGTGCAACAACCAATAAAGTAGCATCCTAGAGAATATTCCAATTAATTGACCAATAATTGTACACTAGTGTGTACAAGTTTTTTTGGTCAATTAATTACCCCTTAGTTGGGGGTTAAAAGCATGTAAATCATGTGAATACACTGACAACGTTATAGAACACGCCCAAAACAATCAAAGTTAAGCCATTTCACAAAATTAATGCTGAGTTTAACAACTTAACCAGTTTTACATGAAGAATTCCTCTCTGCCTCCCTCCAGGTTGATCCGATGGATCTCTGCGACGCCTCCTACACGGTAGACGCCCAGGAACATGACACAGAGGACGGCAATGAGGGAGAAGAGATTCTGAAATGCGTCTGTCCAGAGTACAGCCTTTAGTCCACCCTGGTGACGAAGCATTGTGTAAATGATAGAGATGACTCAAAGTAGTTTGTTTGCAGTTCACTGTTTACGTTGTAAAATTTTGAGGTGTAAATTTTTGAAAGATTGCAAGCTACTTACAAAGGTTGTATAGAAGATGCAGATTGCACATATTATGGGGGCAACTGCTTGAACTGGCATCCCTGAAACTAGATATAAGTATTTTAGAGATAAGCTTTCAATGGGAAGTAGTGCAATCTGACAACATAAATTGTCATTATGAAGATTTTCTGAATGAATCCTCTTTCATTTGAGACAAATTTTATGATTGCAATACAGCTAAATACTACTTTGGATATTTTTTCAAACGGTTCACGTCTAAATTTGAAAGTATTTCTTTTAAGATTATTCAGTTTAATTAGTGTTAAACATTTTAAGGGAGCATGCATTTATAATTTAACTGTAGTTTTACCTTGATTGAAAATTAAAGCTGGGACGTATATTATTGCCGGCAGGTACACAATCTGAAACAACAACAACACCTTATTCCTATAGATGATTCTATTTGAAATAGTTTGTATCACAGAGATGTAAGGTACAGAGGAAACATTAGTACACTTAAGTGGTGTCCAGCACCATTAGTTGCTGGTGTCTATGAAAAACCCCAACACTACCCCTCGCCATCATGTACTACAACGCTCACGATGGAGGAAGACCCTGTGCGATATAAATTTCCGCACAGTACTCACCGCTCGATCTCTTTTTTGCCCGTAACAAGTATATTTCCTGTATACTGTAATGCACTGGATCTGAAAATCACACGGTCTTTCCATTAGCATGTTTTCTCTGTACCTCATTTCTCTGTGACTGCATATAACCTAGACTACATCGAATGTATTTATTTCAATGACAGTAATAGTATACGTGTTAAAATTTATTGATGCTAGTGCGTCAAATTTCTTAATTGAAAGTAAATAAAAAAAAAAAAAACATTAATTTCCAGTCAATCGCCTACAATTTTAGCTGTCACTAGGTACATAAAAAAATTAGCTGTAGGACATAGGACAATAGGTTCACTCATTCTGGCCAAAAGAAATAAATATTAGTAAAAATGAACTCACTATAAATTGTAAACTCAAACGTAAATCAAAAGCATTACTTTAAAATGTATTTAAGAATAAGAAAATAAATTTAACCTGTGATATCGTGAATATGAGGGATCCAAGCACCCGTACACTGTGGCTGAAGCGAAGTTCAAGATACTGAAAAATATTTAAAATTTACTTAGAATACAAAAATATAAACTTAAAAATCATAATAATGGCCATACTAATTTTCACCACCGAATTGTGTTACTTATATGCTTTTAACAAACCACAACCTTGACAAAGCCTACCTCAAACAGCGACTTGAGCTGCAGATTGTAGAATATCGGCAAGAACAGGGCGATGTTGATGAAAGGAACTATCAAATCAGCGATCATCCCCACAGCGAAGAGGGACCCGTAGGAGTAAGTTTCGGCAGGCGTGCCAACTATGGCGATCCCGGATATGTGGCTAAAACACAATTGAATATCAGAGCTAGAATACTTAGTTGACTTGAAAATCCAACAAAACCATTATGGATACAAGTAGAAAATAGTTATGTATATTGAGAGAGAATACAAAAAGTTAGTGGGATTGAACTCAGTTGATGAGTGGTGAAGTATATTAAACAAATAATTTTGACCACAACGTGAACTGTTTTCGTAATGCTTGGAAGATTGTATTGTACATTGTCTAATTAAAAAGGTTTAATATTTTTTCATTGTCCATTTACATTGCATTTTCATTTTAACAGAGGTGGTATAGGGATTTAAAAGTATTTTTATCTTATAAGGAGTATCCGTAGATTATACAGTATACAGTAGAATTTAACCACAGATTTGACTGACCTTGCCACTTGGGACATGGCTACAGGAAACACCCCCATTGACCTTCCACCGAGCATGTAGTCAGTGTAGTTGTCCTGGCGAGACCAAAATGTGAAGTACACTCCGATCACTAGTGATAATACCAACATGAGCAAGACCACTGCATACTCCTCAGGGGCAAACATCCTGAATCGGGCTTTTCTGTGAACGAAAACAGCAAAGTAGTTTAGTAGATGGATTACAAATGAGTTTTAGTGTTTTCAACCTAATTTATTGCGTCAAATGATGATTTTAATGCAATAAAAGTTTTTCGTAAAATGTATCATTGAAGAAATTTTGATAACCGATTAGGTCAATAATAGCACTGACAAGCGTAGGTTTGATTTTTTTGTTTTTTAAAAGGTACATAAATTTGACTATGGACTATGGATACAGATGTCATAGTATCCTCGTCCGATAGATGGCCTGTAGATGGTTTTACACTCAAAAAGCTATAACAGCTTATTTTTTAGAATTTCTTAATTTTTTTTGGTATGATTGTATAAACTGTGAATTGATAAAGATTGAAATCGCCATAAAATTATAATTTTATTTCGGATTAGAATGGAAAAATTAAAAGGTCAGGTAAAAGTACTTATATTTGTAAATTAATATTTACAAGAATCATAACTACTACTTGTAATACAATTTTCAGTGGAATTCCTATGGTTTCCACTACAATGAAAAACAACTGTTTTAGTTGTGTTTATCATTATAATTTGAATTTCCAGCATTTTAGTAAGGTACAAACCTTGGTCCTGCTACTATTTAAAGTCAACATTTATTTCAATGTAATCATTGATTGATAGTTCTGTCGAATTTCATCTAGGTCCAGAATTGAACAGGTGACCTAGAGATTTGATAACTACCACAATAACCTCTCAGCTACCATGACAAATCCCTAAGCTTTTAACTTGCATCTCACTTGCATTGGAAAGGAAATTTCCAGTCCACTGGAGTAGTAAGTCTTAACAGTTCATAAGCTAGTTTATAGAAAAATATTTGCTATTTATCCTCTCAATGTTGTGATTAGACAAAATATGTCATCACATAAAATATAAGACGAACTCACCTCACCTGAAAGATGGAGATTGTGTAATTAAACCAAGGTAGTTGTCACACTGCCTTAAAATATTACAAAATAAACAGATGATAACAAAGTTGACGCTAAGACTAAACTCTTCTCGTTATATAAAGATAAAGCTAATTACCTTGTTAATCACTTATCTTGCATAATTACTTTCAAAGTTTTGAAATCTTGAAAGACATTTGGTAATTAGCAGTTTTCAACTTTGATAGGGGTGATTGTTTGATTATTGTTGTATCACATTTTGAAAAACATATTTTTGATTAAATACATTCAGATAAATAATTCAAACTGTTAAAATTTTATGATTTTTCATTAATTGCAAAACAGTATTAATTTGGCATCATACTAAATTTAAAATAATGTAATTACATTAGTTAAAACAAAATTACCGTTTATTCTGTTACCACTCAACTTAGTTAACTAACTAGCAAATAACTTAGTTTATTATCTCCAACATTAAATCCCTCTGTAATAATTAATGATCTCTGGTCATCTATGTTCAACACAGTTTCAAAATTGTTTACAAACAAAATTACGTTGAGCTAAATGTTCACTCTAACTGTTGTTTGTGGTTTTATGATCCAATTCAAACTTGTATAACCCTAAAAATAAGGGGGATTTAAAGATCAATTTGTATTTAGTTATATCTAATAAACTCTTTGACTTTAAGATATAAAATTCACGTTAATGTTATGCTAATTATAATTGCATATAACTCATATTGAAAATCATAACGTTAAGTTTCTAACATGAAATATTGTGCTATTACATTTTTAAAGGGGAAGTAGAAAATGAAAAAAAATCTTTTATTGCATTCTCGAGAATAGAGTTACCTCACCTAACCGATCTAAAATCATAAGATCGAAGTTACCTCCTCTAGTAAATTTGCAGATTCGATTCTGGTAAGATATTTAAAATTAAATTTTACCACTTGCAATACAGTGACTCCGAGCTAGATAAAAGTATGTTTAATGAAAGTAAAATCATTTTGTTACCTACTGAATTTGGAGTGAAAAAAGATTTTATTGCATTGCTACAAGGACTTTATGATTAATTCAATCCATCGTAAAATATGAAAAGTGTTTTTGAATTGCAAATTCATTTAATAAAGTCGTAGCACCTGCGAGAAACCTTTCTCCATCGGGTAAATTTATATTTTGAATAACGCATATTTCTAAGACTAAGACGAGTGTTTTTTCATTAATAATGTTCAAAGGGTATTCAAATTGATGGTTTTATGCAAACCTATTTAAATTAATTTAAATGCGATCAAATTCAAGTTTTAAACACTTTTAAAATATATCAATAAAAAATTCAATAACACAAATAAAAATTAAATATCTCAGCAATTTTATTTTGCACTCATTGTACCTTGTTTTTTTCCAACTTCTATTATGAATGTGAGAGAATGAGCTTCTGTTAGAAATGAATAGAGGACAGTTGTAGCTTTTTAAATATTTATTATTAGGTATATTAGGTTTATTAAAGAAAGTCGTCAGTTGTTTTAAAAATAAACGTTCTTAATTAACTGACCACACTAAACCTAAAATCTTTAACAGCAGTTTTAAGTACGCATTATAAAATTACACATACTACTCACAAATTGATTGAGGTAATTCATGAAAGTGTAAAAAATACTTATATGTGCTGTAAGTTTTCAAGTAAAAAATAATTTTTTTTAACACCTTTTTTGTTATTACTTACAGGTAATATTTTTTAAGCATTGGGTTGATCCCTCTGTGAAGACATAACTATATGTTTTACGGTTATTTTCAAGTTCTCAGCTGTAAAAACGAGGGATTAGGATTCTAATACTTATGTATTTAAAATTTATCAATACAATTTGGTAGTAGTAAGTAGTAACAAAATGATTACCATAAAACGGAAGCTTATTTAATAAAATATTAAATAAATAAAAACACATGCGTTAAGTATCTTACTGCGTCCTATTAATAATAAATGTTAAACAACTAGCAAAATGCAAATTGAATAGTGACCTCTCTTTGAGAATAGAGGGATCTATGAATAGTTAAGCTTGTTAGTATAAATACACCATACCACAAAGCCCTGACTAGTTTGAATTAATGTGGTTGCTGTTGACATTATAGCTCTTGAGGCCAGCACCACTATACATTTCCTGTGAGTAACCATGGCGTAAAGACGATTTAAATTTGATACTCGTATCAAAAAGTATTATGTACCTAGAATGGTAATTTAAGCCTTAAAAGGTTGGTAGGGAGCTACGAAACACCCTGGATATAAATTTGAACGAACTTTTTTTTGGCCTCTAGGGACCTAAAAATTAAAAAGTGAATCATTCTCGGGTCTTGGTCTTTCCGTACTGCCTACAATGATATTTCTTCCTATAGAAAAAATCGCTGAAATTCCTATAAAAAATATAGTAGTCTTTCAAAACCTAATTGAAATTTTGACCCTTTTCGTACTTTTGTTGTGAAACTTTATAAAAACTTTATAAAAAAATATTTCCTTGTAAATAATTATTTATGATTTTATCCAGTCTGTTTACAAGTATTTGTATTTGATCTGAAGATGTTGAAGTGCACTCGGTCTGTGTTTGAAGTTTAACTTCTACCCTCAACACGAAACTATTCCAATCTTCAGAGCATTTCCCACCTCCAGAATTTAGAGTAGGGTGTTATGTTCTCCCCACTTCATTACAACACCTCCTTTGTGATGTGGATGAGAACTTAGAAGAACTTTTAATTACAAAAAACGTATTTTCAACCATAATAAGTAAGTGTATCACACTCATCCCATTTTGTAAGTTACAGCTTTTGTGATGTGGATGAGAACTCAGAAGAACTTTTAATTACAAAAACACATTTTTAACCATAACAAGTAAGTGTTTCACTCAACCGATTTTATAAGTTACAGTATTTTATACAGTATTTTAAAGGTTATTTGTTGGGTTAAAACCCAGTAGATCAAAAATTTAACATTAATAATACTATTTTGAACTAAGACATTGGATATTTTAATTTGGACACAGAAGTAATGATGTTAACAATGTTTAATGTAAAAATCACTTTAATGGCATAGAATTAAGTATTATTTAATTATTAAATAATAATATAGAATTATTTAAAATTATGTTAGCTTCCTTGATTGTTGCACATTTAAAATTTCAAAAGTGAAAATAAAACAAAATGCTGTAAATTTGTTTATTTTAAGAAATAAATATAACATAAGCTTCAGAGCTTGTAAACTAGTACAAACAAGTAAAAGTAAAAAATTTTGTTGGATTTTAATATTTTTCAAAGAAGTCACACTTTTGATATAGTATTTGTACTAAAAGTAATTTGAAATACCTTTAGATTGAAAGCTTTTAGAGTTTAGAGTTATAAAAATATGTCTACGTAAGTTAAAATTCTCACAATTGTGGGCACAGAAATGTATAAACTCTAAAAGAAGGTGTTACATAAAAAAAATACAAAAAAAACCTATAAACTAGCCTATAGTGAAAAATTAACTATAACTTCCATTATCGGGTAAATTGTGGTTCGTATACTTATTTCTACACTGAGTTTGATCATATAAAAGACAACAATGATAGAAAGTGCTTATCGAAGATTTATTGCTTGTTGGGATAGAACAATTTGTCTTTAGCAACAAGTGTACATGGAAACTTCTGGGTAACAGATGCTTCGCAACTTTTGCCATGTGAAAAATGCTAAAGGCGGGTTTTAACCATATGATTCTGTGTCTATTACATGTCTTGCAGTTAGTGGAACAAAATTAACCTGCTGGTTTTCGTGAACGTAATTTATTTTTATATTTACTTGTTTGAATGTCTATAAGTATGTTCATGCAAGTGCGGTGTTTACGTTGGGATGACCCTTTTTTATTTTTTATGGATTTAACAATAAACAGCTGTTCTCGGTTTTTATGTAAAAAATCAAAGATTTCTGTACCAAATTAGTTGTTTATGAAAGTTAGTTTTTATAATATAAAGGAATAAAAGATATTTGTACACGTTCTGAAACTGTGTGACCATACAGAGCAGTACACATTATTTAAAAACAAATAATTACCTCAAGTTCATTTGAAATCAATTTAATACAGATTAAAATTTGTAATTGTCTTCAGTAAAACCAGAATAGTCATTTACGCAATTATTTTGTTGTTAATAATAAAATTATAATCAAAGTAATGGTATCAGTAATGATTTTATGTATCAAGTACTTGTTAAAAAATACCAGACTGATTTGTATACACTCCTTTAATACTTAATAACCAGATTTGTTATCAAAAACATCTACAAGAAACCAGAGAAGGTTTTTATATTGCTTTTGTTTGAACATATTTCCATAATCCGATTTTGATGATCCTTTTTATGGGCTTCTTTTGTCTTTTTAAGTCTTAACAAGTTTGCTTGGATCTTATTTGGGTTTTGTTATGACAAAACCTTGTTATGTATGTAGATAAAATACTCTTGTTTGCTGTTCCTAATGTATAAACTCTTTTTGACTACTGCATAATCAAGAAAGTACAAATATTTTAAAATTTTTATCTGGATTATACGATGCAGTTTTAGTTTCCTCTTGGATTCGGCAACTATTTTAACATGTAGAATATAACAGTATTTCTTAAAGTGAAGGAGCTTATACAGATTTTCTTAGAATGATGGTGATGACCAACAAGTCATGGATGTTAAAAATTATCATTGGGATAAATTTAAATCCAAATAGATGATAAGTTATAAATAAAGGTGAGTACGATTTCCTATCTTTTACGGTATTAACTAAATGCCACCTTTTCAGGAATTATATTACAAACAAAGTGCGAAATAAATTGGTTGTAAATCATTGATTAAGGATCGAGAAGTGAAATAAAGTGATAACTCTGATTTCCTAAACTATTGCAAAAAATATTTGATTGTGATTAAAAGATCAACGTGATTGTTGATAAATAATGATTAAAGAAAATGTACTTTACTGACAAAGGTAAAACTGCATGATATACGATTTCAAAAAGGGGTAGAATGTATTAATATCTAATCTATTAGGATGGAGAGTTAGATGGTCTAGTGGTAAAGCAAGGAGCTTCAATGCCTGAGGTCCGGGGTTCAAATCCTGCCAATCACCAATGAATTTAATCTATTTGATAATACCACAACACACTAGGACTAGCCTGAAGTAATGTGTAAAACATTCCAGAATAGAACGTAACGTCCTAGGATTTGAAGGTGGGACAAAGATAAAATTTATTAGGATGAATTTGTTTATAAAAAAGTTATAAGCTACAGGATACCAAACAGATGTTTTATAGTTTAATTTTAGTCCAGATGCTTTATATTATTGGCACAACTTTACTTTACAGATAAAGATGAGACGAAGCTAGAGGAAATCCAATCTCCTAAGATGCTACATCTCATGTATCGATGTATTCACCACCTTTGACGCTGATTTAGTTACATAGGATATATAGGTGCAAAATGTGCACATTGCTGTAGTCCAAGAAAATCTTTTTTATTATTTATAGACCTAATTAAACTGCATTGAATCATTGTAAAGGAAAATCAATTTTTAGAAGGTCTATCTTTATACAAAAGTAGATACCAAGATACAACATAATTACATACCACACTTACATAAAGAAAAAAATATCTAGTATACCCGTGAATTTTCTACAATTAATTTATAAACTCAGTTTCAGTAGACTTTTGAAAGTGTGTTTGTTTAAGATCTAAAAGAAATTCTTCGAAGAAAATTTTAGTTCATTAAGTATTTTCGTTGAACTATGAATAAGTTTTGTATTTGATAGGTAATTTTTGATTATAAGATCCCAGCAATAAAAAGTTAAAGATATAAAGCTATGGCTCTTTACTAAAACCTGAAACTATTCCAATCCTCAGTTCATAAATTCTCCAATTTAAAAATTGCTACTATATTTACAATTACAATTTGAATCAATCAATGCTGGGATACGGTCGGGTAAAATGAATGAACTGTAAAATTTCGGTTTATATTTTTAACACCATTTTAAAAATATATTTTTTATTTTAAAAATCCTTATTTTTGTTAGGTCTCTCCTGCATGGAAATGTTTTTACCTCACAACAAGACAGTATATTCTGTGTCAACAATTATTGTAGGCGCGTTAGTTAAGTAGAAAAAACATACTCAATTAAATTGGAAAAAATACATTTTTTAGTTAAAAAATAATATTTTAGGTCGATACAATTTCAAATTCATAGTTTTGCAACACTAAGAATTGGACATCTGTGAATTGTTGCAAGTTTTTAATACAACACACACCCGTTTATAACAACAAGTTAACAAAATAGACAGTTTGAACACTGTTAAACGTGTTAACAGCTGTTGTTCCGCAGAAAAACAATTTTAACATTCGAGACAAAAGAATGGTCAATTTAACCGTCCTAATAAGCGAACAGTTTTGATAAAAAGTTTAAGTAATAGTTAAACAGGTGGACTAATTATAATGTAGGTTATATTTTTATCTAAACATGTATAATATAATATAAAATTGAAAGTTTGATCAAATTAGGCTTACTCAAAGTTCCTGAATTTATAGTCAGACAAATTTGGGATATTCTTAAAATGCATAGCATCATACATTTTCCCATACATGAAACCTACAAAAAATGACAGCCTAAACTATAGAGTTAAAGTATCTTTAGTAGTATTGTAAAGAAGTGTTTTTGACTCCCTAGAAAATTTTGAGGTTAAAGGTACAAAAGTACTCGGAGACATCGAAATGACTCCAAAGGAGGGGAGAGATGCTCCGATGGAGGTGGTAAGGTACTCACCCCCACCACTTAGGTACCATTCGGCGGGTACTTAACCAGGGTGTTTGGCACCGAGAAGTCAGTTGGGCCTCCGGGCCCGACCCCGCCGGATGGGCGTGCTGAGCCACCGGTGTGGGGCCTGATGGGCGTGTTGAGCCCCGGGCACCGTCGGACGGGCGTGTTGAGCCCCCGACACCCTCGCATGGGCGTGTTGAGCCCGCGAGACACCTGATGGGCGTGCTGAGCCCCAGGTACGCTGGACGGGCGTGTTGAGCCCCCGGCACCGTCGGACGGGCGTGTTGAGCCCCCGACACCCTCGCATGGGCGTGTTGAGCCCGCGAGTTACCTGACGGGCGTGTTGAGCCACGGGTACGCTGGACGGGCGTGTTGAGCCCCCGGCACCGTCGGACGGGCGTGTTGAGCCCCCGGCACCCTCGCATGGGCGTGTTGAGCCCGCGAATTACCTGACGGGCGTGTTGAGCCACGGGTACGCTGGACGGGCGTATTGAGCCCCCGGCACCGTCGGACGGGCGTGTTGAGCCCCCGGCACCCTCGCATGGGCGTGTTGAGCCCGCGAGTTACCTGATGGGCGTGCTGAGCCACAGGTACGCTGGACGGGCGTGTTGAGCCCCCGGCACCGTCGGACGGGCGTGATGAGCCCCCGACACCCTCGCATGGGCGTGTTGAGCCCGCGAGACACCTGATGGGCGTGCTGAGCCCCGGGTACGCTGGACGGGTGTGTTGAGCCCCCGGCACCGTCGGACGGGCGTGTTGAGCCCCCGGCACCGTCGGACGGGCGTGTTGAGCCCCCGGCACCCTCGCATGGGCGTGTTGAGCCCGCGAGACACCTGATGGGCGTGCTGAGCCACAGGTACGCTGGACGGGCGTGTTGAGCCCCCGGCACCGTCGGACGGGCGTGTTGAGCCCCCGGCACCATCGGACGGGCGTGTTGAGCCCCCGGCACCCTCGCATGGGCGTGTTGAGCCCGCGAGTTACCTGATGGGCGTGTTGAGCCACGGGTACCGCTGGATGGGCGTGTTGAGCCACCAGCAACGTCGGATGGGCGTGTTGAGCCCCCGACACCCCGCATGGGCGTGTTGACCCCGCGGGACACCTGATGGGCGTGTTGAGCCACGGGTACCGCTGGACGGGCGTGTTGAGCCACCAGCACTGTCGGACGGGCGTGTTGAGCCACCGACACCCTCGCATGGGCGTGTTGAGCCCGCGGGTCCGTAGTCGTAGGTGGAGGGGAGGACTTTGGAGTCCCCCACCACCTTTAAAGCATATACATAGGTATACGCTAAGTGTTGAAGGAGTTTACGTCGGACTGAAGACCGAGTAGACTGCCTAGAGAGTGCTAACTTCTGAGCAAGTGACGCCAGAACCGTCTCCAGTGGAGAGCAGTAGCACATTAAACCGGCCCAGCTTGACTTCTGTGCTTGGAAAGCCAGAACCGTCTCCAGTGGAGAGCAGCAGCTAGGGGACCGAGGATTCCGGGGTGAAGGTGCCAAGGATCTAGACCGCGGACCCACACGGATATCTTTTAGGAGTGTCGTAGACCACCGGGCCAGTAAGGGCGCAAGCAAGACTTGATCCAACCTCTGCCCAACCCCTGAATACGAGCCCGGAGACACTGCCTGGTAGGAGGACTACGGACCACAGGATCAAGACTGTATATAATATTGTATATATAAACATATGTGTTAGGATAAGGATATCAGGGAATAAAATGGAAGTTTGAGATACCCAGAGTCTTTCACTTATCGACCCTTACCACCCTTGATAAGGCCTAGTGCTCTGGAGGAAACTTCCTCACAGTATTATGATTTATTATTCTTCTGTCTTAAATTCAAGTATAATAGATGAATTAGTAATATGTATGGTTACAATGTAATAGTAGACAATGTGATGTATATTTACTTCGATCTAAATTTAAGACGAGATAAGTTATTAATTTTGATTGAAGGTGTTTGAAACGGCGCAACATTAATGCTACTTCGTCAAAAAGACGCAGCTTGTTGCGTTACATTGCAAGCCAGTGGAGAGGAGATGATTGTAAATAATTGATCAAGGATCAAAAAGTAATAACGTAGGGATCACTGGGATATTGACACGAACAAGATTGGATTGTGATTAAAAGATCAACGTAGGTGAACAAAAATTGTGATCAAAAGACTGATGCCTCTGTAACGTGTATCAAAAAGGTCAAATGTTAAAAGACTACTTGAATAATATATATTTGAAAGGAATAATGCTCTTTTCCTTGGTGAAAATTAAACAGATACCGTTTACATACTATTAATTTAATGTATGTATATATTTACTATTTAATGTATGCATAGATTTTTAGGTAGGAATTTATATGCTATTTATTATTTAATTGTTTTATGCCACACCTTCACATCCTGAGAATGAAAACGTTTTAAATTACTTCAGGATAGGTGTATAGGGTAACAAAATAATAACTTCGATAAATCAATTGATGATTTGTGCGATATGAGCCCGTGACCTCGATTTTGAACATTCTTGTCTGCGAGTGCTTCCAAGACTGATTGAACGATTTTATAATAGGTTATGCCCCTTTGTCGGTCTCAAGTCTCATAAACAATATAAACAGTCTGGGTATTACAAGTTTCGAGTCATATTGACCAGATACGCAATTTGTGTGTACATAGTGATTACTAACAGAAAAGTAGGATAGAGTTGATAAGCCTTTTGAAAATTAAATAATATAACAATGTATAGATTGCATGTTAATCATGTTTTGGGAAACCAATCAATATCTAGTTTCGAGCGATTCATTTCAAAGCTCAAGAATCTATGTCCAATGCCTTTCCATGGGAGTTTTCAGTAGACGCCTAGCTCAGCAGTTTTTGGCTCAGTAGTTTACGAATCAGGAGTTTTCGCATCAGTAGATTTCGGGTCAGTAGTTTTCGGCTTAGTAGTTTTTTGATCAATAGTTTTCGGGTCAGTAGTTTTCGGCTTAGTAGTTTTTTGATCAATAGTTTTCGGGTCAGTAGTTTTCGGCTTAGTAGTTTTTTGATCAATAGTTTTCGGGTCAGTAGTTTTCGGCTTAGTAGTTTTTTGATCAGTAGTTTTCGGGTCAGTAGTTTTCGGCTTAGTAGTTTTTTGATCAATAGTTTTCGGGTCCGTAGTTTTCGGTTTAGTAGTTTTTTGATCAATAGTTTTCGGGTCAGTAGTTTTCGGCTTAGTAGTATTTTGATCAATAGTTTTCGGGTCAGTAGTTTTAGGCTTAGTAGTTTTTTGATCAATAGTTTTCGGGTCAGTAGTTTTCGGCTTAGTAGTTTTTTGATCAGTAATTTTTGGATCAGTAGTTTTTGGATCAATAGTTTTCGTCTCAGGAGTTTTCGGCTCATTAGTTTTTGGATGAATAGTTTTCGGCTCAGTAGTTTTATTTAGCTCAACAGTTTTATTCAGCTCAATAGTTTTTGGGTCAGTAGTTTCCGAATTATTTTTTTACCTGGAACAGATTGATAAACAAATAACACCTCCATTACATAGTATTATAGATAGTCTCTATGGTTGTTTAATAGTTTTTAGTCACATGATTTATATTATTGCTTTACTTTACCATATTGCTTTACTTTACAGATATACGTGAGACAAGGAGATCCAATCCTCTCAGATGCTACATCTCATGTATCGATATATTCACCACCTTTGACGGTGATTTAGTTACTGAGAGAGGCGTGCTGGTATCTGGTGTACTTACTGATGTGAATGTGACCTAATAAACGAATTCAGAATTTTAATATTTTTACAGTAATAGTAAAAATGTTCATCCGGGAAATAACAATGATTACGAAAGATTAAGAAATATTTCTGAGCTAGTTCTAAAATAATTTACAGACCAATGTTTCCCTTAATGGTTACGTGGCAGTAAGAAAGTGTGATTTAATAATTAAAGTTATCTTTCATTAGTTCTATAAAATAAATATTTATTGTTAAACAAATTTAATGAAATTATGTAGTTGGCACATTTTCAAGTTCAATATTGTGTTGAGTTTGGTATGGAGTAAAATATAAACCATTAAAATAATTTCTTTCAAAATGATAAAAATAACTACCGAGAATGATTGTTTCAACGAAATTGAGCTGTGTAGTATAGTTAACACTAAAGAAGTTTACTCCAGAATGGCCAATTTGTGAGTAAATAATTGTAACTACTCTGGTGTAGAAATGTTCCTGTAGAAAAGCATATAAATCCTTAATTTACTCCATTAGTGATAACAATAATGTGAAGCTATTTTTACCACAATTCTATAATATTACTAATTGAGATGGGGACGCACACTAAGTGAGTATTTTGACTTCAATTGATATATTTACATTCTTCCAAAATGTAAGCATGGAAAATTTGGAAGCCCATGGGGCTTAGCCCAAAGGAAATATGAAAATTAAATTATATAATATTACAATGTCATCCATTTGTGAGCTATGTCTCAAGTTTCAATTCTCTAGCTCGTCGGGAAGTTAGTTTAAAATGGATTGCAAAGTTTGTACCGGACAAGAAAGCGAGAAATAAAAACATTTTAAAATAAAAATGTTTTAAAATAGGAGGTGCCATGGCACTCATGGCACCAATTCACTCGAAAGTCAGCAAACTAATGAACAGAATCGCTCTAGAACAATTGTTACCCCGCTGTAGGCTGATTCCAGCGCGGTTTTTTCGGATTTATAACTAAAACGTATTCTTGTACGTTGTATATATGTGAATATGTGTGTTTTCCTTGTGCTTTCCTAGTACCCAAGAAGCAACATAAGTAACCTAATCTTTATTTGGCAATTCTCGCAATCAACAACAACAAATTTATTTTTAGAACTCAAGCCGACGCTTTCGATGTGAATTAAGATTCATCCCCTCACATCTTCCATGCAGTGGATTTCTCTTCCTTGCACCCAAAACAAACGTTACTCTGAAACTCTTGGTAATTAAAGAGTAATAAATCAATCTCAATTACCATATAAGTAATTCATTCGTGGGTTCATCGGAAACATCTGAAACAATCCAATCGATGTATTTGGTCGATAACAAACCACCGGGAGACCAATTACTCACTTAATAATTACTATACTATCGAACAAAGCGATTCGACAATCCAATCTACACAAGGCAATTGACGATATTGCATTGTGATTCCTCACTTGACCACGATGACGGGACAATGAGTTTTTTACATTTGGGGGTTGGTTTCCTAGTTTATGGGAAATGTGGTTTACGGCTTATCGGACTATTGAACTGTACTTTTGTTTATACTTATCTGAATAATCGCCTGTAGTGTAATGTTATTGATTAAAGGGAAATTGTTTGGACTTTTTTGCTTTCTCATTGATTTTTCTAAAACCTGTTTTGGACTTGCATCTTTGGAGAAAACTGTCTATTGAAATCTAAAGTTGATTTTACTAATCGGGGGAAAGGGTGTGGTAGTACTTCGGTCCCTGATGTCCTGGGTTCAAATTTCGCCACTCATCAATGGATTTTTATCTCAGTGATAATGCTGCAACCCCTAGGCCTAGGAGAAATGTGAAAATCGACCCCGGGCTAGATATTGGAGTCATAGGAAAACAAAATGATTCAACTAATCAGGTTAAAAAAATAAATCATGTGAAAGTTAATACTTAGTAGTGTACCTTTGAGGAGTTAGCTGGTATAGTGGTAGAGTTCAGGGCTCCGAAGCCTCAATGGTTCAAATCCCACCAATCATCAATGGATTTTTATCAATGTGATAATGCCGCAACCCTCTAGGACTAGCCTAAAGTAATGTGTAAAACAGTTCCGGGCTAGAACTAACGTTTTAGAATGTGAAGGTGGGAGAGAGAAAAAAATCGTCCGTAAATTTACCGATTACCACAAGTATATCCGTAACGGAATCTAAGCTTCTTTGATAGTACTCTACATGTAATAAATGTATTCACCACCTTTGACCATGATCCGATCACTCTAGAGGTTCTGTTGACCAAAGCAAGAGTAATCGTTTGAGGCAAAAGCTAAACTAAATCAATCTAAATAATCGACAAACAATGCCTTTTAATTTTATTATTTAACTGCTAAGTCATAAATATGACATACTTATAAAGTCTTATTATATGAGTCCTATTTTTTCTTTAATGTTTACTAGGATGCCCTTATAAAACACCTTAAGTGTGCATAATATACCAAAGCACCAAATTTAAAATCATGCAGGTAAAAAACATGATAAAATGAACCGAAATAAGAACGAAAATAAAGAATAACTATTTGGAATTTGTTTTTACCAAATTAACTTAAGATAAAACGTAAATGATATATTAGTATGATGCCTTGCATATCGGCAATTAAATTTCAAACAGTTTTGGGGGGTTTCATATATTATGTAATTCAAATGAACATTTGAATATTTCAAATGTTCGAATTGAATTGAATTGAATTCGTATGAATAGGTACGAAAAAACCTTCTCTAAAAATATTTTTTACCCAGTATTGTTTATAGTAAAAATATGTTTTTCATATAAATAATATTGTTCTGCATTAATTCATAGTTATAATGTTATTTAGAAGAAATCCAAACATAACATCTCTCCAAATCCTGGAACCTATGTGATGACGTATTTTTGTACACAGCAGTTAAGACTCAACATGGCTAGCTACACAGCTGTAAATTCTGTTTGTTTCATTAACTAAACATTCTGTTTTACAACACAAGACCTGTTTACATAGATGAGTTAAGTGATGAGAGTTACACGTGAAATAGTTACTTTGTTTGTGACATGTCCAATAAAAACAGCTTGAAAACAACACACCACATGAGTTAAAACTAGAACGTATTTACTATTAAATCAGAAAAAAATACTGTAAAACTTTTTATGTAAATTCATATTGTGTAGTCTACTCGAAATCACGTAGAGAAAACTGTAAAAAGATGAAAATACTGCCTTGTGGTACAGTCTAGGAAATAAGGAATCACAAATCAGTACCAGAGGAATTTTGATCTTTTACAGTTTTATTATATGGGTGTTACATATTAATATAACATTAAATAATGTTACTTGGCAAGTAAGAAATTATAATTTTCTTCACCATTGATGTATGAAAAAAACACAATATATGGATAATCACAACTATTGATTAATTTGACAGTTAATTAAACACCACTGCCTATATTACCTTTCATTTGGATGAGTAAATCGTAACTTTAATAAGACGAAATAATGCTCCAGGATGGTAGGGTACACTTAAGGCCACCGAAGAACGTTTAGCTTTTGTAACGTAAGCAGCCATCTTTATTTTTATCTACGGGGTTATTGCCGTCTTCTGTGTTTTTATTAATGTATGTATTATTATTTTACGCATTTCATTTAAATTTTAACTAATAATGTAACATTTTCATTTATATTTTTTGCTTTAAATTATCTAAGAAATGTGATGGTTTAGAACAACGAATTACAATGAAAGTTATCAAAATATAATTTATAATCAAAGAATGAAAACAGTATACAAGTCACTAAATAATTCCAATGTAAAATTACAATTATTCAGGAAATTATGTACTCTTATCAGGCTGTGCTAAAATTGATCTGTGGCATAAAAAGATACTTTCTGCAGTACCTCTTACAAATTAAGTAGCCTACTAAATTTGGCACCAATAAGTACAGTAGAAGTTATGGTACTTACGTATTATACGGAGGCCACTTATTTTACAGCGCGCTGCGGCGGTTAGGTTAGGTTGGGTTATCATAAGTTTTTATGACTCATCTCGTATAGTTCGATTCATAACGAAACTATGAAAGTTCTACAAACATATTTATGATAACCAAACTTAACCCAACCGCCGCAGCGCGCTGTAAAATAAGTGGCCTCCGTATAATACGTAAGTACCGAAGTTATTACCGTACAAAACATCTCTATGTTTTGGTGATTCATAGAGCTGCTTCAAATGTTATCAGTAAGCTTTATGTGTAGATAGGCTCGCTTCTCGTTCTGTGTTTATTATTATAGATATCTTACACACACAATGCCGTAGGTCACTAAGATGGCGGGCAGTTCTTAGTATAGGCTTCAAACCGGTCATTGCTGCCACAACCACTTTTTGATTAAGTCAATGTTTGGTGTTTCTACACTTTGAGACCAAGGAAAGCAGCATAGTTTACAGAAGATGTTATCATCTGACTATGACATAAGTACATCGATTTCGTCAGATTGTAGTAACAGCTGTTTTGTGTTTGGATTATTTGTTTTGCTATAAACTTGTTTTTGAGTATATCAATAAAAAAATATCCTGTCTTTATAACGTGTTACTCAGCTTTTACATATATACTTTTACTGCACGATTACTAGAAAAATACCGGTATGGATCATAGACATAAACAAATGACGTTTTTGGCCCGAAAATAAACATTATTTAACATCGCTTAAATGGAACTGTCAAAACATATGTTCAATGCTATTAGTATAGGATTCGGGCCAATAACGTCATTTGTTTATATTTATGATCCATACCGGTATTTTTCTAGTAATCGTGCTTTTACTGTATGAAAACTCCAGAACGTGTCCACAATAAAAACAGTTTGTTAACTTGTCATAGTATGTTTATATGTCAAATTTCATTGTTAGAGGTAATGCAGCACAATTCCGTTTGGTGATTCAGTTGAACAATCTAGCCACTGCCAACATGATCTGCTAGGTCATTGTTGTGTTAAATCGATTTACGCTGTTTAGATAATCCGGTCAACATGAAACAGCAATCTATCATTTGACAACTTGACCGGAATTACTTGAATTAAAGAATTACATTTCCAACAACTTTTTTGAAGCAATTCGCTAATTGAATGCAATGGGAGTTTTTTAGAATATTTAAACTTTATTAAACAACGTCATCACACTCCAAATAAAATATTTGAGATTTGTAATATGGGTAATATGGGTGTCCTATGCAAGGCAAAATAAAACATTATCTCTTCATTATTTTTTAATTGTTTTATATATTCTCTGCCTACAAGTTAGCTCACTTCGAATTAAAAGAAATAGACTATGTTTGTAATTTAATTATACATTTGAAATAATATCAATGATGATAATATTTGAATACAAAACATTTTACGCAAAAACAATAGTATTTCTATGTAAACAGTTGTTTTTGTGATGTCAACCTTTGAAGACAACTCTTTCCATGATTGTTTATTTTTCTTTGATTGCTTCGGTTTTAAATTTGTACCTTTATATCTTGGAGGCGTTCTTGTCCAAGTGAAGGTACATTGTTAATTTCTTATCGCCGCTGGATTTCCCAAATCTATTTCTCTTTTTTAGAGTTCTGACCCTGTGCATTAGTTATGAGAAAAGTTAGTCTAACTGGAAATTTAGTCCTGGCAAAGAAAATTGGCATAATATTCTTATCGGTTGTTGTTATTTTTTTATGTATTAAAGCAGACGTTTTTCAATCCCAACGTATTTGAAATCAATGATATTTATAGTTATTTATCATTTTCTGGTATATTTGGGCATCATCCGATATTTTTCTCGACTCCCGGGGACCAATAACTTTAATTTGAGACCCTTTCCATCATCCTGCTAGCTGTCAAACCTTCAAAATTTTTCATAAAAAACACTTTTTGAAATAAATATAAGCTATAACTGTTTCTATTGTTTATTTGTTCTTATTTTATTTATTTTATTTTCATGCATCAATGCATCATTTACAACGAAGCAGTCTATGCACTTATCATTAGTATTTCAGAGGTCTTCTTCTGTATTTTCACTTCACTTTCATTTTCATGCCTCTGTCATGCCATGCATTAAGGTGACACAGTACTCCCTATCCCGCCCATGTTAAAATGGCAGTTTTTAGGTACACATAACTTTTACAAATATTAACCTATCAACTTGAAATTTTTTTACTAAGTTTAATACATTATTACCAACAATAATATGAAGTAAAAACTGTTTTTGAGCAAAATTAAATTGTTAGTATGATTTAAAAAATTTTTAAAAATATTTTGTAATTTTTTAACATAAAATATTTTTTTTATTTCAAAGGTTTTTGGTTGTCATGGAAACTGATTCGTATTATTGTACCTTATCATATGAGGAACACACACACCAATTTTTATTGAAATTGGATTATAATTGAGGTAGAAAAGTGTACCTGACTAAAAACCACTTGACTTTCGGCAAACGAAAAAGTACCGTCTGTCACGGGTAGTAGTAGGACCCTTGGGCATGCTAAAGTAAGAGTGTATAAAAGTCGCTGTATAACTTAAAATATTTTTTTCTTCCATAACATTTGGTATGTACGTGTTCAGGAAAGTGTATTCTACAAAACTAAATAATAAAAATGTTTACAAAAATTGTAATATTTGAAGGCGTACCCTATGTGTCATGATTAGTAGTAGGACCTTGGGCATGCAAAATTTGGCTGCAAGAGTTGATAAAAGTAGCTGGAAATTTTAAAAATAATTTTTTTCTTCCTTAATATTTATAATCTACGTGTTCAGAAAAGTCTGTTCTACAAAACTAAATAATAAAAAAAAATAAAAACATTTCATATTTGAGTACTGTGTTACCTTAAATACGGTACTAACGTAAATAATTAAACTATCAAAGAATATAAACATCAGTGTTTAATAAAAAATGGTAAATAACAATTCGTAATGATAAAATAAATACAACAAACCACAATATTATTTTTATGTTTACTAATTGGTCATCAATACTGTTTTTAATTTTAATTTTAAATTGTTGTTCTTGCCAGAGAAAATATCGATACCAGCACATTTTGTCTATTACAGAATTTTAGTAATCATTGATTGATAGAAGGGAGAGGAGGCATGGACAGTGGTGCGGCTGGCAACTAGAAGAGATGTTTGTTTCTACTATTTGTAGCTGGACACTCGATGAGACTGATAATACAGGCCAGGCTAGCAGCGTCTTCAACCTCTTTAAGCGCGAATTTGTAAAGCAAGCCAAAACAGTTACTTGTGACAAATCACAGTATTGAAATTTTAAAACATAAAAATTTATGTATAAATATATAAACGCATGTAAAATAAGAACATTAAAAACTTCTTCTGGTCTTTCTCCTGTGCATCTTACAACTGTAAATTATATAGATTCCAAATCTAATATATAAGTTTCTAATCTCGTTTTGGCCAGCGAGATATAATGTACTAGGGGTCGTCCAGTGGTCGAAAACTCGGCCAAAAATTTGTAATTTACCACGGCCACCTTTGTAAATTTACATACTCTATTTTTACCCTACGCTGTAAATAAAACGTGTGATTTCTTCCATTTGTTTTGATTTTCTGTTTATATTTCGTTATTTCGTCACCAGCATAACAACCCATAAGGCCTATGTTAATTCTTTCAAATTTAATATTTATTTTTTCGGGTTTTTTTGAGCCTATTTTAATTTATAAAGGGGTTCTGGATATCTACAGGAAAATATCTTTTTAATGACATGCGTAGTTTTTTCCTGCGATGCACACGAGCTGAGAAAAAAGGTTTTAAAGAAACATGCTTACCTATAAATATAATGTACTAGCAGAGAATCCGCCCTTCGTACGGAGTTGGCTTAAAGTTTAAAATGCTTGTTACAGTTATACTCAAGCTTTGCGTTTGTAAAGGGGGAGGACAACGTTTGATAACATTTGCTTCTTTAAATTGACGGTATACTAATGGTATTACTATTGACTGCATCTAATATAGCCATAATGTTCTACCACTTCACCTAAACAAAAAATAAAAATAAACTATTATGAATTCACAAAGAAACAAAAATTTTTCATGACATTAAAAACATAAACATAACTGTAAACAATCATACTTTGACAGTTCGCATTGCGTTAATTTGTACTTGGTCTAAAAACAAACTATGTTTGAATAAGTATAGCCTAATTTGAGAAAATTGCAAATATTTTCTTCTACTTGGCACAAAACAAAGTTTTATGGAAAACATATTCATTAACAATTAGTATTCAAAACTTTAAATTAAAAGAATACAAAAAGAAAATAAAAGAAATTCTCACTGAAGATCTAATCAATATTGAAAACTTCTATGAAAAATTAATAAAATAAAAAAATTTAAATTATAAAGAGTTTAAATTAAACCTAAACTCAAATTAAGAATTAATTAATTGTAATGTCGATACAATTTACATTGTCATGACAATAAAGTACAATAATAATTAGTATTATCATCCTTTCACTTACAGCAGCAATGGATATTTCAATATGAAAATTAAAAATAATAATGCACAATTTATGTGTACACCTAAATCTTCGATTTTGTTTACTCTACTAATTTAATTGTAATAAAAAAAAAAAATCATACTGTAAAAGATTTTGAGCTCTTGTAAAAATCTTTATTTCACAATGAAGTTAAATGCAACTGATATTTTTTTGTAAATAAAAAAATCAAGAACCATTTTCACAAAGCTCACCTGTAACAATTTACTAAAGACATTTTATGTAGAGTTAAAACTTTAAGATCTTCGGGTCTACTTCTAAAATTTGTATTAACAGCTTATCTTAGAGTCACATGTGAGATTCATTCAAATGTTGACCACGCTTTAACACATGTGCTTTCAAGGTTCAGACTGATATGTTTGATCTTCTTGTCTTTATTTAGTTCAAACAAAATTCTATAAATAGAAATGTCAGAACCAAGTAAAAAAGACCCCGCAGCAAACCTGCATAGTAACTAATTTTTCTTTCGTCTGATTTGTTTTTAAATGTAATACTTCTTTAACTCGTCTGATTTATTCACAATTTCAATAAATTTAGATTTAACTTCTGCCACGAGAAAGGAAAATCTGTTTTTAGTAAAATATATTAATAATAGGCTATATTAAGAAACAAATAAATTTGTCAGATTTGATATAAAATACATCCATAAAGAGGTAAATTTCAGCATTGTACTTTTTCTCCATAACAATATCATAAGTATTTTAAGTGAAGCCTACGGTTTATTTTATCCTTCACCTTTTATCATACAAGAACACTTCAATGTAAAAGATATTTGTTTGTTTTTAGTTCCACACTATAGTTGTCATAAAAAATTGGGCTTTTCACCGTTTTAAGAGTGAAAAAAACAAAATTTTTTTAAATATTACCAAATGCCACTACACCCCGTTTCCATGACCCGATCTTGCTGGTTCACGAACTCAATATGATAAATTTCGAGGTGAGCCCGTTCACCAATTTCTCATTTTGAGTTAAAAACTGGTTTCTAAGGCATTAAGAATAATTCAATATCCTTTTATTGATTAAAGTGTTTAAATATTATGTGACTTACTGTAAGACAATCTTTAGGTGAATAAAACTACCAATTTAAAATAAAACTTTTTTATTTTATACCAATACCATAAAAGTATTTTACCTATTTAAATCAGGGTACAATTTTTAAAAGAGAATTCAATTTCAAATCCATTTCCATTAATTATGTTGTCTTTTGTTTACATTCTGACTGTAATTAAACATACTTAACCATCTGATAAATCACAATTCTCATGTAAACCTTTGTAAAGAAAATGGGTCAGCATCACTCAATCATTGTAACCGAACTTTATAAATAAATAAAACGCAAGAAAACGTGTTTAGTTACAATCCGTCTCTTCACCAGGTCATAATAAGGCTTAAAATGACACATGAATCATAAAAATAGGTTAAGTACGACGGCTGTAAAAGAGATGTAACAGAGAAACACCTTGGTGTATTATAAGTATTAAGGATTTGAATAAGGTTTTTATATAATTTAACTTCCTATGATTCCAAAAGGACCTATTTTAAAGGGAAGCGGAGCGAGTGCCAGTCTGTTTTGTTTGGCGTGAGGGTCATAAATTGTCAAAACCGTCAGGTAGTCCCGAGTGCCAGTTAACTCTCCAGAGCGTAAGAGTGATTCAGGGGAGGGGCATTATTGAAAGGGGGTGTAGTGGGCAGGATGTAACGGGAACCGGATACAGTCTTAACTGGGCTACCCCAACATCGGTTGAAAATACCGATTCAGTAAACCTTCATTATATTTTTTCATGATCAGCATTTTTTGCTAGGTTAGGTTAAGTTATAACTGTTTTTTCCTCAAACAAGTTTTGCTAATCATCCCCCACCTAGACGACCTATCCACCCCAATACCCGCCGCCGGTAATTGATACCTGGCTGGCCCGCCAAGCTCCAGGCTGTAAATAGCCCTCGCCAAATCTTTTAGGCAACTGGCACTCAGCCCTGCACTCGATTTAAAATCCGTTGTCAAATACAATGAATGAAATCAATCGCCATTCTTTTCTCGGATACTACTATATTTACTTAGGTTATCTCTGACGTGTCATAAGCTATTTTTGGACCGTTCGTTTAAATATTGATCCCCTCGCTTGTCTAGTTGACTGACATACCGTAGTCACTCAACGATGGACATCCCATTGCTATGCACTGTTTTTCCTTCCCAGAAGATACTTAATCCTGCCTACACGAAACAGCTACGGTGGATCGGTAAGTGTTTTAATTATTAGGTTAGAATTATTAGAATCTATATATAAAAAATAATGGGTTTTTATTTTCCGAGTTGGTTCGGCTCTTCTACGGGATCGCTTTTCATAATGTTGGTCTTGAATTTAATTTAAAATTACGCACAGATTTTATTCTATAAAATCAGGCGCACAACTACACTTCATTTATCTTACGTATATTTAGCTATGCACAAAAGAAACTTCCACCCTGTACATTTCTTATAGTGGTTAAATTTAGCTTTTCTTTTCCGAGTTTATTTAGCTTTTCTACCCGATCTATTTCTAGAATTCATAAATTAAAGTGCGCACAGATTTGACTTGACATCAACCATATTTATTCATTTATCTGTCGTTTTAATAGACCAATAAACATACAGTTGATTTTTAGCAAATTCTTACTTTAATTAATCATATATTTCACCAGTTCTAATTACAATATCCTATATGTTTAAGCCTAAGAGCCTTCAGTAAGATACCAGCTTTCATTTGAGCTATTGAATATTAAGATCGGACGTACCTTAAGCACGCTGATGAATCACGAATCAACAATAATTGAAATTATTTTACTACTTAACTGCAACCAATGATACGTAACTCCATTGTAGTTGTTTATGTCTGGGTCTTAAAATACTCATAGCAATAAAGGTTTCATTTGAGATATTAATCGTTTAAATTAGTTAAGCGCAAGATAATGTATTCCTCAATCAAAAACATTGTACTACCATTATTGTGAATTTTATTTTGACCCAGGCAACGCCGGGTTCAGCTGCTAGTTATTATTTAAAAACGAACCTTATTACGTTAAAGTAAAGATATAATTTTAATTGTTCTGAATTAGAGACCGTTTGATGTCCACACCATAATACAGGTATTCCAAGTTTTTCCTGTATGCTTAAAACTGAACCTAAAAATTACATATTAGATTTGTATCATAAAATCGAACTAAAAAAATACACCAAATCAATCATTAAGTATACTATTCAGAAACCAAGTTAATGTTTATCTTATTGTATATATAAATAAATGAGAGTAATTCTAAACATTTTAGCAAGATAAACTATTGTAATGTATAAAGAATACGCATAGTTAAAACATATCTTTGCTACATTATACTTATGGAATTTGAGTATTTAAATGTAAAAATTGAAATTACAAATACATATGCACATTATAACCCGTAACAGTAAAATAGGCAAAAAAAGGTTTCAGAGTTAGTAAGCTGCAATACTGAAAAATGAAAATAGTAGCTTGCTTTCTTAGTAAGCACTCGAACTAGAATTTGTTATGGCACGATTGTGTTTTCTTAAACATTACTGCAAGCTTTTGAGAAGAAAAATGTTATATCCGAAGTTTTAGTAACGATTAACGAGTCTTTGTATCACTCGTAATAAAGATTTTCCTACACAATGGAGATAAATTATAACCTTTATAACCGAGTTCGGATTATTAGTTCGAAAGAACAGGTGTCTAAAGAAATACTTTTCCACCTCTAAATAAATTTTTGTATTGAAATAATATGTTTTGTAGGTTACTTAAAGACTCATTCATTCAATAGAGTGGCTACGACCAACAATGCTATTAAATATCCAAAAACAATTTTCATCAATAACCTTTTATTAAAGAACTTAACCTTAAGCATTGATTTAAACCATTTGAAACTCTTAGAAAAAAAAATTTAAACCAAATTGTTTCTTCAAATGCCACAGTTTATGGAAATCCTTTCAGAAATATTAACGTCCCCATTTTCATGTAAGATGCTTTCACATGTTCAATTTAAAAACTGCTTATCATGCAAGCTGAAATGTACTCTGCTCATAGTGTCTTTACCAAAGTGTACGATCAAGTGCTCTATAGGATCGTGTGCTCTAGATAGCGTTGTTAAAGTTACCTAATATATGCAGATAAGATATAGAACTACATACCAACTTACTGATGCTTGCTGCTTTAAGTAGTCCAAGTTCAGGGCTCAAATAATGTGTTGTACATTTCATGCAAATCGTATTAGTACACATAGTTTTGTAATTTTTTTAATATGTGTTAAATTATGTTATAGTATGAAAAGTTGTAAGAAAAATACTTGTTGGTAGTACGGTATATGCACAATGAAATCAGTGAATATAATTTATAAGTTTTTGAATCGAATTATTACAGTTTTCAACAGTATAGTCACTTGCGATGGTTGATTTTGATTTACGAGTGCAATGTAAACTAATCAATGAAGCTTAAGAAAATATTAATACCATAAAGAATATTTGACGTGATTATTCTATGCATTTAAAAGACTAAGAATGTCAAACCTACCTACTCGAAAATTTTTAGTTAACCCCTTCCAAGGAATCACGTAACCGAATTCGGGATACTTCACTTTATTTTGCAGGTCTTGGATAAACATCATAGAATTTAAACAATATTTACTTTTATGTTTGAGATATTGTTGTACAAAACTGCTACAGACTGGAATAGCGGAACGAACTGAAACAGGGTTATCTTTATTAAATTATCTTTCATATAAATCTTGCAGTTTTTAAAGATTGGAAATACTATATTCAAGTTATGCTATAAAAGGGATTTAATACGGAATAGACTTTATTTAGTATATATAATCGTGTAAATATATTTTGAACACACTAATCCTCTATTATATGATAAGTTTATATTTTATGACAGTTAAAATAGATTTTTGAGACAGCAGATTAATAATCGTTAAACTTCGGATCTTTAAAACAGTTTAAAGTTATTAAATCAAACTGTTAAGTTCATCAGATGCGACTACAAAGTTTGATTAAGCTTAATCCTCTTGTCCAATCACATTTCCGGACGAGTTTGTGTTTTAATTCATTTTGGTAAAAATATCATCGCCTCAAAAAATCAAGATTATCATTCTGTGATTTTATTCAGTGGCATATGCATCCTTTGACACTTAAAATAATTATTAACCTTTTAAGTATATAAACAGTTAAATGGAAATTTCTAGAATAATTCAACGGATTAACCTTGAATTGCGAAACCACGAGTTAATAAGATGATAGTATGAATATTCTGAGCTATCAATAGCTCGAGGAACTGATAACGACCTCTTGAACACTCATGCACAATCACATGGTTAATCTCTTAAGTATTCTTCAAACAAACATCTTACGTCAGAGGTTCAGAAGTGAACCTCAACTAGTTTGAACTTGGGTTGAGAAAAACTGAACTTCGAACTTTGATGAAATTGTAGTCAATAGTTCAGAAATAAGTATTTAAGCTTTTATGAACTCTGAACATTCGCTTAAAGACAAGAGGTTTGGGTTCAGAATTATAGAATGTATCTATCTACATAGTATTATTATCAATGCAGGTTAATTGTAGTTCTCTACTCACTGAAGTAGATGATCTTTCTACTTGATGTAGAGTGTCTACCTTATCTACCACTTCTCTACAAGCACTTGTCTACTTATCTGCACTAGTGTTTGCGGAAGCGGATGTTTTTGTTTAATTGTTTATAAATACGAGTATTTATTTCGTTTATGTTATTTGAGGTTGATCATCTGCAGTTTTTAGTGTCTAAAAGCGAAAATATAATATTTCACCTGCTTACACTGACATTGCGTTTAATTTTCTAAGGTTTTTGATTGAAATAAATCACCAACATTATGTTTACTGAGGATACAATCCCTTATTTGTATTTTAATTATAGAACTGGCTATAAAATCTCTCAAAAAACATTTGTCAAGTCATTTAAATGTTCCAACTAGGTTTACCAAGCGATTCGAATTGTTTTGAACACCAAATTTAATCCAAACTAATAATATTGTTTGACGATTCCTTAAAGATATTTAAATACATAATAACCTTCTTAGTGATGATCATCTTTATGACATTTAAAGGGAACAACTAATTTAATTATTTTTTATAAAATAAACTTACGCCAAACATATTGTATTAAAACTATAATTAATGAACCAACAAACCTTATATAATATAATTTTATCATATCATAAATTTACTTTATTTTTCTTTCGACGAGGGAACCAAGTACCCGAAAAACCTTTGCGAAAACGATAATGTCTTTACGAGATTGGACCCTTATTTTCGGTTCGTTAAGTTTATTGTCACACCTAAAGATAATTTCCTTTGTTACACTCTTTTCCCTGAGGGAATTTTCAAATCCTCAATAATTTTAGTGCCTTAAGGTTGATTTTTAAACATGAGTATTGATATTTGTTAGGTTGTAACTATTAGTCAACAATTATTTGCAAATTGTTTTATTCGTGAGTACATATCAGTTGCATATTAATTTCAATTATTCCCGGCGTGCTCTACGGAATTTAATATTTTACCGAACAAAACAATTTTAAGTAATATAAAGAGGAAAACAAAACATGTCATCATACTTTTAATGTTACTTAAATAGGTATTTCAAAAACACGTCGTAAAATATTATCCTATAACACCTAAAGAAAGTTATCAATCAGTTATACATCGGAATAGTTATTACAATTATTTGAACTAATTATTGATTTCGTAAATACATCTATTGTTAAATTTTCACTTTTCTTTGAAACTCTGTATTATTTATTAAACCAAGTTGATTCAGATAATAATTGCTTTGACGGATAATAGTTTAGGACCAAAGTCAGATTTCTGAGTGAAAATATCTGTAGATTTTTAGAAAAGTAACCGCTCTAATGATCAAACTGAACACTGGATGTTGGATTATTAGGTACAGGTCATATACATTTTAAAAAGTCCTTTTGAGTATAAACAAACTCTTCACATTTTAAAGGCTAATAATAGTTTAGAAGACAAATAAAATCTAAAAAGAGAGTGCTGTGTACATTAAGAGCTCACTATTTGCCTTACCAAATATTAAGACAAACATAATTCCAGTAATTTTTGTTAAGAAGTGTACAAAGTGCTATTTTATGAGTCACTTTACATTAAATTCCCTTTTTATCAAAAGTACTCATCCATTGACGTTAATACAAATTCATTACAAATTTATCAAACCCTTTCAATAAATGAACTTCTGAACCCACATGCTAAAGTTTTTTGCTGAGTACACAACATTAAATTGCTTGTTATGAACAAAGTAACTACTGGTATTTACTCGAGTTGTTTTCAATAACACTCAGCGCTGTATCACTATCTAGAATGTTTTGTAATTATAACTTTGTGACAATATCTTAAGAGGTATGATTAGATTTTGTGCATAAAACGAGCGGAGAGTGGTTGTCGGGTACAGTACAACTTTACTGGATCACGATGAACTGCTCCAAACTTTCAGGTGAGAATTTGCTAATTCGAGTTTGCAATTACGTAATGCAGAGGGTTTTAGATAAATATTTTTTTTCTTTTTTTCGTTTGAAAAGTCTGGAATTTTTCTATAAACTCAAGTTTTTTAGCTTTTTATTTCATTAAAAGTAATAAATTCATTAGTCTTAAAGTAAATTGTCTAATCAATTCTTTGCTGATTTGATAGAGGTGAAATGGCTGGAGAAAATCGAGATGAATTATTTTGTATTTTTAAATAACTTCTTGATCAGCATCGTACGTGTTATTAAATTACCTGAAAAACATATCACACTCCAATCATTGGGCCGAATGATGATTACACTTTATACTTTTATACTTTTCAATTAAATGGCAACCAGACAAAATAGGTATTTTAAGCGAAGAATTAATGGAGATGAGTGTAGGCTGAGTGACGCGATCTTGTAGTCTTGTTAATGACTAAGGCCAACATATATTCCTTAGACACATTTATAATAAACAAGAAAAACATTCTTTCGTTTTTGGACCAGGACTTCCTTTGGATTTGAAAATCTATAATCATGCCATGTAATTATAGTTGTAAGAATAGTAACATTCTCAAAACTTTATATTTGTTGCCTCATATTGGGTTCGTACTCTTCAGACAAATTCTTTAACGGAATTTTAAATAAATTTTAGTTTAAGTTTGTGGGGGATATAAGCACCTAAACCAACCAGATCGTACTGGTACCATTCTGCATTTCATACTCAATGATATCAATATCACTTAATATCGCTCAAAATCACAACCATCACGTACTAGAATTGATTTATGAGCCAAGAGTGATATATGGTAATTTGTATGTTCCCAGTCAAGCTCCGAGTGCCCCAGAGGTACCTCATCACCTTCATCTGTGTTCTGGGCACGATCATCGCCTCCATGATGAAGTATGCGGTTGGTATCGCCATCACTGAGATGGTCGTACCTACTGCGTCATCATCATCATTTGACAACCCAGATCCTGAGGCATGTCCCTACTTCATAAAACTGTTGAATCAAACTACGAGAGATGCTGTACTGCAGACGGTAAATATTTCCATTAAATATATAAATGTTCCAGCCAGTAAAATTGTGAAACTTCTGACATCATATTTGGAGATCAATAAAATTATCGACAGAGTGTTGATTTAAAAAAATGTAAATATGAATTGTTATCAAACTCCAACTTATAATATCAATCGATTACAATTCAATAATTTATTATCAAGTATGATATTTATTAAAATGACATTATTTAACTATATGTACAGACAAATCAAATAAAATAGAGTCATCTAAACTAAACTTAATGTTAATATAGAGTAAAAATACGTGTATTAATAAGTTTGGGGTAAAATAACCACACGATAAACAATACAAAACTTCAAATATACAGAAAAACTCTCCTTGAAGGAGAAGAAAACAGAGCCAATCAGAAATGTATAGCAACATTGACACACATTTAACGAGTACTCTTTTAGTACTATTTCATTATTGTTTAATATTTTCTGAAAAAAGGTAAATTTGGTTCCTTTAGCTGTAATTTTCTTATAAAATTTTTTTAATTTGTAATCGATGTAAGTATCTCATACTGATACCACCAAAGTACATACGTATGGAAAGGTGTGTTTAAAACACTATACAAATCTGATGACAACCAAGATGCAAATCTTAAGTATTGTTTGCCTTAATTCTACTACGATTAAGTGTAATGACATAGCATTGGGGTATTTTACAGAAGAGGCCACAATTGTGGAAAACCTTAATTTAGGTTAGGTTTTAGTCTATAGCTTTACCCACAGTTTTCTTTTTAATGAAAAGAAACAATTAAAAAAAAAATAACCATTTTTAAATAGTGGTGGTCATCCTCTAAAGTGCAGCATTGAAATTCATGGGCATAAAGAAAATTGTAAGACATACTGTACACAAAATTTCACTAATCTGCCTTAGATCCTAAGTTATTGAGATAAATTGAAAATTGGCTAGCCCATTAGTCATTAAACCTCAAAGTTGTCGACATGTTAATTTCCAACCCCTCTGTAGGTTGAGGTCGGCCGGTTTGCCTGGAGTGAAAAGACCCAAGGTATGATCTTCGGTGCCCTCTACTGGACCTACGTTCCTCTCCAGATGCCCTCTGGCCTCCTGGTGGAGAGGGTCGGTCCAAGGTACCTCCTGGCCGCTGGGATGTTACTCTCATCCGTCAGCTACCTTGTCACCCCACTGGCCATCGCTGCCTTTGACTCTGCAGGGTTCTTACTCGTCAGGGTGCTGTCTGGAGCTGGGCTGGTAGGTTGAATTGTCTTACTAATACAAATAGACGTGTTATGCTTTGGGATACACACCCTGTTATCTAAACATTTTGAGTTTGAAGTAGTTTTGATATCAAAGAACATTATGTTTGAGTAAAGCTCTATTTAGAATTATACAAAAGCTATTTTAATACTCATAGATAGTATTTGATTTTAACTGTACACCATGGGTTTTACGTAATTATACTTTGTAAAAAAATTTCCAGAAAAGTCAGTTAATTTGTTGATACAAATTTATACGGAGCTTAACATGCCATTTGTTTATTTCAACACACTTTTACAGTCTAATAACTGAAAGATAGCTTGAGAGATGTATTTTATCAAATATTTATTTCCAGAGAGAATCAACACAAATGTTTTGCACCCAACATGAACCAAGCTGTAAATTTATGTTTAACAAATATTATTTTACAGGCAACACTTTACCCATGCCTCAACCTTCTTCTTGCCAAATGGGTGCCTCCATCGGAGAAAAGCAGACTTGGATCCTTAGTCTATGCAGGTTGGTTTTTAATTTACATAAATTATAATTAAAATAAAACTAGATATGATACACCCATGATATGATACACTGGATTAAGGGCTTAGGAAACTTTTAGGGTTAAGTATAGAGGAAATACTACACTTAAGTGGTGTCTATCACTAGCTGCTGGTGTCTAGGGCAAAGTCCAACACCGTCCCCATACTCTTATGTACTTACAACGCTCACAGTGGAGGAAGGAATTTCCGCACCGTGCTTGCCACTCAGGCTCTTCCTTGCTCGTAAAAGTACATTTCCGGCACTAGAGCTGAAAACACACGTTCATCCCGCAAGAAGATTCTTATCTATCTTCTTGTACAAAAAACTATTCATGATATGCAGCACTAATGAGCAATGTTGTTTGCAGGAGAGAATATTGGGTTCATCCTATCCATGGCTTTAAGCGGGTTTATCCTAGGACAATCTCAAGGCCAGTGGCCCCTGATGTTCTATGTGTACGGCGGAGCTGGAATCGTCTGGACCCTGGTGTGGCTTATATTCGGCTATGATGACCCTAGCTCAAGTCCCTTCATTACTGAAAACGAACGTATCTACCTGGGGGAGTGCATGCCTTTCAACCATGGAAAGAAGGTTAGTTGGGAGGTGCTACTAAAACAGCATTTTTAGCACAGAAATAAAATCTTAGAATTACATGAAGTGTAACATTTTGTTACAGGGTAAACATTGTAAAGTTAACCACTTCTCACAACCTACCTACTCAAAATAGGTAAAATAATTCAAATTAATACTTGTCATGGTAAAATTGAAAATTGAAAATAACAAATGGTTTTTGAGCCAAACGCTAAATTTAGTTTTAAAATACTACAACACAATAATTCATGCCAAACAAAACACACACCAATGCCACGGCCTTGTATTAGAGGCTATGTATCTCTTATTAATGTCAAATCACTATTAACAACATACAAAATGAAACCTTTTTTACCTGATGTATATTTATTGTTCCCCAGTTGCCCCCTACCCCCTGGGTGGGAATGCTCACTAGTCTACCCTTGTGGGGCACCCTCATTGCTCAGATTGGACACGACTGGGGAATAATTTCCATTGTCACTGAGCTGCCAAAGTACATGAAGGATGTTTTACACTTTGAAATACAGGATGTGAGTATAAATACATTTTGCAATATTACTGTTATATATTCCAGTTTAAGAAGTGGTGGTCTGCAGTTTCTTTTATGTCGAAAGAAATTAACTCATTTATATTTAAAAGATTTAATTTTAAACAGTTAAATACAATTGAAGTTTGTGGTACCCACTTTAAATATTAAATCAGATATTCCATTGTCCTATCTAAATATGGTAATTTGAGACTTTTCAAATCTCAACTACAAACACGTTTTGAGCCGAGGGAAATCATCCTTTTCTCCGAAGAGATAGGTGGATTTGTCAAGTTTAATTCTTGTTTCACCATGCAATAATAACATTTTGAAAGCTGTAAGACTTACATACAAGTTGTAAATCCTACATTGGTTCTTATTTTGGTTTATTTAAAAATTAAAAGTTGTTGACAGCAATTTTTTACTTTTTGATGTTCATATAGGGATTTTGCTGGTAGGCTACACAATAAGATCCAGATCCAAATGATATTTTTTCAATTTTATGCCAAAAACACTGTCCGTTCTAATAATTCATCAAAAATACTTGTTTGAACACCAAAAAAAGTGTGTAGAGCTGTTAGATGACTATTCATTTGTCAAAGAACATCTGTTTTTTCCCTCCAGAACGGTCTCCTGACGGCCATCCCCTACGCCGCCATGACAGTTGTGGCGGTTGTCTCAGGATGGGTGTCAGACTGGCTTCTACATAACGACTACATGTCTATCACGTCCGTCCGTAAACTATTTACAACAATTGGTGAGTAAATACCAGTGGTGATTACTAATAATTCCGTTATTATAACTAAATATACAGGGTGCCAAAAAAGTTCCAAGACGGTTTGATATACAAAATTAAAAAAGATGGAGCTACCAAACTAAGAATAAAGTTACTGGTCATAAAGCCCATTTTCAGGGGTACACTACCCTAACAGGGGGCGCCTCCTAGAAGTCGGAACAAAATTTAAAAGCTTAGGTTGATATTAAAATAAAATTAAAAGCAGTTTCTAGTAAAATACAATGGCGCAAATTTGAGCTCAAAAAAACAACTGAGTGAAAAATTTAAGACGCTTAAATATTCAAACTTGAAAAATCAACAAATCTTTGAAAGGCTTCCATTTTTAAATAGTTGCTCGTTAAAGCCTATATTTGAGGCATTATATTTTGATAACAAAGAAATTTAATCTGATGTGCATATAAACCTAAGCTTGCTAGATTCTCTTCCAAACCATAGTGGGCCGTTTTATAACACTATCTTAACTAGCTATGTTTTGGAATATTTAACTGCCCTAGGACGTTTTTGCTACCCAAGTGAGAATAAGTATCTAGCTGTTTAGAGTTTCTTGTGCTGAAAAAAAGAAATGTTCAGTAGTCACCCCTTTTTGGTTACAGTTTTAGTTCAAAGGCTTGCTATAACCCTGCTGAGCTAAACACTATCACTTAAACATTTTAACTATATTCCTTTTAATCAATACATTTTCAATAGCATTACCTAACCGTTTTTTAAATTAAAAATAAACTGCTACGTATCATCCAGTAAAGAGATATTTCAATATTCCCTGTTGTGCCCACAGCCGCTGTAGGTCCGTCCATTGGTCTAGTAGGAGCCATGGCCTCCGGATGTGACAGCACCATGGTCGTGGCCATGTTCACCCTCGGCATGGCGCTCATGGGGTTCTACTACCCCAGTCTATCTGTGAACACCCTCGACCTCAGTCCCAACTACTCAGGGACCTTGATGGGGTTCATGGCCTTGGGAGGTCTTGGAGGCATCTTCTCACCTTATGTTGCTGGGCTTCTAGCACCTGATGTAAGTCTTGATTCCTTAGCTTTTATTTTGTTGGTTAAAACAAGAAAGTGTTGTGTGTATGTCAGAGTATGCATTGAGTTCGTGTCCATTTTTAAAAACGAGCTTCAGTAGCTGTACCGATAGTACTGTGAGTTTGATGAAAATATTTAATGATGAATCCAGAACTATTTTACATATTTAATTAAGCACATTTGAATTTTTGGAATATTCTATCAGGCAAAAACGAGGAGTTGATGGATGCGGATATTTGAGTAAAAATTACGGCTAACCTCTATAGAAAATAACACCTCACCACCAGTCTGTGATCAATTCAGCGAAGTTCTTACGCTTTTAGTACAGCCAGTTCATTTTTAAGAGTTATCAAATAGTTTCTTTAAAATGTTCCAAGTAGCCTTAACTTCTTCGTTTGCCTAATTCTCTGGGAAAACATTTCTAAAACAACGTATGGTTAAACTATTATTTACCCCCAGAAAAGTATGTACAGAGACAATTTGCTCACGGGATGGCCATGCAGGTATGTGCTTTAAGATGTGCCATAAATATGCTTGTGGAGAGCAAGGAAGAGCTGAAGCGGTAAGCCCTGTGCGAAATTCCTATTGCACAGGGCACAGGGTCTTCCTACACCATGCTTTGTAGTACATGAGGACGAGGAGCAGGGTTGGACTTAACGCTAGACTCCAGCTACTAGTGCTAGACACCCCTTAAGTGTACTATTGGTTGTTTTCTCTGTACCTTACTTCTCAGTGAACTGAAGTACTTATAAGCACGTTGGCTTACTTAAACGTCATAACCTACCTTAAAAAATAAATTTCTTTCTTTAAAATTTTCAGCAGATGAGGGGGCTCATGAGTAATACTTTTTTGACCAAAGATCTAATCAGATTGAAACTATTTGTGGTTCCAGGGTACAATGCTGCAATGGAGATCGGTTTTCTGGGTGTCTGTGGTAGCGTTGCTAACTACCAACACATTCTACATGTTGGTGGGAAGCGGGGAAGTGCAGTCTTGGAACTCGCCTAAGGATGAGCCGAAGAAACGGAATCTCAACAGGTAGGTTTCTTAAAATCATATTTTAGCACTTGTCCTGTTAGACATTAAGTAATACTAAAATTCTCATAAAATCATGCATCATTCCGTGCGACAGCTCATGCTTGTTCGGGACATCAGAAAATGTCAATAAGAATATAAACATAACAAACGTACAAAAAAATTATAAAAATAAAAAAACATAATTTACAAACAGGAACAGGTCTGTTGTAAAAGTAAGACGATCTGAGAAAATGCACCGGATTGAGTCAAACCCATGATAATGCTATCGGTATATGGCCTGAATAAGCACGTTTTTGATCTTTCTGATGAGTATTACATAAGTAATTTAGTCTTACAGGGTCTTTTAGTGGTTGTGAGCTATGGTTAAATGTTGACTTAACCTTTCCCAAAAACAGGTAGGGATGATATGTTTTCTAAAGGGTATAATCTAAAATGTAATAACAACTATTATTTTTATATGTCGATGAAAAACATATATTGTAAAATTGTATTAAATTTAGAGCTAGGAAACAAAACTGCGTCGGATTTCCATAAATCACTAGTATTATACACGTAAAGCATTGAAAAAGGAAATACGTTTTGATTTGACGTTCCATTTATCATCCAGTCCTATATGAATTGACTAATCGATCGTTCTCCTATTTGGAAAGATTCTAGTTTTCAGAACATATTACTGTTTCCAAACTTTTCAAAACATACAATCGTTTAAATAGCAGAGAAGGTTAAAAGAATAACAAGGTTATAAAAAGACGCAAAAAGGTAAATCTTAATGTATAGCGCGTTTCTTTTCTTTTTTTAATTTATAATATATGTATGTTTTGTATTTTTGATATCAAATAAGTATTTAACATATAAAAGCCCAAAAAATATTTTATGAATAAACATTTATTTCCAATATTGGTTGATTTGAAATGATTATGTGATTTTGTAGTTGGCATACTTATAATAAGAGAAAGGGCGTTTTAATGAATTCGGAAGAAAAAAGAAGAATAATTAAGAAGAATCGTACCACGATCAAATTGCACTATTTTATTGGCCTAGGCCTAAAGTAGTGTTAATTAGGAGTTTTTTGAAATCTAGTCCTAAGAAGTAAATGTTTTGAATGTTTTTAGTTTAATAATTTTTCTTTCTTTTTAGAACACAAATAGCCGGAGCAGTATGAAGTAGTAAAGGATAGATCTTCACCGTTTACACATAATGAAAAAGAAGAATGTGATAAAATAATTGCGATTGTAAGATAAGTAATTATTAGATAAATGCACTAAAGTACTACTCATGACAATGTTATTTCGTCATGAATGATTAATTAACGTTAAGTTTTTAAATGTCACCGTGCTGTATTTGTGTTATTGTGTTACATTGTTTTTTTTTACTTCTTAATAAGATATTACTAGGATAAAAAGAAAAAAATATAATTTGTTGTTGTATTTTACGAATTTAATGTAGGATAAATGTATTATGTACCCAGGTTCAATTTTTGGCTTTACCTAATTTTTCGTTTTGTACAGAAACACAAAAACAATAGGCCTACGCTTGTGTTTCAATTTTGAAACAAATTTACACTAGTAATACTTCCTTTTAAGGGTATATAGCTTTTTATTTAATCGGGTCAATTTGACCAGCCCGATGCATCTAGCGATAATAAAATTGTTTGTACAGTGTTAAAGTAAGTTTTTTTTTATCAAATGTGTCTGTCAAATAGGATTAATTTTTGGACACTGAATGTTAATATTGTTAGTTAACCAATGTAAATATTTGTTTTGTAATCATCATTGTGTTTTACGTGTAAATACATTAGTTTTAATGTTTTGATCTGTTCATGTTGTAATGTGTGTCCGAATTTTAATAAATAAAGTTTTTATATGTATATTGTAACTACTTTTTCATATGGAAATTCTCCTTTCTCAAGAATACTAATAAAATTCTACGCTTTTCTTTGACACATCTATTTTTAATTGCTTTTACTACTTTGGTTAGGCTGTTGATATTTGGTCACAGTTATTTTAGTAATTATGTTACAGCTACTTGGGAAACACGATAGTAAAATCTATCAACATTTTTTTATTTAAGTTCAAATTGTTGTTAACCAATGAAAATGAAGGTATGAATAATTTCATGCGACGAAAAATTAGTTTAACAATAAGCAAATGATTTGATTTTTTGTATTACACACATTACTAACAAAACCAACCATGTAAAGAAACTATAATAAACAGTATAAAAATTAAATAATAATAGTATTAATCATATCTTTTACCGAAGTTACTAGTATAGAAAAAGATAAACAACAATTTTTTAATATAAATAAGTAATAGCATGATATACAATCAATAAGGAACAAAAATATAAAATCAAACGGATAATATCTTAAGATCCTCTCTTTTTGGATTAAGGAAATAAGATTATAACCTAAAGTAGTAAATTAAATACAACTGAGCACCCTGACATTTACTACTTTAATATATAAGCAGCCATACACAGTGAACACCATCGTAAAAAATTATGTCTATTATATCTCATTAAAAGCAATTTATAATCTTTTTTGCACC
Source organism: Macrosteles quadrilineatus (assembly GCF_028750875.1). NCBI lineage: Eukaryota > Metazoa > Arthropoda > Insecta > Hemiptera > Cicadellidae > Macrosteles > Macrosteles quadrilineatus. Next base: position 69,696,871 of record NW_026542602.1, read on the forward strand.
ATTAACTATTAAGAAATTTTGAGTGAAGACAAGTTATCAGCTGATACAACAATCAATTATTGTCGCCTTCACTGATCAGCTGTTTAACGCTAGCCTACTGGCAATAAATCATCGTTTGGTCTTTTGGCATCTAAAAATCTAATATTCTAATGGAACTGTATCCATCCCCAACTCATTTTCTCTATTCTTTTGATTCTTTGCAATATTTCAATTACTATATTCTAAGATAGTGTATTTGTAAAGCAAGGTCTTGCAACATAGATTATGTTTCTGGAAAACGTCCTCGTTATAGAAATTATTTTTAATTTTTGAAAATACAATTTTACATAAACAAAACTACACGTAAGACTATTTATTTATTTTTGTACGGACTCATATTTCAACCCCTAACGTTTCATCTAAATAATGTTCCGAGAAAAAAAATAATAGTACACAACAAACATATTTTGTTCCTCTGAATACTTTTACGTTTTTATACCAATAGAAGACTAAATCATATTTATTTTCCTACCCCTGAAGATTACACTGAAACAAGCGCGCAGAATATTATTCATACAACAAGTATGTTTTTCAAACAAATAACATCCCCACCTTTCCCTAAAGCTAACGATTTCACTGAAAAAGAAGAAATGCTAACAATAACAACACTGACTTTGAGACAATTGAGATATTGATTTGGCTTTAAGCTTCATGTTGCTCGTTACCAGTTTTGTCAAAATTATCCAGAAAATGGATTCCTTTTTTATTGTTTTATTTTAACACTATCAAAACGTTTATTATTTTTGAAATTGGTCCGTAATTTTTCATAGGGGTTAAAAAAGGGTCTTATGCACCTTTTGTTTAACCCTAAGATACATGTACACCTCAATTTTAATGAATGTACTTTTATTCTGTACGTATACTTTTTTACAATTAAGTATACAATTTTAAAATTGTTTCGATTTTATATTAAAATTGTTGTAATATGAAGTTTAAATTAAAATGTTTTAAAATTGTTATACAACAATTGTACAACTTTTGACAATTTTTAACAATTTTTTTGCTTATTGGGTAGAGTATTTTTTCGATCTATAAAAAGTTTTAACTTGTAATAAACCATTGGCATTCTTATTTTACATGAGGGGCTAAAGCTAAAGATGAACTTCAAGCCAACTGATTACGTCATTACCTATATATCTTTATATCTGTATCTATATATCTATATATCTTTGTGATCGGCTTGACTCGAACCCTGTCTTCAATAACTGAAATACCGTCCTACAACCAATTGACACTTTGCAAGAGACACCATATCTCATTTTTAATGTGTTTATAAATTCCTATAGAGAGATAGTAAAGTTTTTTTATTCGTATTAAAATATGATATCATGGGACACTAATCCATTTTTAAAAGGAATAACATTGTAGTGCAGTTTTATAAGAGTAGAAAACTGCTTGAGGTGGCAAATGAATAACTTACATGTCAGCCTAAAAAGAAAAACTTACCTTAGCTACAAGAATGTTTAATCAGTTGAAGTTTTGCCTCGACCAAAATGTGAAAAGTGTTTGACGGCCAATAAATCGGTTCATTGATGTGGAATGATTTGAAGATTCTTGTTATGCAAATCAGCTGCGTTCGAGTAGAAGGTTTGTAGTTGGCTCACATGAGAAATTTGATAACAAGTTAATTAGACTCAATTATTGTTGTTATTTAATAAGGTAATATTTTCTAAATTAATTAACAAATATTAATTTCAATTTTCAGCTTGTTTTTGAAGTTGATTAAATTGTATAAAATATCGATTTAATTTTATTGCAGTAATTTATCAGCATTATCTTAGTTAAGCTTTTTGTCAAAATTAGTATAAATTTATGAACAGTGAAAAATAATAATAAGCTTCCTCAAAAGTTAGATAACATATTTTTAATTGCTCCAGTTTTAATTTTTTGTATATAAATGTAACAGTCGTTTAGCTCATTTACCTGCATTTCTATTTAATTAATTATTCAATTAATTATATGAGCAATCGAGCTTAATTGTACCTACTACGACTACACTCTTATTTGTTTAGTAAATGAAACAATTTACTTTTAAGCTTGTGTGGGTGCTTAAAGAATTCTTAATTTAACAATTAATTTTTCAAATGTGATACCAATATTTGCAGACCATACGTTTCGATTCAGCATTATTTATTATAAAAAATACAGTGCAATTTTGATGCAGATGTAACATGCAATGAAATACAACGCAAAACATTACATTCTAAAGTTGAGAAATCCAAATTACTAAAAAAAAGACTAGCCTTTATACAATAATAACTTTTATAAAGTATGATTATATGTATTGCATAACTGTAAATGGTATTGATTAATTAATAAATAACGTTAGTAGGCACTTGGTATGGCCACAATCCAAGCCATGACCTCTCACACTTAATACGAGTTTTAATTAAATTAACAATACATAAAAAAACTTTTTAATGTATTTACTTATAAATATTTACTTTTGACAATTAAAGAAAATAATCATACAACATCGAAAAACAAATTTAGAGTTCAGACATTTAAGAGGGGGAATGTATTCTTAAAACCTAACTTACAATGAAAATATTAAAAGCCCTAAACATGTAAACGAAAACATATTTATTTATGTATAAATTCTAAGTAGTATATATTTCAGCTTATGACACAATTTACCGTCCATAATGGCGTCTCTTCACCAAACAGGCCAGTCCGTCGTCCCATCAGCAAACACCATTAAGCTGGACATGATCTCCAAGCTTTGTAGCTTTGTGATCCAAAATAGCATCTACGGTTAAACTACATAGCTATTAGATCAGACCTCCGACATTGCTTAAGCGGCCTTTGATTAGTGTGTTCTTGTAATAATTATGTGTTTTATTATATTAAATAGGCCTATATTTTGTTTATTTGGTAATATAATTTTCTACATAAGTTAGAACGAAAGATTTCAAAATTTTCTTAGTTCTTTAAGCTTGAGAATATACAGGGTGTCCATAAAAAACGTTTCAGGACTTTGGGAAATGAATTCCCATACTAAAAGGAAGAAAAAAGTTTATGGGAAGGTATGTCCGAAAATGCATATTAACCCAGATATCCACCATTTTGTTTTTTTTACAAAAATATTTTTATCTGCGAAGTTTTTTATTCGACGATTATGAAATTTGGTATACATGTTAATATACACAAGACCTATAAAAGAAAAAATAATAAAGTTGTTCCGATTGTAAATTTCAAAATGGCGGCCGTTTGAATTTTTCTAACTTAAATAACTCAAAAACGGCTAATTCTATGAAAAAATGTCAAGAATACGTTTTTTTTGCATTTTAATTTCCTATCAAACGATACCAAGATCAAAAAGATCGGAAAAAAGATAACTGAAATATAAAGTTTTTTGTGTAAAAATAAGGCAAAGTTAGTAGAGGAACCCTTAATTTTTGCCTTATTTTTACACAAAAATCTGTATATTTCAGTTATCTTTTGTCCGATCTTTTTGATCTTGGTATCGTTTGATAGGAAATTAAAAATGCAAAAAAAAGTAATATTGACATTTTTTCATAGAATTAGCCGTTTTTGAGTTATTTAAGTAAGAAAAATTCAAACGGCCGCCATTTTGAAATTTACAATCGGAGCAACTTTATTATTTTTTCTATTATAGGTCTTGTGTATATTAACATGTATACCAAATTTCATAATCGTCGAATAAAAAACTTCACAGATAAAAATATTTTTGTATAAAAACAAAATGGCGGATATCTGGGTTAATATGCATTTTCGGACATACCTTCCCATAAACTTTTTTCTTCCTTTTAGTATGGGGATTCATTTCCCAAAGTCCTGAAACGTTTTTTATGGACACCCTGTATAAAACTTGTATAGCTAGCAGAGAGATCATACGATAATTAATTGACATTATAGCTAGATTTACTTTATATTTTGTATTATTGGAACTTATGAATCTGGCATTCATGACTGCTTAGTATTAACTTTTTCGTATGTTGGTTGTTTAACTGCACACATTGATGACCCGCATGCTGAATTTCATGTGTTACCTGATCTTCCAGTTATGTATTAATCATTGATTTGGATTAGCTTCATAGTAAAACAGGATAATAATTTTAACTACACCTTTTTAATATCTCCAATTGTACATTCTCAAATGTCAGAGCTACAATAGTTTTCTATACAACTAAATATTATTTATACAAGAAAAACGTGGGTATACGAAATGTAGATTTATTTTATAAACATTTTCATTTTGACAAGCAATCTTGAAAGTAAATAGTTTGAATAAACACTTGTTAAGGATTGGTAGAATAGTATTTTCATTCCTCAAAATTTTAACTAAAGCCTTAATTTTATTATGAATACTTTGATATATAACAATAATTGCAAAAATTACAAAAACTACATTGCAAATTACATTGCAAGAACAAAACATATTAAATTAATTACAAATAATATATGGACAAGATAAAAAAAATCTGTTTGACTTCAAAATTGATTGAGTTTGATATACATATTTGTAGTATCGCCCTTAGAAACAAATAAATGGGTATTCTTGTATGGTTAGATTTGTGTGAGACTGTATGGATTGGCTTGGAGCACAAATTCATAATAGTATAAATAACAAATAAAGTTGTTATACACAATTTGAAATTTTACCCTTAATTACTCTTTTTTGTAGTAGTTCAGAGATGACATCACAAACATCCCAAAGAAGAAACACTTACACATATACCACTTAAAACTCATTAAAATTAAATAAAACTTGTAAACTTTACCTTAAATATATCAATGACCATTATATGACAAAAATGGTTGGAACAAATACATCACCTGTTTAAGAGCATAAGTAAAATTCAAAGTTCACTCTACCAAATTAAACTAGCAGCTAAAATTGTTTTGTGACAACTGTAACATTGCAAACATGAATAAACATAGCAAGAATAAACATAATGAATTCATTACTAATTACATGTTGTAAGATAGATGCGTTTAAGACAAAGGTAATGTTGTCATGGCAACGCCATTGGGCTGGAAATGAAGGCGATATTTCTCTCGGGGAAAACGTCACTTGGTTTCCTATTTCATCTGGTTAGAGTTTCGTACCACTTTGGGCTTTACTGTTATGTGTCTCTCAAAATGAGATATTTTTCACTGTGCAAAGAATAAAATAACGACAAATATTACTTTAAAATAAAATATTTATTTAAATTAGGTTTAATTTAATGATTTAAGAGAAAGATGCAGAGCTCGTTATGTAAATTTGGAATATAAATGAAGGTTAATTTTCTAGCATTTTTTTTAGTCTGTAGTCCTGTTACTGACTAGGATCAGCTGTTTTATAGCCATTTAATTAGGCTTTTAAGGATTAATGGGTCCAGTTTTGAGCCTTTCACGGGACACTTGGAAACGTATGGGTGCGAGAAAACAAGCGAATGGATTTGTTTTACTATGCAATTAAAATATAAAATCCCCTTACACGTTGAAAAATGGATTAATAATATACTGATTTTACCCATACACGTAACGTTGCAATGAAAATATATCATCTAACATAGTTTTTTTTAATTATTTATCTGATAAATAATCAACAATATTTTCAACGAAAAATATTTTAATCTTTAGATTTATTATTTTAAGTAAAAAATATTTCAAGGACGTAGCTACACGCTCTAAAACATCTTTTTACTTTTCGAACTCTCAAGTTTAATAACATTTTTGTGTAAAATATAAAGTTTTTGCATACCAAAACATTAGTTTTACTTTTCATAGATGATATAATTATGTTAAAGATATTGTAGAGAGTTGAGTCTGTTTGTTGTAGCAACAGTTAAGGTCGAGCTGTCAGGTTGAAATATCTTGGCCAGAAACAGTTGGCATCTGTTGTCATAGTTATCCTCTCTGATATTAGAATACATAGGTCAATAAACATTTACTTGTTAATATTTTCAAAATATCACGAAATATTATGAATAATATTTAAATCTAGGTGAATTTATAGGATAATAATAATTATATTATAAATTATTTACACTATCACCTTTTCAACTATTTATCTTAAGCTGCATTCATATATTTATCTGTAGGTAGCTTTATTAATTAACAGCTGTGTCTAAGGATATGTCGGCCTTAGTCACTAACAAGACTACAAGATCGTGCCACTCATCCTACACTCATCTCCATTCATACTTGTCATAAAATACCTACTTTGTATGGTCGCCATTTTAATGAAAAATATTAAAGTATCAAAGTAAAGTTTAGTAGTAACTGAATAGATAAAGTAGTTGCTTACTAAACAGTGCTTTGCATTTTCAATCAAGAAATAGGCGTTAAATTTTTAGTGTAACCAACGTCATCATTGAACGTTTAATTAGCCGATTTAACTAAAGAAACTCCTAAAACTCAGCTTTATGGGGAATTTTACTCTGCTCTGCTTATATTACAACCGAATTCAGGTAAATATTTTGTAGCATTAAACAATTTGATTACTGTGCATCACTAACGGTTTTCTAGTAAACGGTTAGTAATGTACAGAGTATAAGAATGAAATGTAGCTTTACATTACCTTTGTATTATGATACCAAGGTACGTATAAACACACTAATAAACTAAAAATCTAGGTATAAGAGTTGAACTGAATTCCAATTTTATAATTGCTAAAACGAATGCAGATTATTTTTGAGTCAGTGTTACACTTTGAGCTTCATGTAAAAGAGCATGCGAAGAAACCTTGGTAATGTAAATATCATTATGTAAATAGAAACTTGGGATGGTTTTAGTAGTATAATTTACAAATGTTTAAATATGTATTTTTTTTTGTAAGAATTATCAATAGTGTTTGTCTGTGTACACTCTTTTATCTTTATAAACAAACTCTGGCTTGGACTCTAGATACATAGTCTAACGTGTTGACCTACGAACAATTGTGATAAAGGTTTAATGATTACATGAACGCCTCGTAATAATTGTGAATGTAGAAATTAATGCTTCGTTCACGTCATGTAAAACTCACGTTAATTGTGTACAAGATTTGCTCAAGCGTAGGATTTGACATTTTGCAAAACGTTTTCCTTGTGTATTTTATATTTAAAAGAATTCAATTACAATTTTGTATATCCTTGAAAATTCAGTTAAAACATTTCCTACGACAATTGTTTTAAAACATTAAAAATGTATGGTAATCAATAAAAAACACTCCAAATTGCGTTTAAGTTTTAGCAATAATATCATAACTTCCAGTATTAACTGTTTTCTGTGGGGATAGAACATAAAGCAATTTAAACACATGTTCACATGTTATCTTAAAAAAGATACAACCTTTTCGGGTTTTTTTTGGCAGCCAAAACGTAAATGATTTTGATTATGTGAAAGATATAAAAGTAATTAGTAGTAATACCGATTATGCATAAATATCTGGGATAGTCAAGTTTAAACTTAACGAAATTCTAATTTATTTTTAGCTTCAACCCCTAGGAGGTTTTAACCCTGAGGTTGAGAGCCCTGTAAGCTGTAGACCATAAAAAATATGGGTTTTCCGGGTAAGCCTTTCTTAGTGGGGTAACCCCTTACTATAACCTATTAGGTATTATTTTTTGACATCGCAATAAAACCACTTATAATTACAAAAACGAAATATACCTAGTTTTCTACATCCATTTTTCTTTACCTTTTTACATTTCACACACTTACTCGCACGTGTATACTCCACACAGGGAGCAGTGCTAAATCCTACTCATTTCCATGACTAAGCAACAAACCAGCATGAAATTATACTGTACAGTAACTGAGTCCGAGTTATGTCCGGCCTGAATTGAGCTGGTATTAAGCAGGATGTTTGTGGCTTCATCCATTCACATCACCCTGGCAGGGTAGGCTATGACACAACCACTAATGCCAACCTAGCAAATCTAACTTGAATAGGAATCACTAACCAAGAGACTATGTCGTTTACTAGTAAAGGAATTTTAACATTATGGCCATGGTAGATGTGTAATACTATAGAATACTGTAAATGTAAAGAAGCAAGTTTTATCAAACTGTGTCCTCCCTCATTGCAAACGCAAGGCTTGAGTATAACTGCAATAAGCATTTCATACTTATATGCCAATCCCGTACGAAGGACGAGTACTCTGCTAGTCCTTGTATATTTCCAAATTTTCAACTCTGCATGAAAATGTTCTTGAAGTTAAGTGAACTTATTCGTATTAAAATGATTGTATGTGAACAATATACTTTGATATTGTGAATATGTGGATATTTGAAACCAGACATTTCATTCAAATGAAACCATTATTCCTAATCCTTGTATATTTCCATATGCGTTCTAAGTTTTCAACTCTGCATGAAAACGTTCTTAAAGTTAAGAGAACATTGTATTACTACCAGGAAGTTTATACTCACTGATATTTTATTGAAAAGGTAAACATATTAGTCAAAAGTAAATATATGTTTGACTAACGGAGCAAATTCGACTTATTCGGGTGGAATAATTTGACGACATTGCATCATACTAGGATTTAAGTGACGGGAGGAAAACAATTTTTTTTTTCTAGAAGAAAACTCACGTACAGTATAAAAATATTTTGTATTGAAAATTGCAAATAGAACTAAAAATCGTACAACTGAAAAAGACACTTCAATTTATAGGGTGAACGGTGTTATTTTATAGAAATATAGAGATGTCAACTCTAATATTTGTGTAGTTTTCCTTATTGCATGAAATCGTAAAAATCTGAGGTAAAATAATTTCAAAAATAAATTAAACATGTCTCTCGTGCAGAATACGCTTAGCACAAAGTGTTTCTCAATTTAAACTTACCTGAGAAACCACGATACGGTTAAACCTAGCTAGGACACGCGACAAAGTTTGTTCAATTTCACACAGCTTAGGTAGTTTTGCCACAACTAGTCGGCTAACAAAGTAAACTTTAAACACAAAACAGCAAATCATGTAACAATTCAATATTTTCACTAATATTTTTTCAATAGAATAATTTAATTTCCACCATATGTTTTTCATTGTATCTAAATGTTAATCCCTTTTCAAACCATATATAGTAATTAATTGTCCATGCAGACCAATAGGTAATCAATTTAATACAATATAATATAGAAATTGTCAAATAACATAATTTCATGTAAATATATAATAGCCTATAACTTTTGTAACAAAATTGCTTCAAATTCAATATAATTGTATTTAAATAACTTTTCAAAATTATAATATAGCTCTATAGTAGGGATGGACGGGATTGAATTTTTAGTTCAGGACGGGACGGGACGGGATTTTTATTTCCTTCCCGATTTTCGGGACGGGACGGGACGGGATTTTTTTCTGTGCATAAAAAGAAAGTCTTAAGTATTGCAGTTACCAAAAAAGGCATACAAAATCAATCTTTACCGTTTGTGGCACTGATCTATAAAAACCAAAAAATGGGTAACAATTTTTCAGGTACCTATAGAAACTTGACACTCGCGGTCGAAAGGACTCGCGGTCACGGGGTGATCGTCGGTATGACTCGCGGTCACGGCATGATCGTCGGTATGACTCACGGTCACGGCGCGATCGTCGGTATGACTCGCGGTCACGGGGTGATCGTCGGTATGACTCACGGTCACGGCGTGATCGTCGGTATGACTCGCGGTCACGGTATGATCGTCGGTATGACTCACGGTCACGGCGCGATCGTCGGTATGACTCCGCGGTCACGGCGTGATCGTCGGTATGACTCCGTGGTCACGGCGTGATCGTCGGTATGACTCCGTGGTCACGGCGTGATCGTCGGTATGACTCCGTGGTCACGGCGTGATCGTCGGTATGACTCCGTGGTCACGGCGTGATCGTCGGTATGACTCCGTGGTCACGGCGTGATCGTCGGTATGACTCGCGGTCACGGTATGATCGTCGGTATGACTCACGGTCACGGCGTGATCGTCGGTATGACTCACGGTCACGGCGTGATCGTCGGTATGACTCCGCGGTCACGGCGCGATCGTCGGTATGACTCCGCGGTCACGGCGCGATCGTCGGTATGACTCCGCGGTCACGGCGCGATCGTCGGTATGACTCCGCGGTCACGGCGTGATCGTCGGTATGACTCCGCAGTCACGGCGTGATCGTCGGTATGACTCCGCGGTCACGACGTGATCGTTGGTATGACTCCGTGGTCACGGCGTGATCGTCAGTATGACTCCGCGGTCACGGCGTGATCGTCGGTATGGCTCCGCGGTCACGGCGCGATCGTCGGTATGACTCCGCGGTCACGGCGCAATCGTCGAAACCACTTCGTCTCCTGCGTTCGCGGACCTATCGCTCGCAATAGCGGCGTCATCGGCACTCGCGAAGCGGCAAAATCGCCGGCGATCGGACCAAATCCCGTCCCGAAAAATTCCCGAATCAAATGTAATCCCGTCCCGATAATCGGGAATATTTTTTCCCCGAAAAATTCCCGAAATTTCGGGACCCGTCCATTCCTACTCTATAGCAAATGAAATTTGTTATAATATATATGTGTAAACAGTGGCCTACAATTTTATGTGATTAAGTCAGCATTGACATATGTGAGTGCAACAATGCATCAGACCTTCATCACTTCCAATAGAGCCAAGATAGTATGAAGATGTAAATTGGATACTACATATTTAATATAAAAATTTTATAAAAAAAGTACATTATTCGGACAAAATTAGTGGAATTTGTTGAAAGAAGACCCATCCTTGTTATGAACATTAATTAATTTATTTATTTATTTATTTTATTTTCAATGCTACAAAACAGCACATGCCAATTACTTTGTAGCATTAATCAAATAACAGGAATGTTAACATGGTATTACAATTAATAATAAACACAACTAGGGAAAAATGTCCGTCTTCAATGGTGACAGTTTCACTCAAACCATAAATAAAAGAATATAAAATATAAATAAGAATGACAATATAACATTTAAATATACAGTAACAAGAGAATATATACTAACTAAAATAATACTGATGGCCATGAATCAATTATAATAAATATGCAATAAATATAATATAAATATATGCAAATATATATATATATTCTATATATGTATATATATATATATTCTATATTCTATATATATATATATATATATATATATATATATATATATTCTTATATATATATAAATATATAAGATATTAATCATTTATAACATCAAGAATTTTGCTGCAAAGAAGACATTAATTTTGGTGAGATCACTCCAATAGACATTTTTCCCTTTGGAAGCCATTAAAACTTTTTTTAGGCCTAATCTTTGGACATTTGTACTCAAATTCAAAGTCAAGAACTAATAGAAGCTTAACTTATTCAGAATTATTATTAATTCAACCAATCTATAATTCGAACATACTTTATATTTTAAAACAAAATTTAATTAGGCTTATATCACAAGATTAAATTCAAATGCCGCTCGATCACCCCACCTGAGATAAAGATCCTTGCAGTAAGTTATAACACTTGAACCTAAATTAAAACCATTGTAATAGGCCTAGCCTAAAGATTTTAAAGTAAATTCATTTCCCACTGTTTGTACAATTTATTGTGAACCCTTTTCTTTTCTTTTACTATCAGTTTTGTATTATAATTAATAAATTTAAGTTTTGATACTGTACATGGAGTTTCCATTGTAGACCTGAGTTAAAGGATGATTACAATCATAAATATCTTTTTAGCACGTTTTAGGCCTCTTAACCTCTAGAGAAAGACTGAGGTTTCTAACTGATGCGGTTAGTAGTGGCAATATAGCAAAGAGTACCCACTTCGAGAATTTTAGAGGCTATACGGGGGCATTTTTTCCAAGAGAAGAACGAAAAAATTTTTTTAAGCCATTTAAAAAACCTGATCATGGCCTATACATTGAATGAATGAATGAAAATTACATTACATAAAATTACATACCAACGGATGAACAGGCTATGGATGAATATAGTTGAAGAGCAGAAAGCCAATACAGATTAGGTACACCCTTTGGATTATGTTTGGATTGTCCAAAAATTGGCCCAGCTGTCCTTGAACGTAGGGATTTTAATAATCCTTTTAATAGGAATATTGAAAATATGAAACGAAGGAAATAGATTAAATGCTATAAAGTATTTGAAACTTTGGATTGTAACTGAACAACATATTTAGAAGTGTAGTTTCAGAAGGTAGGTTTTAATCCATATTTTCTGTCTGAAGCTAGACGCTTTCACAGATACCTTTACAGACTAAAAAGTGTCACAAAGAACTATTAATGTGTTATACCAATTTTGAGTTTAAAGTAAAGATGAATTTGACAGCATCAAACTGTTAGAGGTTCATTTCAACTACACTATTTCCTATTAAAAGGCCAGCTACAATAGTATCATGGGAACGAGCTGTCACATTTATAGTACCACACCACGGAATTCGGTTACAGTTTAACGATAGTACAACTAGGCTAGTCTGTGGTGTTCCAGCAGCAAATCCCATAAGTCATTATACAGTACATTCCCCACACTATGTTCTGTGTGGCTTCACATCAATTATATCCACACGAGGTTTCCCTGCGTGAATAGCACATTCTAATATGGTTGACAGGTTTTTTGCAAGGTAAAAATACAATACACATTTAACTTTTAAATATGTTCGTTTCATACTGTTATTAGGTTAATAAAATTACTATCAAGATTATTTGGGGACTTTACTCACCTTTATGTTTCTATATAATGTCCAGGACTCGTCAAAACACACACACATTTACAAAACAAACAAACACATATATAGAAAACACGCATTCATCCATGACATCAAAGTCCGTCGGTTCGTAGACCTTAAAAACAAAAACACATAAGAAACAATAAAATTACTATTTTAAAATAGGGGCTTAGTCGGTAGCGTCACATACTCTAGGACCAAGGCAATCATTTCGTGGGTTCGAGTCCTGGTTCCTGCCACTACTTTTTATAAGTACGGACCATAATATACATCGACGGTACCGTCTCACCCCTTATTTTTCCGAATATGTTCTGTAGCCTATGACAAAGGACAAATTTGAGGTTAAAAGTGTCCAATGACGTTATGATCAATTTTGACGTAAATTCACTCTGTAATCATGTGCTGGATAAGTGATTATGGTGTGTCATAAATATTTAAATGACACTATTTTATTTTTTATTCTATGGAAATATAAATTTGTTAAATATTGCAAAAATACAAATACTTTGAATTTTAAGAGTGTTTATATCATTTTGCTCAATCAATTTCCTTTCTGGCTGCATTCCAATCAAATACTAATATAGTATTTTCATAATTACTCTAGCCTCGTAAACAGTAAATCTTTAAAGTTTGGACATTTTTCAATCTATAGTAAACGCTCTCTATGCTGTAAGAAATTTTCTTAGGATAAATTGACTCTAAGGTAAAACATACTCAAAACTAATCAATGGAATGTGGTTGTTGCTAAACGAATTTAAAACATTTATGCTTTTAATTTTTATTTAAATAACTATTTAAATTGTGTTCCAAGTTTCAATGCAAGACAAGTTTGTTTAAAATAGATTTTTTTGTAAACGGCATTTAATTTAACTTAAGTTTTGACAAAACTTGAAAATTGAAATCTTTTCTAATTGAAAGCAAAATTGAAATCTTCCAAAGACCAAGAATATAATGACCTATTTACTGATACTCTTCATGATAAACGACATGAACACTTTCAGCTAAAATTACAAGATGCCATCAATATGTACCAAATAAGTTGTATAGTACAAATAATATCATTAAAATATTCTTTTGCACTTTGCAACATTAAGCAATATGCTTTGTTACAAAGTCTCCCGTCAGTTGACAAAGCCTAAATGAAAAGCTTTGTATGGCGGGCTTTGTAAAACACCTAATAGCTGTGCCATTGAGCGAAAAGTCCCTTTGGGAAATTTCTATGAAAGTCTTTGAATAAAGCAGCAAGCATGAACGGCAACTTTATAGCAACATTTTTAGCTTCATATCCTTTCATTGCAACACTAACAGGATGAAATAAATAATGTAAGACTGCTTTAAATAAATTATAAATTGAATATTAATACATCATTTTTTACCAAATTAAATAGTGAAAAATTTAAGATTTGATGTTGTAGCTCATGTAGTTACATATTTTGAAATATTTAGATTGGAAAATAAATGATCGTATTTTAGAGAAATAATCCTTCTACATTGTAGAATCTTTGTAGATTTTGTAGTAATTGGTGCCAGGACGTTTTGCATAAACTTGTTGACTGATTGATTACTATTATTTTCTTTTATTAGCTTTTAAATAAGTTTACATTTCCTAAAGAAGAGTTGTCCTCAATACGAGATATTAAATTAGCAATAAAAAACCAGTTACAATTAACAAATCATCCGGTTTTTAAAGAAAGTAAAACTACCTGTAAAATGTATTTATTTAAATTTTGATCAATTTATTTCCAAACTAAAATGTAATACAATGACTAATTTAGAGTGTAGTGCATCTTGAAAAAGACATTCATGGAGGAAACGTTAAACAATGACGTTTAACAACATGAAACCACAAAAAAGACATTTAGCAGTACTAGTGGCATAGTAGTATTTACAATGGTATATGTTTTATAAATTATCAATATGTAACTAAAATAAAAATTGATACAGAAGTATATTTTTAATATTTCAAACCAAGGATTGGTTAGTTTCACATCAATTTACCCATCAAGTTGTATGTTATGTCATATAAAATTTGTCAATGTCACTGTCATCTCACAACAGCTAATTACGATTTTCTGTTTAATTTTGTGAAATATCCTAATTAATTCTTTATATAATGTGTTACTATGGAATAGTAAGTAATGAAGTCTATGACGCAATGGTTAAACTTGGATAGCCTTGTCGATGTGATAAGTGATTTTAGAAGACATGGAGCGTGAATTAACGATCGCACGTGCCTTCGGTCCATCACATATCACGTATCACAACAGCGCTGGTCCGTGTGATATGTGATATCAGTGCATCTGAAGTTATTGGATATCGTGTATCCACTACACCGCCCAAACGTCGATATCAGTTCTAACCACCACACGATTGGTGACTACTTCATGTAAAATACAGCGTTGGTTTATGCTTGTAACGTTAAACTATTACTAATAGCATATATTTGTAATACAACATATGTTAAAAATAGAGGTTTTTAATGTTTTTTTTTTTTAATTGCTAGTTTTATTATTAGCAGAAGCTTATATTATATTACATTACAATATTTAGCACTGGTTTTAGAGACTCAACATCTAATTGGCAAAACAAAGTGAAAACATATAAAGTTAGAAGGCAAAATAGTATTTTAAAAAGATAATATGTAGTTAAAGAATGTTTAAGTAATGTTTATTGTTAGTAAAATACATTTATACTAGTGTGAACTTATTTCCATCGTATTATACTGTTGTAATTGAAAACGTGACAAAACCAACATTGATGATTGGAATTATTTACCAGCTCAGATTAAACACGTAATATTTGTTACGTTTACTGTGCATTTGATTATGGATTAAATGAGTTTGGAACGCTACAAATATTTTAAATTAAAATATTTCTCAAGCGTTTTAGTACTTTAATATTGCATTGAACTTATTCAATAAACGGTGTAAAAATGATATTTGAATGTACTGTTTACTTTATTAAGGTTCACCTTAGTGATATTTCGTTTTCAATGCATAAGTGATTCGAAATTTTGCCTCGCTCCAGTGGTACAGAGACATTAGTAATTGATAAACTAAGGTGTTAGTTAAACAAAACTTTTAATTAAACTGCAATTTCGGTAATCAGTTTAACGCTTTGATGTAATTTGACAACGTTACCTGGAACCAAACGATTTACTTCAAACAACTAACATAATGTCTTACTTGGCACTTTACAAATGTATGCTAATATTTATGTGTTTTGTTAATTATTTACCAAAAATCATTAATTGCTTAAAATCGTGTTTCACGTTAAAGAATTAGGTATACATTGCATTATGGTATTAAGTCTGTTTCGTGGTACTAATGTTTTGTGATATTTAAAGTCTCTGAAGACACAACAACATCATAGGGAGCGTAATAGCAATTCTGGTCTCTTATATTACCCTAAAATTAAAAGGAAACTATAGTAAACGCGTTTATAGGCTATTCCACGAAAGGAGAAATCTCTGTATTGAGAACCAACTAGGCTTAAATCGGGTTTAGTCAACACCACAGGGAAATTTCAGATAAACCTCCTGAATAAAGAGGGATAAAAAATTACAACAGATATGTCGTGGTCATCCATCTTATTGGCAGCTGGATTGAGGCTACATAACCTTCGTTCCATCTTATATTTTGAACAAATACTGGTAAATGTTTGTATACATTTTACAACCAAGGAATATAGGACCAAACACAGCTAAAATTTAAATAGATTTTAACAATAGGACTAATTATATGATACATCTATGTATTTTTAATTTTGAAAATTTATATCATTACTAGGCTATAACTTTTACTCTAAATAAAAACTTTACTACCTTCCTAGTAGCATTAAACCTTAGTAATCGTTAAACCTGATGTTATTTCAATAAGGAAAGCATTTGAGAATTCTAAGAAGAACTTTTACTGAAAATCTAAACAGTCAAATTAAA
Organism: Macrosteles quadrilineatus; assembly: GCF_028750875.1. Lineage (NCBI taxonomy): Eukaryota > Metazoa > Arthropoda > Insecta > Hemiptera > Cicadellidae > Macrosteles > Macrosteles quadrilineatus. The sequence goes on from NW_026542602.1 coordinate 69,713,514, forward strand.
ATTCGCTAGAATGCTGGTTTATTTGTTTACAAAACTCATTCATCAGTTCATTGATTTTTCTTTTAAATTTTGCTTGAAAATTAGAGATTAAAATATGTCGAAATGTCCTGAACACGACATCATTGCATTTATTCCTTTGTCCGTCGAGCAACTGGTTCAGCCACTGACTTAAACAATAGTTTATTTTTTACAACAAAACTTTTGCTTCTTTATCATAACCAAAACTAAACTAATCCAACTCGAACTAACCCAAACTAACCCAATTTAACCTAACCCAACCTAACTCAACCTAACCTACCCGTACCTTACCAAACATTACCTAAACTAACCTAACCTAACCTGATCCAACCTAACCTTACCTAACCTAACTAACGCAACATTAGTTTATTTCATTTTTACAACCATTCCTTAATGCTTGCTATTTAACCTAACCTAAACTACTCCAACCCGAACTAACCAAACCTAACCTAAACCAACCTAACCTAACCTTACCTTACCTACTAACCAACATTTGACATGATTTATTTTCATTGTACATAGTTCTCTATAGGTTAGTCGATTAAGTATTTTAGTTGTCCTATTTTTTCTACAGTCTTTATTTACTGATAATTTAACTTAAATTGCCGTTTCATGCACATTTTGTACATGGCATCAAACTTGTAACTGAATAAAACATAACCTTAGTTACATCCAAATAGATTTGTATTGAATATGAGCAACATGCATGTATGAGGTACCTACACAAACTAATATCATCTAACTTTGTCAGACGGCCCTTTGAAACTGCTACATACTAAGCTTGATAACTGAGGATCAAGTTAATCTGTTAATATTACAAAATCAGCGAACTGTGTTATAGAGCTGTGTCACATAGCAAGAGTTGCTCCTAGTAACTTAACCAAATAAATAGTTCAGTTGCAACTGCTTCTTCTGTTACCTAGATTAAACTGCTACATGAAAATATTCATAATAATAAATGTTATTACATATCTTTTACCAATGTATATAGTTGATGTTATATTGTACCTTTTTATCAATCTAAACAGATCGATTATCACCATAGAACAAAAACAAAAATATCGATTTATTTTCCAATCGGTTATTTAACTTAAACTTAACTTGAACTTTTAAAATATGAAAGTAATCATCAGTAAATTTTTGTATGAGGAATACTATTCATTTGAGTTAAACGACATAATAAAATTTGAACGATCGATGTAAAAACTATAGTAAAATATTTTGGAATAATAAAAATATTGATGGATACCACCTACGTAGGATAATTGAACACCGAATTACGATATACCAATATGGTATATTATTGTAGCTATTGTAATAGATGTTAGATTAGTATTATTATACAATATTAAATGCCTTTATTGTTTTATATTTTTAGCATTCTACCGGGTGATTGTACCAGGATATTCAATCATCGTATCAATCGACCAATCGGAACGGATTGCTAATCTGATCACATTGCTGATTACTGCACAATCAGTGACTGTTGTGATACTGATGTCCATTTAAGGCTTGAAACGTATATACATGGTTTAATGAGTCTTTGTTTGTTCATATTTATCAATCGACACCAGCTGGAGTGATTTATTGTATTTTTAAGCATCATAAACTTTGTAATGCTAGTGGTATTTGGGACGTACATTTCCAAAAATATAATATTGTAAGTTTCAGAAGAGTTAAATTTCACTACACCAATAATTATACGTTTTGGTACCTCTTGAAATTGCCAAGGAAAGTGAGGGACTGAATTTCCTATTCCCCCTTCTCTGGGTTCCTCGCACCATTCCTTTTGCTTCGCCCCCCCCCCCCTCTTTCCCAGGAGGGTTCTCAGCTGATCCTAAAAGTCTTTTTTGCTGTGAAGAAACTGGTTGCTGTAATCAAGTTGGCATCCGTCGTCCTCTGCAAACGACAAATCGTCAAATGTTAGGGCTTTTTTGAGGTTATGTTGATTCGGTTCTCATAATAATCAGTTTCAAGATAAAGTTGCAATACTGCCTTATATTTAAACTTATTTATATATATTATTTATATAATTTATAATATTTATTATTTATATATATAAACCTTTATATTACTCTCACAGTATTTCCTCACGTCTTTGGGGCGGACTGTTCAAGGTCGCATTCTGCGGGTTTATCAAGAGTAGAAAATATCGCCCATGTACTAAACCAGTTTGCAATAAGCTATAAAAAGTTTATTTAGAACAAATAAATAATCAATAATGCTCTTTCATTACTTGTTTACTACTAAACACTACTATGTAGAATAAATTTCATGAACTTTTAGGGTTGCAGCTTAGTTTAAGTTGTAACCTATAATATTGGTAAGGGATCGTACGCTATGCTTATATTACACCAGACAACTCAAGCTCCTCCCCCCCCCAAAAAAAAATAGGAACACTAAAGGGTAAGTTATATCTGTGTCCCAACAACTTTTGGATATTTGTAATTCAATGCACATGTAATAACAAACTCTTATGAATAACAGGAGTAATATGAATAACTCTTATGAATAACTGGAATAATAATGTTAAAAAAACTTGTTTCATTTGAAAATTGGTACACATAGTAGCCTACACGTTAAATTCTACAACAATTGGGTTAAAGTTGATCAAAACCACTTAATCTAAACTTACGTTGGAGTGGTTGCTGTAAACTTTCTTTACGTAACAATTAAACAACAAAACAAGTTAGCTGAACTTTGTACTTGAGGAACATTTAAATGAAGGATCTTAGTTTATACCTGGAACCTTTTAATGTGTTTACCAGATATTTCAGGTACAATAAAATGTGTGTTGGCAATAAAAGGAATCATGAGGTTGAAAAAATGCAACAAATTATTTGCATGAATAACAAAAGTACTCTGTGTTTCTAGAACACTAGTTATTTAGGAGAATGTATTTTGTATAATTATAGCATGATAAATAAATTGAGATTACCGAGTGCATTTTGTTAATCTCTTTACAACAATAACTTACTGAGAAACAGTAAGAACACAACAATCCCTTGAGACCCAATGAGAATAGGTTAAATGTCTTCGTGAAAATAGAAATTTGCCAGGTGAATAATATCCTATATAATAGGCAAGAATGTTTCTTGAAAACCTATTTCTCAGCTCGTGTGCATCGCAGTAAAATCTACTGTTAGAAAGGTATTTTCCTGTAGATGTGCAGAATCCCTTTGTATAATATAAAATAGGCTCAAAAATAAGCACGATAAATGGATTTTAAATAAAAAAATAACGTTGGCCTTATGGTTTGATGACGAAATAACAACGGAATATAAACAGAAAAACAAAGAAATTACAATCACAAGTTTTATTTACAGCGCTGGGTAAAATAGAGAAGTGTGTCTTTAGATATTTTTGGTCAAGTTTTCGAACACTGGACGTCGTTTTCATTTAACTACTTGGTAAAGATTCGAATTTTCATTTATACATTATGAATGTAACTTCAATGAAAAATATCATAATTTAATTTTGTTACTGTAAATAGCACGAATGCAAAAAGTCACCGTTCTGTCAAAAAACATTATAAACACAATTGTCACAACTTAGTTCTAAAGTTCAAGTGTATATTTTGGCTAGTTACCATAGGTTAGAACGTTTAAATTTGTTGATTTGGATTATTTGATTTAATGACCTTAGAAAATGTATTCATATTATAAGGTTACTTTATAAAGTTTTCCAGGAAATATGAAGTCCACTTATGGAAATATTAGTATTATATTAGGGTAGAAAATCTATCACTATTTTATTATGAATGCAAAATTTCATGGTTGAAACAAAAACAGTTCACCGTGGCTATTAAACCGGGACTAATTGACCACACATGTTATGCATTTAGGACATAAAAAATCACACGGGAACTGTTCCGTGTGATATTTGATATCTATTGTGTGACGCGTAACTGTTATTGGTTATTGCGAATCCACCACAATATATCGATTTATCAGTTGTAACAGTCGTAACTGCAACGCGAGTGGGATGACAAATTTATCTTACGTGGTGTTGTTAGCTTATAGTAAAAACTATGTTGGAGGATAGTGAATGTTTTATTGCTTGGTGTTCGTGCAATATATTTTTGAATATAGATGTTGTACCCAAGCTTTATACCTGTCATATTGATGTTCTACAAAATGGATGGTCTTTAGGTGAGTCGGTAATTCGGAGTGGCGTTACGAACTTATGGTTCAGGAGCTATAAGGAAAAAAAAACTAGGGGGGGAGGGACTTCGCGGAAGTTAGCACCCCCCAGTAGTAAAATGTATGTGAGCACTAACTTTCAAAACGGAACCAATGGTTAGTGCTTCAACTTCCATCGTTAGTGTTCATACGGTTCAGGAGCTATAATGAAAAACTGTGTGGGGGCCAACTTCACTGAAGTTTCATCCCATCCCAGTAGAAATATGTTAATACAAAACTTCAAAATGGTATCAATGGTAAGTGCTGGTTTGTGAATGTCCAGGAGTTGTAATGAAATCTCTAGCTCTGAGGGCATATTCACGAGGCGAAATTCGGGCTCAAGGCAGTGAGGTCGTGGGCTCGGATCCTGGTTACTGCAACTACATTTTATCAGTACATTTCACCCTTGTACTAGCTCACCCCTTGCTGGATATGCTGCACACATGGGTCCAAGGCCAAATAAGTTAGCAAAGATGATCTAGTGTGCCACTTACTGAAAAATTTAGATCATGTTTTGACGAGTGTTTAATTCCCTTATAATCTCTAACTCTGCTCACCCCTCTTTATACATACACTTCATTTTTGGGATGTATTATAAAAAAAATAAACAACTGCCTAAAACTACATTGTTATATGAAAACCCACTCTACCTACACCAAACGAAAACATTCCTGTAAAATTGCCACAGACATTCATTGGGGTAAAAGGATAACAATATATTAAAAAGTATTTTTAACATATTGTAAGAATATTGCTTTTATTCGCATTCCACAATTAATTACAAACATTTTACCATACTATAAGCCTTGACTCGATTTGTTTACAAAATATGTTTTTTATTATTACATTTACTAATGACAAAATATAATATCGCTAGTATCAGCTAACGCCAATAAATGAAATGTGCAACATGCATCGCATACACTTGCTATGTTATCATAATATTTTATAAGTTCAACCAAAATTTATTAAACATTATTTTCCCCGAATACATCATTGAAACGTGTGTCTACCGAAAGAGGAAAACTGTAATGTACAAATACAAACAAAATAAACGTGCATTTTGATATTTTTGTTGATTTAATATTATTGATAAATTTAAGTGCTTTATTTTTTATTCACAAAGATAAAGTAACAAGGCAAATGACAAGAGTCTGTAAACCGTTGTATACTGAAGAAAACCGGCAAATGAAAGAAGTTTTCCAATTTTATTTCTTTTGTTTATTAAAATTACCCGCTTTCCAGATATTGTAAGAGTTCTCAAAAGGCGCCCATGACACAAATAATTTATCGACGATATAAAAGTGTTGAGGATAAAAGAACAAAACACGGATACTGTATTGGAAAACCAGCAACTTGACGAGCCTAGATGATCCTATAGGGAAATTCTATATAAAGTTCCCTTCAAAAAGAAAAAAAAAACATTGATATCCCCTGCTATACGGTGACAGTTAATTGTTTTTGCAGCAAAAACGGGGCTCATATCAATTATATTTTTTGTACTTAACTACAAAGGAGTATACCGTTCGTTAATTTTTTCCTCCGTTTTGAAATATCTCTATATTGTATGAATCATTATACAATTAGTTTTAGTCAAGTTTTTATATTTTACCTTATCACTGTTATTTTTTTTATAATTTTTGTTGTATTAGACAGATAAATGTATATTTTTATTAGTACTGCAAAACATAAAGCGATAAAAATTGTTCCATCTATAAAGTCTAATACTTGAAAGATTGTTGTATAGTAATAGTTAGTTAGTTAAAATAAAATACAGGATAAGAGTAGGCTACATGGTTGTACTAAGACATTAAATTTAATACTTAAGGAAATGGTAATTTATCGGATTGGACTAATTTTCTAAGTTCCATTGTAAACATAACATAATAAAGTCGAACGTCATATTTTTTATATCTCTACCCTTGAGCACTAGTAATAGTCTATATATTTAGAAGGTAGTAAGCAGCCTATACCAAAATAATCACTCATATATATTTAAATGGGATATTTTATTGGTACAATGTTAATAATTGTCTTAGATAAGAACTTGGTATACGCATGCATACTTTATTACAGTATAAATTCTTGATGGATGGTAAAAATTATGTTTGAAGTTAATTTTACTAAAAAAGCGAAATCCTTTTGAAGAATACGCTGTCAATCAGTAATGTAGCGACCATAACTGCAAAAAGGAAGACGCAATCTAAGATACAGTAAAGCCGATCTTTTGCGTTTCGTCAGTAAAGGAGTCGTTCAATAAACAAAAACCCAAAAGTGCTTTGTTATAAGTAGATGAAAAGATTAAAAACTATGAAAATACGTCTTGATTTTGTAAAATTTAAAAGTAGTTACCAATTAAAATCTTGTTAAAATACTTATAGTATTAAAGTTTGTATTCAAAGATAGCTTTGATTGAACCACATTGATTAACCTTAATTGAACCTCTAATTGATCAGATGTGTTTTGTATCCGTACATAATTATGAGTTTAAACTTATACATGTAATACATTAGACTCATTTGTTACAGTTACCACATACGCCCACTTACTCCACATACCAGTAAGTCTACATACCCGATAGAAGTTAGAAATAAAAATTAGCATGGCTTAGTTGAAAAATAAACATCTTATTTTCAAGCAGAGGGACGTTCAAGTGGGCGTGTCTTATCAAATTTACCTGCCTTATCTAAGATCAGGGGTGCAGCGGCTATCGGGAATCCATCCATGCACTGTAACCACTTCATAACTAAGTCTTTATACATTGAATTTACCTGAAATATTTGCTTAACTCAAGGTTCAAAATAGTACAAAACCAATAATATGTCAAAAGCAAAAATATTAATAACTGCATATTTAAAAATAAAACATCAACAAATATCAATCACAGCCAATCGAATTGCAGAATTCGTAATAGTTTTTGTTGGAAAACACATTTTTTGCTAAACATTATTTTTGAACCCATTAAAGATTGCATTTCCGGAAAAAATGTATCGCTCTATGTATAATCAATAGTATTAAAATGTAAATAAATAAATTATTTGGCTGTTTCTTGCCACCATTAAAAGGAAAATATTTTTCATAAGATTGAGTTGCACAAGATCTTAATACTTGATATGTTTCATTTAAATTATATCTGTGTACGGTACTTATTGTACATATCTTAACGACGCTTTTCACCACGACAACATTTAAAAATATCTTTATAGGTATACATAAAACACTATGGTACTCAATTTTACTAGCAGAACCAAGTTTAAGGTACTTCCAAAGTTTTATTCCTGTTACCTTGATTTAAAAATACATTAAAAAAGTCTCAGTTAAATTTGTAACGTGTGTAGCGTTAAAATGTTAATCAAGTGATATAAACAGCAGTATGCTTGAGGTGTAAGCAAACATAATTGTATAAACCAATACCGCCTGACATGCTCTTAGTGCTGTGCGTCTTTTGAGTTTTGCATTACAAAATCACTGAGCTGTATTTTGCTGTGATGTCATATAACAAACGGTCCTTCTAGGAACTGAATACGACCAAACTACACGTGGAAAATTTCGTTAAACACTTTGTTTAATTACATTGCACAAGTAAGTTATAAATAAAATGAAGTTGGATTTTAATATCATGAATTTTTTATTCATTTCTAGGAACTAGCCTGGAATTGCTTTCCAATTTTTTTCAGGCTAGATTTAGAGTGGGTTGCGACAATACTTAAATAAAATCCATAAGTTACTGGCATGATTTGAACCTGGGACCTCCAGGACCAAAGTACTAGGACTATACCACTATACTACTAGTCCAGCTCGCTCCCCAATATATAAGACATTAAACTTGTATACGAATATAATGTAAAAATGGCTTTTTCGTCACACTGCATAAAAAATGCCGTTTTTTATTGCATGCGTTGCGAGTCTAAAGTCGAATTTTTACTCTCTAGGTAGTAAAAATACTTTTTAGTCTCTAGGGAGTAAAAATCATTTTTAGTCTGTAGGAAGTAAAAATAAGCTGTTGTAAACAGTTGTAAATTTCGATTTTGGCAAAAGCATCGATCGAATTATTTACCGATTGATTTATTACGTAAGTTTGTAGCCTGATGTTGTCGATTGCTCGATATATCGCTGGTACACAACCGTAATAGACGAAATAATTGAATCTTACTAAACAGCTGCTTATTTGCATTAGTAGGATTGAAAACAATCTGGAAGTCGTTTTGAGGTTATCTTTACAAAAAAATAATTTCGATTTCTAGCTTTGTTTTTTTGTTAATTGATGATGCAACATGACGAAAAATATTGTTCACCACACGGGCAAAAAGAGTAACTTTAGACCCTAGTGATGAAATATACTATTTCGTGTTTTTTACGCCAATGGCATTGTTTACGTTTTACGAGGACACGGTTCAAACCCTGGTCTAGTTACAGCTTTTGCTAACAAACTTGGTTTAATTTTTATTGCTACCTAGCTCTAAAATAAGCCCTTAACTAACTTCCAGTTACATTTTTACTGCTCATAAAACTTTAAACCCAGTTATCGGAGGCTGTAAATTTTACAATGTTAGGTATGGAACGTCAATTTGGGCAACATGGAAACAAATCTTGTACTATCTACTCCAACCAGTAAGGGCTATTTTATTTACAAGAGATATCCCAAGTATATTACTTGATTATATACGATACCCTTGGTACAATTTTAGTTTTGTATGCATTATTCTTGTGGTATCTAATTCTATTTACTTGTATAGATTATTTCCCATTTGATATTTTTGTATTAAGTGGTAAATAGTAGATAATAAAGGAATGTATTATAAAAAAAAAAAAAACAATCAAATCTGCATAGAAATTGGTTAGTGACCTTAATTTAATTAAAACTCAAACTAAGGTTCAAGTTACATTTTACATTACATTTCAATAGAAACTTAACAACAAGCAAATAAAAGACAATTTGCTTCACCGATCATGATATCGGTAATATAATTATTGCAGTTTAAAAAGTAAATATATCTTTATATTATATATAATTAAATGAAAAAAAAAATACTACAATATAAAGTAAAAGGTAGAATTTGTTTCATTTTCTTCTATATAATATAGAGAGATATTAACTTGTTTAACTGCAATACTTATATTCGCCATATAATATTTAGATTTGATCTATAGAAACACAAAAATTTAAATTTGAAACAGCAAATGAATCTAAAGTATTGTGATTTCGTAAAATAAATAAAAATTTATTGTACAATACTTTGAAAAGTGAATAAACATTAGTTATATGATGAATAACTAATATACTGAATAATTAATATATATGAATAATTAATATATATGGTAAACATTATATTTATCATTGATACTTTCTCATTTTGTGTCAAAACTAACTTAAAAAAACCACAGCTTAAACTCTTATACGAACAAAACTAATTTAAATTTATTTAAGTTAAGTCCAAAATTTGAGGACATAACGAATATTGATTCTGATACTTTTAAGAGACGGCGGGAATGGTAATTAATATAGTGTCACGATTCCTGAATTCCTAACCTTATTGACAAAGTTATTAAATTCTTTTGTTGAAGGATGTTGCTGGATAGGTGTTGGAATTCAAAGAATGTTCATGAATAAACTGTTACAACCAACTGGAAACTGTTACAGTTCATCTTTGGATATAGTTTTGTATGTTGCTTAGTAAGTTTATTCAAATGTGAAGTCGAAGGTCTCAAGTCATTAATATTATTTATATAATATTACATTATATATTGAAGTTTTTGACATGATCATGAAATTGATTATTAATAAAAATTTATTTTAAAGACATTTTTCAGATATTTATTTAGTTTACCTTGTGTTACTCAAAAATGTTTAACTTTAAGAATAAATACAAAATCTTAAATAGTAAAAAAAGTGAAACATATTAGGTTCCCTGGGCTACAACATTTAATATACTTAGGCCTGTACGTACAGGTGTTTAAAAGGTCTTAACACACCCAAAAATATATTAAACGGCTTAAGATAAAATTTGGCAACTTCAACATATCATTATGGTGAACGTTCTAGCATTTTTCAGGAAATCTAAATTAGACCCCCCTTCCACTTTAAGGGTTGATCGGGGGAAATTAAAATTTTCAATTGTAATGACAAATCAACTGAAACTTCATTGGTAGTATACTGTAAAAAACATTACGAAAGAAATCATATATTGTATTGGTACCACTATGTAATATGGTCGTAACATAGTTATAAAAACCCAATGGTCAGAAATGTTAATGATTATCATTACTTGTAGCAGTGATGGTTATTTATTAATGATCAGGGACTGCTAGATCCAGTTACAAACGATCAAAAGGCTACAGAATTTTCATTTTATCAACAGCAAAATTTTGATGGTTAGACGAACACTATAAAAAAAACATATACAACATAAAAATGTTTGGATAGCTCACCCAACATTTTGATGGATAGGTGAGTACTATGGAAAAAAACATATACAACATAAACATTTTGGATAGCTCGCCCTCCCAATACAAAGGTCATTACTTTTAACACACAATCAACAGATGTAAATTTACTAAGAAAATCGTATCATATAAATTCAAGAAAAATAGCTAATATTTTTAAACGTCCAAATATTGAATAGCTAATTTTTTACAAAAATATCAACTTTAAATTATTAATACAGTCCATTTTATTTAAAATCAAAGAGCCTCATAATTTAACAGCATTGAGAAATTATTTTGAGGATATTTAATGACTCAAATTAAAATACAATTGCATATCTTTCAACCCAAAGGATGTGAATTTCAACAGAGTTTAAATATTTATGGAAAGAAGCGTCCAAAGATCTGAATTTGGAGAGGATGGCAAACAAACATATTGAACCTTGCAAGCTCTTTTGTGAAGGACGATTTTCTACTTTCTTCCTTTCTCTCTCCCTCTAAAAATACTGGACTATTTATATGAAAAATATGCGTTAATTAGCCAAGTTAATTGAATACTTACTAGAATTAGTAATAATTAATCGCAAATTATGCATATCGTACAATAATGGATAACAAATCATTTAATGTTCAAGCAAAAAAAAAACAATTGAAAGGTAAAAAAAAATAAATGAGCGCAAATTAAAGAATTAGTTTTAAATAAAGCTTTTTGTAAAGACATTAAATATTTATTTCTATATGAAAACTGTTTTAATCGGACGCATTGAATAAAACCAGGCTAGTGTGGTTATTCCTCACAAAAATTCAAAAATTCAAAAGTGTATATTTTTTTAGCAAGCGTATTTGGTGTTACAGGAAAGATATTTCGTTTTCAAGTGTATTATTTGTATAAGTAGGCCTAATATACTTTTAGTAATAAGTTATTTAAAAATACCAAGCCACTATTAAAGTGCAAAAATGTAGCCTATGTATTTATTGATAGTCTTGTCTGGTGTAAGAGTGGATGGTCCCAACCAGAGAATAAAAATACATACATTGTCAAATAATATCTCTTTGTTCTACAAACTCAATCATATTACAAAAATGACACCTTCTAGTTGCCTATTTTGGTGGTCGTCATATTAAAACGAATAATTATTTAGCATTTAATGTGTTTAGAATCATGTATTTATCAACTGTAGCTATGTTGTTAGCTATTACATAGCTATTACACTCACTTACCATTAAGTCCTCCAGCGTATCTATTATTCCAAAATCATTTTTTTTTTCTAAAATAACTTTTTTTTTCTTCATCACTTAGCTTAAAAAAATTATAAATATATACAATACGACTCTCTTCCACACACAGAGGTATTCCTTCTTTGTGGAAGATATTTCGCTAATTTAAAAAGCTTTTTTATATGTTTATGTTTATATTAAATTTTATATTATTAAAATACCAAACAATATTGTAAACATTTCTGTATGGTACTAACATGATTTGTAATTTGTAAATATTTTGGCGGAATAAATGCTATTTTGATTTGATTTGTTGTGTGGTACTATTTAGTATACCTAATACTATACTGAATGTTTTGGGAAAATAAATTGAGTCCAACATATTTTAATTTTTTAATATATACAAAATATTCTTTGGTGAAACTACCTATGTCCTAGCTATGTACACATTTTCGAAGAAGGTAACAAATAATTTACACACCATTATACAATAAATGTATAACATTTTGCAGTAAAAATGTTAGGTTATTATTTGGGACTTTTACATTTTATTCACCATAAGTACCAATACATTTGTTCATAATTTGGAATAAGAAATTATGTAGTTTATTGAATGTTTGTACTCTTACCATTAATTACTACTATCACATTTTTATGTTAACATGATTCAATTACAGCAACTATATTTCTATCTGGATGGGTACAAATCGTCAATATCTGAATGTTTTTCTTAAAAATACAGCTAACTTAATTGTCATGGTATAAATTAAAATTAAGTAAGTAAGACCAAGTAAGACCATCGCAAGAAAATCACATTTTCACCACAATAATTTTTTATCAATGAAGTTGAGCACATGACTAATAAAAAAATATGATTTTGTTGGAAAATTATAAGGTAAAAACAATTTGTTTAACTCTATATGAACAAAAAAAATTCTTTTAAAAACTGAAATATAAACAGCCACTGAATCCTCAATATTATATAATATTTTTTGTCTTGGTTTAAAAGTAGACTAATTCAGTTACTATCATAAATTTGCAAGATTAGTTTTGGTAAAAAAAGATTGTTCATTTTGCTTTGAGCATCAATACTGCTCATTCCTATTAAACTTATTATACTTAGAGTCTTTTTTGTGCTAAAATTGTATAAAGACACCGTGTAAGGCACTAGAACATTTTAACCATACAACTAGAGGTAACATGTTCTATCGTCAAGAAATACAGTGAAATGAAAGACAAAAGGTCAAAACATATTGACTTAGAGAGAAAAACCTACAACTCTCAAGGTTAATTGCTTTGACTATCACTTCTCAATACCTTTCCACAATGCTTTATTGAAGCAGAATTGTGAACGAGAATTATCATTTGTTATATTACTTACAGCTTCTTACAAAATCAACTAATTAGAAATGTGATGTTATCATGCAGGAAATTGCACAAGGACAAAAAAAGCATACATCTATTGCAACCGAAAATGATAAGTTGTGGCTGAATAAATTAAGCATTAAATATCACATATTTAAATAATTTTAACACACGTGGTATCTTAAAAAAAATGCGATGCTCCCTGATGTGGACGCCAGCACTAGTGAGACTACGACTATCCGCAGAACTATCCTGATAATTGGACCAATTCGTTAAGTACAAGGATGAAATTTTGTCCAGATTCCACTATAAACTGTATGTCTCTTAGTGTTTATTAGCTGTATGAGCTATTAATTAACAGCTGTGCCTAAGGAACTAAGGAACATGTCGGCCTTAGTAACTAACAAGATTACAAGATCGCACCTCTCATACCACACTTATCCTTCACTCATATTAGGGTTAAAATACGCACTTAGTGGAGTCCCCTTCTTAAATAATTGATATCATTGCGAATATTAGAAGGCACTTAATATCTCGGACCTTTTATATGGGTATTATTTTAATATTTTGACACGAGGAAGTCATGGGGAAACCCGAGAGGATTTGAAGCAGGATGTTCCCCATGACGATTCGTTAAATATTTCAATTTTCTCAGAAAACAGAATTTTAAATTTCTGTATCCAGATCTTAAACCATGTTTTAGTTTATTAAAGCTAAGCAAGATATATGCTTATTCGACATGTTAGAACATTTAAGTCTCTCTTCATATATTTCAGCATGATCTTCGATAACAAGTTTTGATAAGTTTACAGTTTTGAAGTTTGAAGTTTAGTGTGTACAAGCCCTCAATCACATAACAAATCATTACGACCACTCGTTAATAAAAACAAATTATGCATATATGACATGAATACTCTTAGGAGTTCCGTGATTAATCTTCAGAGAAAAATATTGAAAATGATTGCTGTGTTGTATTTTGAACCCATGCACTTAAAGTACACTTAAAAATTCGAATCACTTTAAATAAATACTTAAAAATAGTTTAAAATACACTTTATATTCACGTTTCCCGTATCTTCGGTTTTAACCGTAACAGACACTCATTTCTTGATCTAATTAAAAGGCATGATCACAACCACGAGTAAAATTTCCTAAAATTCATCTTTCCTAACATTATCCCTATCTGCTACTCCACCAGCTCCACAATAGTTGAACGAACTCGTACCCTGCTAAAGAGGTTGCTATAAAGCCTAAAGCGTCTGCCAAAAGGCTGCTTCCACTGTTTTGGAACGCCGGAGGATCTGGGGTTGTAGTTGTTTTTGACCCCCCCTTGACCTTCATGACCCCTGAATCACTAGCTCCTGGATCATCTGCTAAGGGCATGCTGGTGTCCTTCTTGTCTTTGTGTGTTAGGAAGTTGACAACGTCCTTAGGTTGTATGAAGGCCTCACTGGTGTTGTAAACCAGGAGACTTTTGATGTTGTCTGGAAGGGGATTCTCCGGATCCTCTTCTCCATAGGGAGGTTTGCTCTTGGTACTCGTGAAGAACTTACCTCTGGTTCTGAAAAACGTGGAACGCAAGCTGTTTTATTTTTCGTAAGTTTTATTAGATATATATTTTTTTAGAATTGTCACGTGGACTTATATAGAAAATTTTAAAAAGGAAAACTATCACAATGCACAGAATTATATTTTTGCTGGTCATTTGCTAGCACTTATTGTGTTAGCAGTTGTTAAATCAATCTAAAAATGTATCCATTTACAATTTCACAAACTATGTAGTAGGAGAATGAGCTATAGATAGTTTGAAGAACCTAAGGAATGCTACCTAGAAAAATACGTGAAATATATTTAATTGACTTCAAAATTGGTAATAGTATCTTCCATATGAAATAAATGTGTTAAGCACAACGTATATCACGAGTATACTAAAGATTTAAACACTTTGGTACATTGGCAAGTCCATACCTCTTTTATATTGACGAAATTGATTACAGCTGCGAACTCATTCACGTTAGATCATATATCAGGCACACCTAACTATTTTTTTGTACTTTTCACAAGTCCTAGATACTGAAGATGACCTTTAGTGTTTAGCTTTAACCTTTAATGAAAAACATTAATTAGTCAAAGAAAGGACATTCTCTGTAACCGTAACTGGGGAACATCATTTTTAAGTCTACCCTTGATTAGGAGTTGGTTGTAGCATAAATTTCCTCTTTTTTTCATTTTTTTAGCACTTTCAAGTTTAGTAGGTTTTTACTCACGTGGGAGGGGTGGCGTACCCCATGGGGGCTTGGGTCCCGTTGCTGCAGTGACCTTTGTTGAAGGACGCCCAGGTATCACAAGCTGTGGCGATAAGAGCGTTCTTGTGGAATATCGACTCGGCAAACAGAGCGAACGCCATGTAATGGCTGCAAGTAACTGTGAAACAATACATGATTTAGAGGTGATTTTTGTACGAGTCTCTAATTTTTGTAAAAACCTATAAAGTTCTAGTGGACCATAGTGACCACTGTAGATAAAGTAAGTATAAATTTGTAAAATTATCATAAATTATTGAAATTATAAACAGTTGAAAGAATGAACAGGTTTAAAATAGTATTTATTCTATAGAGATTTCCTAGTTGAACAAATAATAACGTAAATTTTTGTAGATAAAAAGTCAAAGTAACTAATCAACTACGTATAATGATGACGTTGTAATCACTTATTTTTTAAATAATAACAGCAATACTCTCTTAGTAGCAACATCCAGATACATATTTAGTATTAAAAGAATTGTTTATCAATCTTGTGAAATTAGACAAAGACTTATTGAAAATGACCGTACAATTTGTCACGAAAGCAATCCCTCCGATTAATATTGGAGCAGATCCACTGCGACACACATCCAGAGTATGAGTAAGATATTAGGGTTAGATAAATTCACAGAAATCCTGTTTGATTAAAAGTGAAGAATGGGATAAGGAGTGTAATTGGTTTTAGCTATCCTAGTGGAAGAGTTTTTAAATATTTCTCGTTTTAATTCATTAAGTTTAACAAATGCTGAATATAAGATTATTACACAGAATTCTATTACGTTCTGATCTTCGATAGTACCAACAGTATTGCAGATAACTGTTTGTGCTAGATTTATTATTCGGGAAAACATTTGTGATGTGTACAGTTTCTTCATAATTGGAGTAAATATCTTTGTGTGGAGATCAGTTGATGCCTTAGATGAGGAGAAACACTTATTGACATAATTAAAAAGAGGACTAATTTGTGTAGTGGGATTCATAGTAGGGGAGCTTCTCTACTGGTAAAGTGGGGGAATTTGGTTTCCGAGATCCAGGGTTCAAATCCCGTCAATCACCAAAGTATTTAATCTGAATAGTGCTGCCGCAACCACCTCTGGACCTATCCTGAAGAAGAGTGAAAAAACAATATCGCTTTAGAACCTAGAAAGAAATAAAATAGGAAAACGGGTGAATGACGTCCCCAGAAAATAAAAACTATATGCATTTCCTATCGTCTCTTATAGCACCACACATACTAATAACCTATGTACAAAGCCTTAAAAATACTTAACAAACTAAACACCTATACCAGCAATATAGGGGTGCCCGTGAACATATGTATGTTACCTGCGTTCAAGGAAAATCCAATTTTGCTAAGGGTGTAAAGTAGCATTATACTTATACTTAACAGGCTCTTACTTATATCAATGGGGTTTTCATATGGACATCCCTTCTGTGGAACTGTATCTCCGTTGGGAAAGAAGTCTACGTGTCCAATGGGGTCTTTCTCTGTGTAACTAAGGATTCCTCCGGAAGTATGAATAGCGTTGACGAACATAGCATCTCCCTTGTCCAGGCGATGCTGTTTGTGGATCTTCTCGTATCCAAATTTCGGTGGATCAAGACCTAGTCACAAAACAAAACAAAGAAAGTCGTTACAGTAATGTATTAAATCAAATATAATGGTGCTAATGCTGCATACTGTTTTAGGATAAATACAGGGTGATTGATATAAGTGTGCCAGCCATTTTATTCGAAAACTATAAGAGATATCAAAAAAAGTAAAATGGTAAGTGCCTTGGATTTTTTATTAAAAAAATTGTAGTCAAGTCAAAAAAATTATTTTAGCCACCATTTTTCCAATATGACCGCCAACTCTGATTTCTTTTTACGGAACATCTTTGAAACGGTTAGGTTTATGAAAAAAATCACAAGTATAAAATCGTCTTAAAATTACTTTTTTTACCAGAATACATCATAAAATACAGGGTGTTCCATAAAAAAAAAATCAAAGTTGGTGGCCATATTTGAAAAATGGCGGCTAAAATAATTTTTTTTACTTGACTATAATTTTTTTAATAAAAAATCCAAGGCACTTACCATTTAACTTTTTTTGATATCTCTTATAGTTTTCGAATAAAACGGCTGGCACACTTATATCAATCACCCTGTATTTGCTTTTCCTTCTATAAGGAACCAAATATTGTGGTAAGGATATGGTAAAGTATGGTTGAGAGGTACTTTAGAGGACAAGAGACCATTGAAGACCAAGAGATGGTTTGACGAGGTTACGAAGGCCTAAGAAAAATGGGAGCAGACCTGGAGCTGACAGAAGACAGAGGATCCTGGAGGCACATGTTTGGCGAGGCCAAAGACCGCCTTGGTATTTAATGGCCACAGGAGTAAGAGTAAGTAAGTAATTTATGTGACCTCTAAGTAAGTTTGACATAAACAAATTGACCACGAAAGGGAGTTCACTCAAATATTCTATTTTAGAAATCCAAGCTTTTCCTATTTCAGAGAAACAGTTTTTGTTGATTTAGATTGTCATTACACCATTGATAAAGCTAATTGGGCTTTTTTTACAAAACCCTTGTCAAAACAAGACTGTCTCTACGTCATAAACAACTTGTTATTTTGTTGAAACTAACATTGATTTGAGCAAATATTATGGCTTGTAAAATTTATTGATTTGCGTTCTGGAGTAACTTTGATAAAACCACCTACGAGAAGAGGTAAGATTAGCTAAATGTTGGAAATGTTTAATACCAAAGCGGTTTGCTAATGTAATAGCATGTAGGAAGTTCGACGAACATTGACCTCTAATCTAGTTTATCAACCTTTGACCTTTAGAAGTACTTGAAACAATCAGTATTGACTTCATTTATATTTAATGGAGTTTTCAAAGGAACACTGTTGTAGCAGATGTAAACTATATTTTAGGGTGTATATTTGTAATTTGACAAAGAGGTACGTTTGGTACATATATTTCTTGGTCAATATTACCTATATGAGTTTAATACTTAATGATTTAATTTAACTCTTTTTTCTACGTCAGTGGAATTTTAATAATTTAAGTCATAGTTGGCTTATACGTTTTTTTTAGGGAAATCGGTCCAAAAGCATAACGTTTTGTGGGTGGCCGGGAATCGAATCTTATACAAAAACTTTTGAAGTTTTACTACAGGACGCAAATTTTTTAGCACGCTATTTAAAAAATATCAAATATAAAACTTAGGATCAACATAATGCAGCAAATTTGAAAGACACTAATTTATTTGACGTATTCCAAGTTCACAGTAAAGACATTTAACACAAGAAGTAATGATTTTAGTATCATAATAAATATTTGGGAGAAAAAATAATCTGTCCATTATGGAGTGTAGAAAATAAAAGAATGCAACCATACATATAACATTCCATAAATACCGAGAATGTTTACTATTGGTCTAGTTTGTTTTACTATCCAGGTCAATATATCAACCAATAGCCTCGAGTATATTGGTTCTGAGAACCTAATACTCGCCAGAACATGGGAGCTTAACACATGTCCTTAATTAGAACATGTTTAGCTTTTATGAAAGGAGGCTCTCTCCCTTACAAGTACTTTAACAATAATTTATTTAAGGAAAATGCCATGTTTTTAGGATTTAAATTTCAGTGTTGTGTAGATTTTCCACCTACTTACATCAACTGTTTATTTAGCAAATATAATTTTAACAAGGTAAATGATCAGAGAGAGATGGACCCAGTTACCAAAACTCAAAAGCTAACAGCAATACTCATGATTAACCGGTGACGTTTTTGTAAGGAAAAAGGAGGAATCCAATTTGGTAACAACCATAGGTATCTCCAATCAGAATTCAAACCTAAAATTCAGCACAAAAAGTTCTAATGTAAACATAACACTTAACATGTAGTAACTGAGCAGATATAATGCTCACGTAGTAATCACAAGGCCACCAATAGATGATAATAAATGTCAGTACAATATACTCTTTTCTATCCGGACTATGTACATCCGGCAGAAGTTTAATTTCTTTAACTGGGCAATTTTAATCAAAACATCGGTTAAACCGGTCTGGATCTGCAGGAAGTGGATGGTGCTGAAACCACTTTCAAGATTCTACTGAAAGGATTTGTTTCATATGATCACGTGTCTAAAGAGAAAAGTCAGTATGTAGCTTTTGTTTAGTAACACACAAAAGACCCAGGTTTCATATGCCATTGGGCTTACTGAATGGCCCTAAATCGATGAACAGCTGATTTTATTCGGTAAGAAGTTCAGGCATCTCACTTTATAACTAACTTAAGCAGCAAACAATCCTTTTAACTCCTTGAAATATCCTGACTGACCTGTTATTCTCCCTAGTGAGTTGTTGAGGTTATGCCCTATGATCCCAGATACGTGAGCTCCCAGACTAAAGCCGACCAGGTGAACGTCTTCGGGGCTGATACTCTTGCTGTCCATGACCATGCTTATCCACGCAGCCGCCTGGGCAGCAGCCTCCGCTACCCCTTTGTCTCTCACCTCGTGGTACGCCGTCAGTGCGGAGTCACTGGGGTCGTCAGCCAAGATACTCCAGTCCATCACCACAACGTTGGAGGCTCCTGACATCAGAAGGGCTAGGGAAAGGAAAAAGTTTAAAATCATGATTTTCGAAAATTTTGTCATTATTTATACAAGTTTCTAAATCCCATAGCAGTTTTGCATTTTAGGACATTTTCTTGGCATATATCACTGTTACTACAATTCTAATAGACTTGTATAGCTAAACAATGATTTGAAATTATAGGATTAGGAGGATTAACAGTTTAGTTTGATTCTATTACTGTACTTGGGGAATAATGATGTTTGAAAATACTTTCCTTAATTAATACTTGAATTTCACAATTACATATACTATTTTTCTTTGGATTTCTAGTGTGTAGGCTCCCTAAATATATATGGTTAATTCTAAGAACCAAACTATTGTAAGCGTTCAAGTCTTGTAATATAATCAAATTGCATATTATATGATCCGACCACGAATCCATCATCTAACCAAAACGCCAAAACCAGTCTCGTTTAATCAAATTTGTGTAGGACAAAAAAACAACTTACTCAGCTGTCCATCGGTCTAATGCATCAGTGAGTAATGATATATTCGTCAGTAATTTATTTTCATCTGCACAACAGGGATGATGCAGACCTGACGGGTGTGAGTGATACATTTATTGGCGGGAAATGTCACAAACAGCTGTTTACATAGATTTAGCTGCAACACCTGGCTTTTCTGTTGTTGGCATCTGTTTATTCTTGTATGGAAATACATGCTGGTAGATACAAGCCTATTGTTTAAGGTTGAAACGAAACAAAGACATCAGTGTTCACATTTCCACTGAGATTAAATGGTTTAGATAAAATCCTTTTGTCTTGAATATGAAACATTGTTATTCAGTCATGCATTAGTTTTCATCTAAATATCGTTACAATTTAAATATGAAATATTCATTTACACAATTCAGGAAGGTTGAACATAAATAAAAAAATACCATCGCCACAGCAAATCTGCATAATTTACAAAATCTGTGAAATTTACATTAATCTGATATGATTTTCACTTAATATATTTGAATAACATTAGGTTTAAGCAGTACCTAGGATTGCTGTGATAGGAGGGTAATTAAGTGCATTTTTAGTAAAATATAAGCTAGGCTTATTTTATTAAATATATATATAGGCTTAGTGTAAAACAAATATACTTGTTAAGTTTAATCAAAATATGACTATAAAAGTAAACCACAAAAGTTCACTTACTCTCTATTGGTGTTTTTGGTCTCTAGGGACCTCAAAACAAAATAGTGAATCGGTACCGGGTCTAGGTCTTTCTATGAGACCTCTGGTAATAGTTATTCTCTATACAGGGTGGTCATAAATTCCAAAGACGGTTAAATATTTTGAAAAATAATGTAGATAGAGCTACAATACTTGGTACAAAGTTACAGAGCATAAAACTTTATTTTAACACATATTCAGTGATTATATGACTCTTCAGGGGGACGGCCTACAAGGAGTCGGAAGAAAATCTTTAACGGAAGCATAGGTCAATATGAAAGGAATAAAGGTTGATCCCGCACAAAATGGCAACCATTCAAAGATTTCTTGAATCTGTCATTTTGAATCTTTGAACGACTGCCATTTTTTACTTAGGCGTTCTTTTGAGCTTGAATTTACGGCATTGTAATCTACTAGTGAAGACCTTTAATTTGATGTGCATATCGACCTATGCTTAGGTTAACAATTTTCTTCCGATTCCTAGGTCTGTGCCCCCTTAGGAGTAAGCGTAAATAGCAATGCAAATTAAATGAATCTTTGAACCACTGTCATTCTTGACTTGGTTGTCCGTTCGAGTTCAAATTTGCGGCATTATATTCTACTAGTAAAGACTTTTAATTTGATGTACATGTCAATCTATGCTTCTATTTAAGATTTCCTTCAGTCTCCTTGCGGGACGTCCCCATGATATGACAGAAAATTGATATTAAAAAAGTAGATTTTTATGTGTGGTGTTGATGTACCAAATCTTATTGACTTATCTGTTTTCGTTTAGAAAATATTTAACTGTCTTCGAACTTTATTACCACCCTATGTGAAATTGGCCAAAAGATTATAGTTAATTTATTGGGACCTATAAGCATTATTACATGTACTACAAGCTTCACCATTGATGTCATTAGTTCATTTTTATAGAAAGACTCAACATTACTTTCATCGATGGATAATCTAAACTTTGCTATCTTAATTCGTTCTCTTTATTGCGAGATGAATTTAGTAAACATAGCAAATAAAAACATTTTCTTCACGCCATGGTTTACTTAATTGTTTTGATGACTATCCACAACACCACGTTGACATAACACACTGTCGGGAATCACAGGTCACAAAACAACCTTCAACTTCGCTGGAAAATACGTCAGCAAAATTACCCACTCGTCAGCAGTTCTGCCACCACAGGAATGCCGCAATCAGCTGACCACAGTCTGGCATTGACATTGTTGCCAACCTGAAACTTGACCTTTCCACTGCAACCCAACCGTGCCTAGTCCGTGAAGAAATACAACTGGAGGCAGCAATGGTAAGGAAACTCTGCTAGAAAATCGACACGCTGTATAGTTTTGTAATGTTGGTACGACTAGAGGAATCAACCAGGTTATTGGCTTATGGCTTTATTACGATTCCATAATCCCCTAAGCTTCTAGTTCCAATGTACTTTACCCCTAGTTCATATGGCGTTCAACGTCTCTCGGTCTCTAGCGATCTCTAGCTCAGTGTTCGTAGAGCTTTAACCATTGTTGACTGAATCTATAGTCTTCTTCAGTAGCTAGAGTAAACATTTCAACTCAAGAATATTGTTTACCTTCTTTTATAGCGTTCATTGAGCGAGCTGTGTGATCCCCTTTGAATCCATGGATGACTATTGTAAGGGGTTGACCGTCTTGAAGCACTCTCGGATCATCTACAATTGGCGTGTCTACTGAATCTGGTCTGAAAATTTAAGACATTTATGCAGGGAAGATTGGTATTCATTGGCAATTTATCATTGATAGATTTATTATTCTAGGTATTCTTAACTATTTAGAATGTTGGACATAGTAAAGAGTATTCAAAAAAGTTAAGCTTTTATTATGGCACGAATCTTTTAAATATTGGAACATTAAGGCGAAATCACGTAAGTGATCAACAATTTCAACTCATTCAACACATTCCCTCAATTCATTCATTAGAATTGACCATGTTCTGACCATACAAGGAGAATCGACCACTAAGAATGTAAAATGTTTTTATTTATAGCACCAAAATTAAGTATTAAAATATATATGGAACCAAAAATGATAAAATGTTACTTATCATTTTTATTAAATTTATTGAAATACATTTAAACTTGTAGTATTAATTTATTAAAACTGTTCTTGAAACTGGGTTACATTACAAATTATATTACGAATAAAATATAGATCTACTAATATCGGATTTCTCAGAGATGTAGCTTATAAATTGTAAAATGTACATAAGTGTTTATTTGTGGTATAAACTTGTTTTATTGTAACATCCATGGGTTATGCAAAGCCAACGGATTGAAATCTATGTATCTATTTACACAACGGATACCAGTTCAGTTTGTATTGATAAGTTTACATGTTACACATAAGGACTGGAAATGGAAATATTCATAAATGTGTCACTAGATAATTTATCACATATTTGTACTAAACTGGATTCATTCATCTCAGGTATGTGGTTTTGATAGATCGACAAGAAACGACCAAAGATGGAGTGCCTGAGCCAAGCCCTTTCCTTTCACCGACCTAGATCAATACACTATCGAAACATAAGTTATCGGTGTACAAAGAAAATGTACCTTTTCATATATGAATTCTCTAACTCTTAAAGGTCAGCCCAATGAAAAAAACAGTTCACATAAATTTACTTTGCCATTATCTAGTTTGCAATGTCTGAGCCAATAATTAATTGTTATCTGCAAGTATAGCCTATTCTGTATAGGAATCAAAACAGTAAAATATTTCACAATTCAAAGATTCTATATAATTAAAGATTGGACCAACATAACAGTATGAACTTCTGTACAGGGAACCGTATATTTGAATATATTATTGAAGCTTAATGCTAAATTTCCAACTTACGTAGGATATATGTAAAAGTTGACTGAACTATCGGTTTGAGAAGTTGCATCATCTGGCTTCGCCTGCGGTAAACATGTGACATCTGAAAAATAAAATTAAATATTTAATAAACTACAATTCAAACTAAACTAGATAGTGGCTTTAGTTTCTATCATACATTTTTGTATTTAAAAAATAATAGTTCACAATCTGTTCAGTAAAAAGTTTGTTGTGGGTTTGTAATTTAGTCAGGTTTAAAATAACTGATAGAAATTGTTATCTATGTTTTATGAATATCTTTGAAGTAACAATTTTGTAGAGATACACTAGATGTAATATGATACTAGAGGACCTCGAAACAACAGAACTAAAATAGAGTATTTTTTTCTGCAGGAATAACAATACAAGTCGTATTGGTTAAGTCATAGAAAACAAATATAAAATTAATTTTTCACAACAGAAAGTTTGTAATGAACTTAGAAAATTGGTTTGCGAATTTCTTTTCGTTATATGTAACTATTTCCCGTGACCGCATGCTGTGTTTTCAGCATATTTCTGGAGGCGATTGTATGTTATCACACGAACACATGGAAATGGAAATCTTCGCTTCTGCTTGTAATTTTGAGCACTTTCTTTAACTATCTGTTCACGTGAAAACTACTTTGTTTCGTTTTTAATGTGTGATGCCTTTCCTTTTTGAACCGCTTACTCATTTTTGATGGTTAATGATTGCTATAGTGAATTAATAATAGGTATTTGTGAAAAATTTGGGAGCTTTACCCACCTATATTATTGACTGATAAAGATAAGATCAAACCTTGCACAAAAGTATGTAATTTAATAGTCCTAAGTAATAGGTAAACATTTAATTTGAAGAAATATTCGGGGAATACATTTGATTTTAGAATAGCATTTGCTTTTCTGCTTTGTGTAACCAAAGAAAAATCTAATATGCTATCTAACATGAGTATTTCAATGTATATATCATTATGTACAACTCTTAGCTGCTATTGAAGGTATACAACTAGTTATTTATAACAAATTTCGAATCAAATGGCAAGAAAATAGTCTAAGCACAAGAAAATATATACAAAATACAGACATGACAAGTTAACTTGAATAATTGTGATTACAAACCAACAGTTACAATTTATTTTTAATTAAAAATATAGTAATCCTACTGAAGAAAAGGTTGAATGGGAAAGAAAAGTAAAAGCTTTAAAAATAAATAACATGACATTCAACACATCTATATAATTAATACGCTACATGAAACTTTGTCGGTCGAACTCCTCCGCCATTTCCATTTCCGATTTTATCCGTTGATGTCTCATTGGAAAGAGCGTGTCGCGTAGATTTGCAAACTGGCCTTACTTTTTTGAAAAAGTTCCTTGGGATTTGCCCCAGTGGCTGTTAAAGTTCCCATGTTATCCTTATGAAGAACATAATTGTTTACATTTTGATCAGCTGTATAATTTAATTGCTGTTATTTATTTTTCAATCCTATGAAACGCATTGAGTACATTTATTTACTATATTTGAGTTTGTGTAAACATAACCCCCAAGACGGATCGTGTTAGCATGATTGTTACTTAAATTTGTGCATTTATCGTTGTTTTGTGTAGCAATAATTTGTTTTTTTGTTGTTTTTTTTTTTTAAATGCCTCCGACGTGACGACAACGAAACATAGACAGGAGGCGCAATCGTGATAACGACCGCAGCTACAGAACGGTGACGCGTAATAGGCTTAAAGTCAGCACCTGACCCTGGACAATCTCAACTATTAGGTTAAAAATGCGCCGGCCCTAACACTACCCCAAAACGACTTTTCGTTCTCAATTGGCCCTCTATCAATGACCTGTGTTGCCTGTACAGCGAGGCATTTTGAGAAGGGGAAAACCGGCCGGAATGCTTTAGGTTTATCAATAACGAAGATAAACATAGTTTGAGTTACACACCGGTGATCTTTGAGTTGACTCTTTTAAACTCATTGTAAATATGTCTGTTATTCTTTTTGAAATAACTCCTGTAATGCTTTAATTGCTCGAATTCGAGCAACATGTACACTAGTTGCCATTAAATCGATTAAGTAATATTTTGAATTAATGAAATTTTTAAAGCTGCAACTGTTTCTTTTTCTACACACATTACCCGTTTCATTTTTTCTTTTTTACCTATTAAAACTTGCATAATTTTAATGATACAAGCCCTTGAAAAGTGTACATTGACGATTGCCAATGTCACCAATATTGATTTATCAGCGACTATGTTATTGAACATAACGTTGAGTGTTACTGAAGGTTAAGGTAACAGCAGACTGCCTTTAAAAACCCTGTAAAACAATCTACTTCCTACAAACATTGTAGGGAAAAACTTTACGCATTATTTAATCGTTTCCAGTAGTATGATATTATAACAATAACACAATTTTACCACTGCAGCAAACCTGCAGACTAAGCAAATTTCCATTTGCCTGATTAGATTCTCAATTAAATAATCCTTTCAATATGTCAGATTCGTTCTGCATTTGGAACATAGAACTCACGGATAAACGAGTACTTAGGTTTGCTGCCACAGGGAAGGTGGTGGATTTTGGCAAGTGTTAATAGCAGCTATGTTAAGCTGTTAAAGCTGCTTAAGATGATATAAGCAATCAAACATCATTTCACTTATTCTCCAAGAGAACATTGAATTTTTTAAGTAAAGGTTTTTATGAAATTTTTTCCGTACCCATTAAACGTACAGCAGCGCCTCGACATAATATTTTTTTGTTTTTATGTTCTACAAAATAGTTTAGAAGCATATTGTACATTTTTTTATTCTGAGTGTGAAATATTGGAGACTCCCATTTTTACCCCTCAAACAGGAAAAATCAGCATTTAGAGGAAAACCCGTTCCAATAGTCCGAATGTGCTGGTTTGAATAAATTTTAACGGAATATTTTTGGCCTCAGAGTACATTAAAACGACAAAACCCGTCCTGGTTCCAATATTACACAAAATTCTATAGAAATAGTGCATTATTAAAATGAGAAATTCGCAAAAAATGTTGTCAAAACTAATACTTATAAGGTACGATACCAATTATTGTTGTTTTGGAACTCAATTTTCGACCATATACCTAATACAGCTGTGCTTAAAATAGTTATTTAAGTCACGCAGTGTAAATATATGATAGTTAATCACACCACAAGAACATGACAAGAATACGAAAGCCCCAAAGAGAAATTGCTTTTTACCGTAAAGCTTTAAGGTTAACAGCCTTTCCACAAAGATATTGGATAATGTTGAGCTACATCAGCGGGTTTAAGTAGGATTTATTTTTATTTATATCCGAAATATATTGTTCACACAATACCCCATACCTCTTCGTAGTGCATTTTATACTTTGCATTTTTAACATATTTATGCTGAAATTTATACTTGAAAATGTGTGTTGTTAATAATTACATATCAATTTCGTTCAAAGATTTCAATGTCGGCCAAACATTTAGTTTTGTAGTTGTCTCATCTTGAAATGGGAATAGAGATCAAAAACTAATAATTATGGAAAATGCAGATTGTTTTTTTTTGTGCGCAGAAACTATGGTTCTTTAATTAAAGAAGAAGGTTTTCCAAAACCCAAGCTGTTCGGCCTTATTTAAAAGATACCCTTACCTCTATTAAATTATATATTGATGTTTGTATCGAGGTTTTATTTATGAATTTAAAGAGATAGTATTTAAACTCATTCTAATAAACTATTCAATCCTAATGTCCCCTACAATCACTTTACATCAAGCAATTTTAAATGTACTATTCAATTAACTAAGCCTAAACTAGAGGTTTTCGTAAACCGAAGAATTCCAGCATAGTTTAAAAATTTTCCATTAGTCACAGTTAACCTTCCAAACATGCGATGGCCCTTGAAGAAG
The DNA here is from genome assembly GCF_028750875.1 of Macrosteles quadrilineatus. Lineage (NCBI taxonomy): Eukaryota > Metazoa > Arthropoda > Insecta > Hemiptera > Cicadellidae > Macrosteles > Macrosteles quadrilineatus. Next base: position 69,741,579 of record NW_026542602.1, read on the forward strand.
TTCAAAAACAAGTTTTTGCGGGCATCGCGATGGAATGTGGTTCCTCCAAAACTGTGACCTGCCGCAATTATTCTTCAACCGGTCGGAAGATAAACACTGTGTGCTATGTTTTTATTTTGACAATATATTAAATCTATCTATATAAGGCGAGCATGTTTCTTTAAAACCTTTTTTCTCAGCTTGTGCATTGCAATGAAAATCTGCGCATACTGCTGGAAAGACATTTTCCTGTAGATGTGCAGAACCCATCCATAAATTATTGAAATAGGCTCAAAAATAAGCGCAACAATTAATTAATAACATATAAAAATATGGGTTTCCATGCTGATGACGAGGTAACAACGAAATATAAACAGAAAATCAAAACATATGGAAGAAATTCCAATCACATGTTTTATTTACAGCGTTTGGGTGAAAAATAGAGATGTCTGGTTACATTTCATATTTTGGCCGAGTTTTCGACGATTGGACGACCTCTAGTATGTGGAAATAGATAAAAGACTCCTCATCGCCAATTGATGGTTTGTTTCGGTAAACAATAGTCGTATCTATGACGAAATACTTTTTTATAATGTTTTAAAGTTATTTTAACTGTTATTAGCAGGGAATGATTGACACAATGGTTTGGTTAAGAAACAATATGTAATAAAATTATTGACAACCTTATATTGCAATCCTTTATAAAGAACAATGCTTTGTTGTAGAAACCATTTTGAAAAGGAGAATACATTTTTCGACATCACACTCTACACACTGCTCTTGAAAGCCTGACTGAGAGCAATAATTACAATGACGTTTGGACTTCGAACGAGGAAACATAAGTGACATTGCGATAGTTGTTATCAATAAATAAATAAAGAGGTAATTGTTATCACTGAGTTACGTATACCACGTGACTTCTAAAGAGTAAGTAGTGATGTAAGTAGCATATCGATAAATTCTAATATTCACCACATCACAGTCAATTTCAATTATCGATATTGTAGAATAAAATATACAAGATTCAACGTTGAATATCGATATATTGTAGAATTCATCACATCAGATTCATTACCTGATGATGAATATTTTCTAAACATTTTTGATGCGTTTGTTTTCTACTAGTAAAAACGTCACTACCAGTGATGAGTCAAAACAGAATCCTAAATCAGAAAACCTCAAAATATAAATATTGATTTCGGTTTCGAGATTCTATCAGCCACATATTATTGTTGTTTGCATTATTTGAGTGTCAATCAAATTATGAAAGGTGTATTTTATGCAGTTAGGACAAAAAAAGTCTTGTGAACGATCTGACGAATGCTCAATCACGCACAATATGGTAGAAATTGAGCACATATCACCACAAACACCGTTGACAAGTAAATTATATTCTAAACTACAATAGGTAAAATATCAAGTAATGCAACAAAGACGTACTGAACACTGGGCAGTTCAATATTTTATCAAAGACGAATAAAAATATACCACTAAATGGTTAAACAGATTTTATATTTATGTTATAATGTTAGTATTAAGAGTTTAATTTTACTATAATGTTTTTTTTTATCAAAATTTATATTTCAGTGTCATCAATACTAAATTTCTTCAAGTTTTGACTACATAGTAAACGTTTTATTATTACCTATTTTTCAAACTCTAATCAGGTTGCTAACATGTTTTGCGTTTGGATTTTAATTTCAGGTTTAGACTATCACTGATCTCTAGGCATAATACTGTACAATCATAATATTATGGCAGACAAGTAAATAATGTAAACGTTGTGTAGGCTAAACGCTGGACATTAATAGAGGTCCCTTTAACAGAGGTACTATTTACGATGGGAAAATCAGGTCTACTAAATGATCCAATCAATTTCATATGACTTAATATTCAAGTAAAACGATTGGAGCACGATCTTCTGGCAAGTCGTAATGCATGCCTGCAAACTAAAGGCTACTAGTTTAATCCAAAGTGAAACCTATTCTAGACCAAAACTGTTTTGTCTTTGGGCTACAAAATAATGGTGCTATCTAAAAGATCCAAGCTAAAAGTCAACAATTCCATGGTTCAGTCTGGTCCCTTACAAAAACCTTAAAAATCCCTATGTTGTTGAGGCTAGAAAAATAATAAAAAATACCATTGCGAATAACTTGGCTTACAGCTGTTGCTAAACATGTGAGAAAAACCAGGCCTAGTTTTACATTTCTCACCCGCAGCTATGATAGTTATACGGGATAACGCAACCTTGGTCGTGATGACACTGCTACTGTGCAACTGAGAATGTAAAATAGGGGGGGGGAGAGAGAGAGAGAGAGAGAACTGTAAACTGAGGAGACTAAGACAAGGACAGCTATTATGAACTGTGAGAATGAGAAGCTGCACTCAATCAAAGAACGAAATACTAGGTTGCCAAACGTCTTAGAGTTGCCAAGGTAACCGGAACTCCAAGGTGTACTTAGCTTTGAAATATGGGTATTAGTGTTGCTGGGGAGATAATTTGGTGTAAACACGAATGCTGGAGTATGACGATCGTAATAAATAATTCAACTCTGCAAAGAAAGCTTGCATGCAAACCTGTTGTGGAAGGGAGGATGTCAGAGGAAAGATGTCCTCCCATAAAACTAAATTCATAACATGACATTTGTAAGGTCTTAGATCGCTATACTATATACTTTATACTATACAGGGTGATCAACTCAAGGAGGCCACCATTGGGATATCGGAAACGGTAAGAATTAGAGAAAACTTTAAATGGGGGACATTCCTTTATTTTTTGAGGCAGTTAAATATATGATTTTATTTTTTCGAAATTCAGCCGCCATTTTCCAAAATGGTGGCCAACTTTGAAATTTCTTATGGAACATATTTTATCATGTTTTCGGATAGAACAGGCAATTTAAAAACATTTTTATTCTTGACATTTTTTCGATAAACCCACTCGTTTAGGAGTTACAGCATATGGAAAAATGACTTCCTGTGTACATTTTACATCATGTAGCTCATAAACAAGTAGGTTTATAGCGAAAGTTCAAAAAGTAAATAAGTCAAATAAGTCTTAAAATTTCATCCACATTCTAAAAAGACCATAAAATACACAGTTTTCCACTTTTCAAGTTTGCCGCCATTTTGGAAAATACCATAAAACGTATAAAATCATATTTTTAACTGCCTCAAAAAATAAAGGAATGTCCCCCATTTAAAGTTCTAATTCTTACCGTTTCCGATATCCCAATGGTGGCCTCGTTGAGTTGATCACCCTGTATACTATAGTTGAATGCGTATACTACTAAATACATAAAGTTATAAGTATAGTATTTAAAACAATACATACATAACAAATACAAAAATTAAAATAAAGGATCCTCAATAAACTATCAAATCCCATTCAAAGAGCCAGAAAAACTAATAGAATGAAAGATTATTGAATTTGTCCTATTCCCAGATCAAATTACATACTATTCTGCTGTTATCCATGAACCTTTTGCCAAATGTCGTTATCAATATAAGAAATTAAAATATTTAAATACTGGTTACATCATAGGGAAATTGCATACTGTAAAACGGTCTTTAAAAGACTAGATATTGAAACCATAAAAATGTTGAAGTAATGATTTAGCATTGCTAAAATGTCAAAATCTTTAAAGTAGAAAATTATAACTTTTTTTAGGAAAAAATTTAATACATTTTGCCCTAGATTTGGGGTTGTAATTATTTGTACTTACCTACTACACCGACCAAACCTAACCTATCCTAAGGGTGGACTATTTTTTACGTTGGGTTAGGTTAGGAAAATTATGCTATTTAAACTAATTGAAAACTTATTTGTAAGTCGATTTATCGGTGTGGTTGGTATGATAAGTATCTAATTATTCGATCTTCAATCTTTTACTTAGAGCTGAATACAGTGCTGTATACACTTGCAAACATAAATAGGCCTAACTATTGAAATGGCAGCGTACACTGTTGTTTAAACTGGTTACAGGTATTCCCTGTATGACTGATTGGGTTTCTCCATTTTGTTGTTTTTTTCGAACTATTTTTCCAACACGTCCTGTCAAACACTATAAATAAACAAATGGGGATTCTGAGCTTATCAATCGGGCAACATTTGGGTTTTTAGTTTCCTTAGTCATTATTATATTTACACAGTTGTAATGTTTTGGACTAGTAAAGGTCGGCAGCTTATTACTTAACACTAATTGTCTAGCTCAAGGGAACAACCTGACATGGCAAAAGAGCAAGAAACCCATTATCAAAACCTGTTTTCATCGGAACTGACGAATCATGACATACTTTTCCGGTATAGTTTGAAACGTAACGCGTTAACAAATTAAAGTGATTTAAACGGTTTTTATTTTACCTATAAATCCTTATACTAAATTTTTCCTTATACTAAAGAGTTCTGTAGGAAGTAAATATTACATTTTAGTCTACAGGTAGGGAATATGGAATATTTACTATAGTTCGGCCGCTTAGAAAGCGACCTCCTCCAGCATTGGTTTAGCATTAGCGCGCAGGTCGTTTTCTAAGCGGCCGAACTATGGTATAAAATATTTTTGAGTGTGGCTTAAAATATAATGAACTACATATTGAAAATTTACGTAATCTTGGAAACAAGATGTTTTCTTCGTGACATTAAATTAACATTTGAAAAGCATTGGCACAATTGTACAAAGTGTTTCAAAAAGAATCATCGGATTTTGAAAAATCATAGCTACTCATCTATGAATCCTATTTGATTGAACAATATACTGTTAGAAAGAAGAAGTTCTCGAGTTTCACAGAAAATATCTAATAGTACCATTTTAAAATTTTAACCCGCCCAAAGATCCAAAATGGCGGAGATCTGAAAACGACAATACGGGGTTTTTTCAGCTATAAATAGAACGTGGTAAGAGCTGGCAAAGATTTGAAAGAATTTTCATAGTCAGGAATTACATTTTCTACAAGACACACTACTTAGGTGTTTCCAGAAAATCGCATTTACCTTCACCCCAAAAAAACACCCCACTTTTAAAAATTTGTATTTATTTTCAAGTTTTAAATTGTTTTCACAACTCTTTTCTACCTAAGTAAATTTGTATTGCAAGTTGCACATATGCTGTGCATCTAAGGGTTCTATACTCAGCACCTGTAAATTGTAAAAAAAAAAAACTGCATCAGTTACTCTTAAATATAAAATCAACCTCATGTCCATATGATTATTCGTTTTCAAATTATAAAGCTACGAAATCGGATTCTGTATATTAATCAGTTGTATTCCATTAGTACACATCTTTAGGGGATTGTCTGACTGAAACCAGATTGACTTAGTTAAAAAAGGATGCTCTATCTGCCGGAAAAGTATTTTTTACAGTTCTCAAATTGCTATTTTTCACAATACAAAATTCTTAGAACCCCTCGGAGAGCAGAATTGAAAAAAAAAAAATAGTATAATTGACTTTTAGTATTTGTCAATTGGATTAGTAATGTTCAATTAAAGTTAACCATTGAATACCTATTGAATATTTCCCTACTATACTCTGATAATATTTATACTATCTTTAATTTCTCAAAAAGTATTTCACTTCGAAAAATGTATCAGCTTATTTAAAAATTACGTTTAGTATGCGCCTCAATCATAACGCACGTAACCTAATGTGAGGTAATTTACCATTATTTTTCTTCCCATAATCCTGGGAGTCTATTACACTATTACCAACAATCGTGACAATCTTGGTCACGATTCTCAAAAGTCATGCTGCGGTTTGAAGACGTAACTAACAGCAAGAGGAAACTAAAAAATTAAGCGTTCTTTCGCAATACCTTACGCCTTGATTAACGTTTATGTTTCATAAAATAAGAGTTATGTTTATGCCTACTAGATAAAAACCTTTTAGCGTTTTTCCATGTTCGTATGATTATCCGTAACAGATATAATTGTTCAAGTAATATTAGAATGTTAAAATGCGTTCTTTTAAATGTTTGTTGGATATTTTTCTGGGATGCAGGTTTTTGGGCTTACTGTGATGAATGCGGGTGCTATCCGTTGTTAAAATACCCCCACTGCAGCAAACCTGCCGACTAAGCGAATGTCCATTTGCCTGGATTGATTTTCAATATTAATCTATTGAATATACCTTTATGTTAAACGAGTGTCTAGGTTAGCTGCTACGGGGAAACTAATTAAGTGCGTTTTAAATTAAAATATCAATAGCTTAGTATGAAATAGAATACATTCGCCAAGTTTGATCAAAATATATCCATAAACAAGCCAACTACAACATTTGAAAATATTCTCCATTAGAATAACATGGGAATATTAAATTCATATTTTTTTCGGAAACCAATTACCTTACAACACTCTTTGATATACTAAATTAGTTTTTTTTTCAAGCTATTGATAAAGGTCTGGAGAAAAATTGATAAATGTTGTGGTTTTTTTTGTAAAAACTGAGAAAACCCCATTTTTACCTCATAAAACCCCCCTTTAAACCCTATTCCCATGGTCTGATCATGATGGTTCGCGAACTCATTCAAGTTTATCTCACCTTACACCTTCAAACTAAATTTGAGTTATCATCTGGACGGACATATCTACATATACGTACATAAACATTTGAACGAATGGTGTTTTTGGCCTCTGGGGACATCAAAATGAAAAAGTAAATCAGTCCCGGGCATAAGTCCTACCATGATACCTACGGTAATAGCTACTTCCCTTTAGAGAAATTCGCTAAAATTAATAAAAATACCTGTCACTAGAAAAAATGTTTTTGCTAGGCTATGTGTTTTGAGCTATAGACTTATTCAAAAGGGTTTGATAATCTTGCAATATTTGTGTTAAAAGCTAGAAGAGATAAAATATAATGTTTTACAAAACGTGTTATTACAGTTACATTATTTTCTAATTATTGAATAAGTATTTTTAAATTGATTCTACATTTAGTACAGTTTCCGTGTTTGAGGTTATGTTTACAACAGCTGATTGCAAGGAATAAAACAAATATGCCATATTGATAACGTCTGCGGACGACTACGTAGACTATAGATATCCGTTTCAATCATACAATAAGCATAAATATGATATTCTTTATCGGAATTAGAACTATTCCTACCATTATTTAATCATATAAAATTTGATAAGTGGATGCCACGTTATATAAAAGTAGAGAAGAATGAATGATTTTACACCCCTTATTCTCTATTGATCAATATAAACATAAATTGATACGAAAATATAAACCAAACTTTACAGTACACAATGACAGTTGACAACATAAATCGTACAATTTATGCCAACCAATTTATTGAATAATTGATTGAGGTGCAAATACAATAAATTTTCATTCGATCCGCGGTAATTTTAACCTACAAATTTAATTGTTTTACTTTATTAAGTTTTGGTTACATAGCGTAAAACCACTAATCTCCTTAAAAACAAAACTTAAATGCATTACGAGATAATACAAGTTAATAGCAATAAACACATTAGATTTTGATAAATAAATAAATTAACCTTCAAAAATACTTAACAATAAAAAAAATTATAAACTTTATCACCTCTGTACAATATCCACAAGCAAGTCACGGTTACAACACGAACGTGTATTTCAGGAGACATCACAACACTCCCTACACGCGGGGCACTCACCGACTGACTGAACTCCAGTGGTACTGGTAGCGACAGAACAGCTGATAGTCCGGAAGTTCCGGTGACGGTCACGGTGTAACAGGTGATTAGATCAATTAGCGATGGCCAGCGGTAATTACAGCTGATTTAACCATTGACACCGCAGTTGAACAATTGATGCAGTTCCTGAATGATTGTTTTAGAAAGTTGTGATAAAGGTTGGTTTCGGTTGTTGTTAAATTGTTTCCCCTTTAGTTAGATTTCTGGTATAGTGATGCCGTTTTCGTATATTAGATTTCAGGCAATGGAAAGTCTAAAATGGTCTGGATCCTGGAGGAACGCTGTTTTCTAAAAACAAATATTTGAACTCAATTTGAAATAAAAATGCCACCGCGCTTTCGTTTGAAAGAAATGTATAATGAAATCTGTATAGCACTTATCTCTTTGATGTGATTTTATCTATGGGTAAAATATTTTTTCCATATCAATTTCTAATGAAATACAAATTCCAACATAACAAAGAATAATGAAGTAATCATAATTGTTTACTCAACATTTGTTTACCATAAGCTCTTTTTACCTAATCTAATCTATGTATCAATCTTTGTAAAAACTAAGAGTATTAAACAAGTATTGTTTAGGTAAAATTCTCTAAATAATGAACAAAAAATATTTAAGAGACATTTGTAGAGGGTTTTTTACTAATCGTGTTTACAAATCTTGTGTGTAAGCTTTGGCTTTAATTAGACCCAGAACTATATTTTGAATATGTTTTGCCTGACAATGTGTCAAAAATGGATTATTGCTGTTTTTTAGGTATAGTAGGTCAATACTTCCCATACCAATAAAATCTAATAGCTTGGGTTTTGTTCAATACGTCTGTAAGAAAAATGCTAGTGGATATTTAGAAATTAAGGGGTTTAGCATATATCATGTTATTTTTGTTTTTACAGTCAACTATTTACTTATTTGTGATTTAAAAAATACCATCAGGTTGGTTTAAACTATTATATAGAAGAACTTTGATCTAGATTGGTGTTGCATTGTGGACAGAGTTCTTCATATTTTATGCTTCTTAAAAAGTTTTATTGGGTGACGATACTACTAGGCCTGTTATAGGAATTTGGTAATCTTCAGAGTCAGGTAGGGTAGACGTTGTTCCAATAATTGTAAGGCTCAGAATTATGCCGCTAGCCGTAGTCAAAACGCTTGAACGATATGAAAATTCAAAGAACAGTTAAGCATTTTAACCTATAAAACATTTATTTGATTACGTAATTTACTACAGTTTTGGGTTAAATCAAACAACTCATTAGAACAAGCTAATTATAAAACAAGAACAACAAGTAGCCTATAATTGTAGCCTATAATTGGCTGAGGAACTAGGAAGTACTGTAAATCCAAAGGATACTTCTAATTTCAAATTCTACCTCCGTTCATTTATTAATGATAAGGTGACAGCCAATGTTAAAGCCATGGATGGTTGGTGTTTGTCAATCAGCTGTTCCTTATCACTCTTATCACGTCCAGTGAGTCGGAAGTGTCGGACAGGCTCAAACATGTTTTCGACCTTCAGACGACCTTCACATTAGGACGAGGGGAACTAAATGTATTTTTTTATTTCTGTCGAATATTCGATATTAAGTTGAGGAAGTTTGGTGAATTTAAAATAGATTTAGAGGATAATAAGCTTTTGCCTGACCTAGTTTTATTTAACAAGTTTGATAGTTTTCCTTAAACCTTCATATGGATGGATTTCCTTGCCAACATTATTTTATGAAAGGAAATTTGTAGCAGTATTTATTGGTACCTGAGATACAATTCTGTTCATTTTATTTAAGCAATTGGCATGCATTTAATGTAGTTTTAACGGACGTAAGTCAGTTTTTTAATCATTGAATAACGTAATTGCTTAGAGTATATAATTAATTAAGAATCTTAAAATCGAATTGTCTGGTTAGCGTTTGGTATTATAGTGGTTGTCTTCAATAATGATGGACGCTGGTTAAATTCATAACCAGATCATCTCCAGACCCAAAGGTAATTAATTATTGGGCTATTAATAATGATAACTAGAGGTCGTCCAGTGGTCGAAAAATCGACCAAAAATATTTAAATGAAATGAAAAAAAAATAAATGAAAAAATTCTGTATTTATTCAGGCAAAGTTAGGGCCACATGGTCGTTTCTTACACTATGTAATGTACAGTATTAACCCCACACTGTAAATAAAACATGTGATAGGAATTTGTTTTGATTTTCTGTTTATATTTTGTTGTTATTTCGTCACCATCATAGCAACCCATAACTCCCATGTTATTTTTTTTAAGTTTTCAAATTCATTTTTTGTGCTTATTTTTGAGCCTATATTAATTTATAAAGGTATTCTGCATATCTACAGGAAAATATCTTTCCAACAGTATGCGTAGATTTTCCGTGCGATGCACACGAGCTGAGAAAAAAGGTTTTAAAGAAACATGCTTGCCTATTAATATATAGATAGATATCTACCAAAAGGTACTAAAACCAACGATTAGACCATTCCCAAAAAATAACTTTAAACATGCCAGAAAAGTAAATATACACGAAATAAAAGGTTATCAAAATATTTGAATTACAAAATGATTCCTGTAAATATAAATTGAATATTGTTTGTGAAATACAATATGATTATGAAATAAATACCAATTTTTTTTGCTAGTGTTAACAAAGTACCCTACAGTTGCTATCTGAAAAGTAAATTCAGACATGAATTGCCGATTTTGTAGTTAAAAACTAAAATTTTTCTAATAGTAAACAACTTCATCATCAAAAATAAAAACCCTGACGTAGTTGATAATTTAATCCAATAAAAATGTATGCACCAACTGGGCTACATTTTCTTAAAATAATATTTAATTTATTTTAACACTTTAGGATAAAATGCTCTTTTTAACATTGTAGTTTTGGAAAAGAAAAATTAGATTTATAATTTACATATATCTTTGTTGTTTGATATTTATCCATCGAGCAAAAAGAAAACTGGAAAACTTTAAAACAAAAAAAATATCCTACTAAAACTACAGTGTATCAATTTATTTATTTTGTGTACTATTTCAGGTGGTCCATTAAACCTTAGAAAAGCTTAAGATAAAGTTTCAATAGAAAAGTTTCAATGGCTAAAATCAAACTCCTTGGTGAACTGCTTGCTTTGAACACCTTGAACTTGAACTGTTTGTTAGTCCTTGACTTGTCTAGAACACTTTCACTCCGCGCTACCCAGTAGTCAGGCGTGTTGGACATTAAATTGTAAGATTACAATCTAGTTACATAATCTAAGAAATATTGTGGTGATAGCTATTTAAATTTTTGTTATTCTAGAATTTGTATATCAAAACATTCTCATATAGTAATTACATAAATGTCTAGTAACAATCTCAGTTAGAATTGAACCAGTTAACTTCATGTTTGAAGGCGAGCACTTTAACCACTGAGTATTCATTAAATTAGTCATTGACACAAAATATGTTCCGATGATTAAAATAAAAATAATCACAATACTTTACTCAAATTCAAAATGGTGATGATAGCATGATAAAGATTGCAAAGAGATAATTGTTGATTAGGGACCCAATTACTAAATAAACGAACTAATTATTTAATAATCTAGTAAAGTAACGGCGAATAAAATAAAAAATATTCTTATTAAAAAGTTATTCTAATACGCCTTTCAACAAAACACATGTGTTAAACCTTTTTGTTGCCACTACACAATGTTGTTATCCTTTAATCCGTTAACGATGTATTTCCAATAGGAGTTAGCTGTATGATATCTCTATATACCTAGCGATCTTTGTTACAGATCAGTTGTTCAATTGCTGTTTTATAACGAATAAACTATTGATGTATAGATCATTTGGTATTTTATACACATCAGACACATATTGTGAGAAAGTTTTCATAATTTGAACTCAAGTTGTTAGTAAGTTAAGTTTTAAAGAACTTTCTGATCAAATTAATTTAATACAATAAGGTGAGAGCGAGAGGTAAGGAGACATTCAACTACGAAAAAGATATATGTATAGAAAACTTTCAACAATTAAAATGTTAGAATTTTAGACTATGTTGTTTAAAATTGATGAATATATCAGGATAGATATAGTTTGCCACTATTGCTATTATTTCATATCATGAAATGGCGTAGCGAATTAAAAGGACAAACTGTAATGTTTAAACCGATTTTGTGGTTTTTATGTTTTGTCAATGGCTGGAAATCCTTTTAGTGTTAACGTTCAACTGATTTTCGTACAACTAAGGAACCTGTACCACAAATATTTTAAATTTAAAATTGTAATGTATGCCTAATAATGTTAAAAATAATTGATTTCAAACAAATGTTGTCTTTGACTATTCTTTTTAAAATTTTGTCAACGATTTTTATCTTAGGTATTTTTGTTTTAGTCACACATTGTATAAAATATACATTATTTCAGGCAAACGAAATCTACTACGATTATATTGTTTCAAAACAACCATAAACAATGTTTTATGAACCATCTATAAGTATAAAAGAGGATGTTTGTATATATACATATTTGGCAGTGATAAACTCAGACACCGCTGGACCGATTGCCACGAAACTTGGTACATACGTGTAGAATTTCATGGAATAGGTTTATACACCATCAATTTCGTGATCCGTCCAATCGGCTCCGCCCCAGTGGCTCTGGAGTTTCCCATGTTAGCCTTATAAGAAATGAAATTAATGAATCTTAACAGCTGTTTCAATTAAACAAGTTGGTTCTGTTCTATGATGCTCAATAGCATTAAAGTTACAAGGATTACCAACAGGGTGCAGCACTATTATTTCTTTTACATTTATTTATGACTAGCTGTGTACCCGTTCTACGCACGGGGATCTTATAGTAGGCCTAATCAGTTGAAACCTTCTTATATAAAAAACAGCAGTTGGTTTGCGTATTTTCAGATATGCTGGCCAAACTATTTATTATACATAACTTCATTTTATGTCGTTTGTTGTTATTCCGGATCGGTATGACAATCAATAAAAGGTTGAATTACCTGTGTCCGCTGGTCGATCCTAATGTATCCTATTACAGGAGATGCATTTCGGCGAAATTAAATCGCCATCATCAGTCCTAAAGGTCTTGAGCTTCCCCATTAGGTGCGTCTTGGAGTTTTTGAAACACATACACGAACTGTACACTTATACACATGACGAATAAAACATAAATACACAGTAGGCCTACTTTTATTTTTACTATAGACAAGTAGACGCGCGTCGTTCGTGTGCAGAGTCTCGACTGAAAACGCTCATTTAACAAATGTAAGTTTCCCAGCAATATACAGCACTGATTCAAGGTCTATTTCCCGGTTGTCAAAACTGAAGAACAATTTTATACACAAAGAATCTCTATTTTCATTTACTGTTACCCTACATATTATTGCACTTGCGATTAATTAAATCCGTTATGTAAGGAAAAACGTTTTTAATCTTAATTGGTTTGGATTTGCTTTCAAAACGTGATCGGAAATGGTTGCGGTATTTGTAAACAACATTCAATGTAAACATATCAGTGACAGCTAGAAGAAATAATCTTGATTTGAACAGCTGTTCGTTATTTCATAGAAGAATATGTGCTAAACATTGGGAGAAAACTTTACAAAAAATCGCATTAAATTGGGTTTTTAAACGTCCGTTATTTTATTTACAAAGTGGTGACGCCATATTTTAATGGCTAAAGACAATTTCGCCAATCCAGTGAATACATTAAAATGATTTGGAACTTGATAGGTACTCTCGTTTTTCAGGAGTAGGCCGCGTAAAATGGCTCTTGGGTCGTAACCACAGAAAACGTACTAGTAGTACGTTTTCTGTGGTCGTAACAGACATGAAGACAGACAGAAATTTAGATGAGACTTGTTTCGGTTTCTCTAATGTATAAAACGTAAAAATAACCTAAAAGTTTATGATTCTGAGCAATGTACAGACAAAACTCTAATTTTATTTATATAGATAGACAACAGCTAATTTGCGACCAAAAGGTGAGTGAGCATAGCGAACGAACTTCAACCTGGAGGCGAAAAAGCGTAGTGAACGAGCTAACCTGAAGGCAAGTAAGCGTAGCGAACGAGCTAACCTGAAGGCAGGTGAGGTCCAACCCAAAGATGAGTGAGCGTAGCGAACGAACTTCAACCAGGACGTGATTGAGCCATGCGAACGAGATCATCTTGAAAATTAAGAAGTTAAACGGGGCAAGTTAGCCCGCGGGTTACAGCTAGTATTGTATAAATAGAAGTCTGTTAGTCAAAACCAATCATATGTTTTTTGGTGATTTTTTTGTGTATTTACAATGTAAGCGTTTATATTATAATATTTATAATCTTACTTGTGGCTAAAGTGAGAAGTCAACAATTAAGACACACCTAAATAACTGGCTAAGTGTAGATAAATGTCATTCGTTGACTTAGCCTGTCTACATTAAGAACCCTCCATAACTCTTATGATCTTATTTCATTCGTTTCATTTGATTTCAAACCAAATAGAGGCTACGCAGCCTTAACTGTTGTTGGTTCTGTGAGAAGGCCAGCAACATTTACGGCATAATAGCAGATGTTCTATGACAGGCAGTTCAATTTATGACATTTATGATCACCGCTTCTCTGTCATGATGAGACGCGTTCACCTTGGAGTATAATTGTTCTCAGAACAAATTATATAATTAGGCTCTTTGGCCGCTCCGCGTTCTGCTGAAGTATGAGAGAAAAATCTTTATAACATTTTCTACGCGTCGCGTCGGATTCTTTGATAATTATTGGATTTCTACATCGTTGAAATACTGTGTTACTGTAAAATAACTAACCTGTATCTTTTGAACATATCAGGCCGACTTAATCGATGAAATACTGGGTTAAAGTAGCTAGTTGTTCAACAGCAAAACTGTTTTAGGTATTGTTATCATCAGTATTGTTTATCCAGTGGACTAAATTTCATAGAAAACAAGACGTTATGCAAATATATAACAAAATATGTTAGCCTTAATTTTTCCATTGAAAATAAGGTTTTTTATATGAAGTTTTATTTTCAGTAATATTCGGACATTGAAATGTTTATTGTCTAATATGTAAGAAATAAGTATGAGCCAGGTTTTAACTGCACGAACAATTATGGGTTTTTTGCTCATATCTCAACATATTTCGATGTTGTGTATGCCCTAATTGTAGTATTATTTAGCATATAATTTATATAACTAGTTTCATTGTGTATATGATTCAAGTTTGTATATTCAACTAAACAAACAACCTGAAAATTAAAACATGAATGTGATTAAGGTCATCTTCTTTTGTTGAAGTTGGTTTTAAATTAAAAGATGATGCTTTCGATAAAATGCATTACCTAAATTAATTACTTATCGAAATATAACGATAAGCATCTGAAATTGAAAAAGAAATCTGTACTGTTAAAAGTAAAAAGAAACATCTCTCATTGCTCTTGCGACTTTAGAATTTAAAGCCAATTCACGGTCAACAATAGCTATGCAGTTCCAATTGTTGTATAATAATGTTTAAGTTATAAGGGTAGGTTAAGTGTTCGTTTAAACTATAGATACCCTAGTTATTGTTGTCTTATCTAATTGTGCCTCTAGGTTACTGGGAGGTAGTTTAAAGCAACTATTGTAACTAGAGCTTCTTAACTATCTAGTTAAACCACTCTAAAGTTTATGATGTTCTTAAATCCCCTTCAAACTGGCTGGGTAAGTTCTTATTGAAGTCCAATCAAACTAGAGTTCAGTTTCAGTAGTTTAGCCATAGCTTAAATCCTTTTGTCAAACATTTTACAAGGTTTACCATTAATCAAATAAATTGTCTAAGGTTTGTTTTACCTTGCTAACTCGAGTGTTCTATTTTCACGGGTTAAGGAGGTAAAAAAGTATATGTTTATGAAAAAGTTTATTGTTTTTACAGTAAAGACTTACCATAAACCAATACGCAATAGTTTGACCAATATTAATGCTTGTTCTACGGAACAAGTCAGTTTTCTGTGGTGTATCTTTAATAATATGTCGTATTGCTGTTTTAAGTATAGTGAAGCAAGCTGGTGTAGTGGTCAAGCACAGGTCTTATGTCCCACAGGTCCCAGGTTCAAGTCCCGTCAATTACCAAAGAATTGTATCTATGAGATAATGCTGCGACCCCTTAGGACGTTCCTGGACAGAGCCTAACATCCTAGGATGTGATGTTTGATGTATTCACAACATACAGGGTGTTTTTTACTTGGTTCTTTATTATTGTAAAAACTGCAATAGATAGAAATATTCTGTTTGCGGGAATTGTCTATTGACGTAGGAACAACAATTGTTGTGAATTTAATGCGAAGTTCCCGTTCACCCCGTTTCTCCTCCTACCCTTAACTTAAAATGTTTAAACTGTAAGGTACCCCTTTTGACGTATCAAACGTGAGAGCATGGAAAAAGAAAAAGAATGGCACAAACTAGAGATCTCCACGTCAATCCTATCAAAAGTTATGGCAGTTCAAAATTTGAACTTTTCGTCCCCTTTTTACTTTTTGTTTTAAACGGTTGTAGCTCGAAAACGGTAAGAGCTAGCAAACATTTGAAAGAATATTCATGTTAGGAATTAAATTTTTTTACAAAACAGGATAACGCATTTCTGCACCTTCATAAACCGCCCTACTTCTAAATTTAGTAATACTTGTCGGACTATTTACGTTTTTTTATTGAACAAGCATGCCAGCTAGTCATACTTTTGAAAAGTGCTTGTGCGATAAAAACCCGTAAAAAGTCCGAGAAATTTTACAAATTTTAGAATTAGGACGAAAAATGCAAATTTTGTAATCCCATACATAACATTTTGGATTCTAGTTTGTACCATTATTTTTCTTATTTTCTGCTTTCACATTTGACATGTCAAAAGGAGTACCTTGCATTTTAAAAAATTTAAGTTTAGGGTAGGGGGTATGGGAACTTCACACTAAGTTAATTGAGGTCCCTACGTCAATACAAACTGCATATTTCTATTGCAGTTTTTACATAAATAAAGAAGCAAGTAAAAAACAAAAAAAAAACTAAAAAACACACCCTGTATAATACAATATTATTAGTTATAGTCACACATGTTTAAATGTCCTCTTTAAAAAAATCCTTCCAAACAGGCCATCGGACAGGAAAATCCAATGATGACATAATTTATCATAATCAAGGATTCTTCCTAATCTTGAATCTCGATGTTGTAGATAGAAAGAACAATATGACTCACCTGGTAAGCCCTGTCATTAGATGACTGTTGGCTTATAAACTAGAAATGGGAAAACTCTCATTGGTTAACGTTTTCTAATATAAACAACATTGAACCGTTGGTCGGCCATCAGTGCACATAATCAATTGTATCTAAATAATTGTTTATATGTTTATTGATTTATTTATTGCACAATATACTTTATACTTTATAGGTAATTTTTTTTGGAGGTTGTTGAAATAACGCGTAGCGGGGTAAGCAGGACCCGATTCCACATACCAAAACAAGTTGGAAAAATTAAAATTTTCGATTTCGAGAAATTTTTGCCGTAACCTGCCATTTATCAATCGTTTAACATTAATGAATACCTCAAGGCTATTTTGTAATATTATTGGGACACTTAGTACAAACCATAGGATTTAGTTTTTTAAAGTTATTTATACATTTTTACCAAAATATTTAAATTTCAAGGTGCTTAAGCCATCTTTAAGTGCTCTTTTTAAGCCATCTTTCACGAAAACGATAAATTAATCCAAATTATTATAAACCACATCAAGTTTAAAGCTATTTAAGTCCAAATGTAATGTTTAAGTAAATAAAATATCCAAAAATCTTCTGTTTGTCAAGTTATTTTATCAGTTGAAGTGTGTCTAAAATTGTTACCAGTATTTACAAATAAATAATGTGCTAAAGTGTATGGAATATTTTTAAAGTTATGAAACACTTAATTTTTTAAAAATAAAAATAATATTACTAACAAATTTCAATATCTTGATTGTTTGGTAATCAATTTTTACAATTGAAGCGTATTTAATTGGACTTTAAATAATATAGTATTTAATTCCAAAGTGTATTTTTTTAGTCAATATAGGCTTAACAAAATTGGTTCCTCTGTAAAAATAATTTAGACCAAACTAACATTTTGTTATTTAATTTGGTTTTTGAGCGTTGTAATAGAGTTTTTGACACCCACTGCTATCAAAAGGTAGTATGTAACCCTATTTGAGACATTAAGACAAATCCTCCTTTTAACAAAACTAAAATTGTGGAAATCCTTATCGATATGAAACAATTTCAATTTTAAAGATGTGTATGCTCAAATCCTTTTTACTGAGGTTCGGCACAAGGTGTAAATTTATTTGATACGTCCCCTAGGACTATTAAATAAAAAAAAATTATTGTGATAACTAAATATATCTGTTAGACAACCAGTAGCACTCAGTGAAGAGATTTTGTTAATTCGTCATCTTATACATATTTTAAAAATATACAAGGATACACAAGTCAACAATTGAATCCAGAGTACATTCTTCAATTGGCATCAAAACATATTAATGAGCTTTAAACGATTGGATTGTGTTTTAAAAGCAATAAACAAGACCAGTATATCGAACTGTAAATTGTTTTTGCAGTTAACATCGTTTGCAATTGAAGCGACCAAATGATGGGTTGGGTAAATAGTTAACAACAACACATCGAGTTGTTATGTAATGCGAGTCGATTGGATATCTGTTTACCATGTTAATGATCGTCGAATATCGGATCAGTTAAAATCGATCGGATCATCCGATATTTGTCCAGATTTTTCGTTGCTTTTCGGGAAAATAGTCAGTCGATAATACAAGCCCACTGGAAAACGTATGAAGTAAAATGTTTTGTTTTAAAACCAATGTAATACTATTGTACTTGAAAACTAAAAAAAAATAAAAATAAAAATAAGCCTATAAATAAACACAAAATTCAAAATTAAAGTTTAAATATTTTAATGTCAGGATATGTGTGTTAGAGTTATACAGTTGAAGCTTATACCTGTTGGTTGATTGGCTAGATGAGTTTCAAAACAATTTTAAAAAGATATAATTAACCAAAATTAAGAGCTTACACAGACATTTGCCTCGATGCAAACTAACCCAGTGTATAAAATAGCATCGAGGCAGACACAAAGATACGTTAGACACAATGGTTAAGGTAGGGAATTAGAGGAAATAGGTTCCGTTTAAACCTCCTGCAAAGATAATCTCACTAATTACAGCTTAGGCTGCTCTTTCCGCTTGGGGATTCTCAGCTGTGCGTTTTGTGTCATTGATGTTAATTATTGAAAAGAAAAACTAACTTTTTATATTGCCAAAGAATCAATGACAACGTCATTGTATTTTAAATTACTATGATTAAATAGTTATGTGAGGATTGAAAAGTATTTTTTATATTTTATTTACTTAGTGACAGTTTCTTTGACTTAGGAGACTTATTTGTATTTCCAAACAGGACTTTGATAAATTTACTCATTAGCTATTCTTTTATGGCACAAACTGTTAGGTCTATAATACAAATATTAGTTTTTATAACCTGTATACACAGCAAAACGGAAGTTTTACGAAAAAAAAACTTTAAAACTTTAATGAAAGTTGGTTTTATATCATTTGAATTTCTTTTGCATTACCTGAAGTTATTTTCTATCTTAGTTTCCTAATGATATATTTTAAAAAGATAAATTAAAAGATTTTGTTAACTTATTGAATTAACATCAACAATGTTCTTGTTCTAAATACTAATACTTCAGATAAAATACACCAAAATTAAAATACAAAATTATAGATTGGAACAGATATTTCCTACTTATAAGTTTTGAAAGCTATAATATATATAAGGAATATATCACATTTACCACATGCATAGTTAATTATCTTCATAGTCAATTAAACAAGCTTCATTGAAAGGAGTTTAAAACAGTTCAATTCAATTAAGTAAATTACATCAGGAACAATAGACCCTTGTACAATGTAAATGCTTAGAATGTTCATCCGAGTTGATCTCCTATTACGTTTAATCGGCGTTTACAGCAATAAAATACTGGGATCCTTCGCAAGGGTCTACCTTAGAAGTAAAGGTCTAAGAAATGCGATACGTACGGTAAGAAAGTTCAGATGGCGTTTAAGAATAAAATTATCTATTACATAATGTAAGAAATGGTTTTATTACGTCACTTATATTACAATAAAGCTGGAAGAAATAAAATATTATTTTTTTTTAGATAAGTTGTTAAAATAAACCTCGATAACTAATTTCTTTTAATCATTGTAAAAAGTAAGCTACATTTTGACATTCATTTAAGTAAAGCACAGCTTTTATTTAAAGAAATCTCAGAAATGATTTGTATCAGCAATCTGACACATACTTACTCTCAATAGCTATTCAACATCCTTTATCATAAGCAACTAATAGAAGTAACCATGATATTTTATGGGGGATATCATAAGTGTTGCAACTTTTGAACTATAATTTTGACAGGATTTAGCGTACAATCATAAGGACCATTACATACTCAATTTTAATTAAAACCAGACGAGGCATTTAAGAAAGTCTGATTTTCGCATTATTTTATGGGGTTTTGAAGAGAAATCACATAAATTACAAAACATTTTAACCGTACTTATTTCAGCAATAGGGGTTGTATTGTTTTGTTTAGAGTAAAAAGGACTTAAACATACTAAATGTTAAGCAAAATCGTTTTGCCTTTTTTGTAAAAAATGTATTTATTGAAAAATCACTATTAAAAATCAAAATTTTCAAAATTGGAAAATGACACACGCACAGGCATTACCACTGACTTTGGAAATCCATTTTTTTTGTTCAGGGGGACCCAAAAAGTATACGTTAACCAAAAACTCAAACTCGAAAATTTGGGAAGGGAGGAAAGTAAATAACACTTTATTCTTTTACTTTAACACTGCTCAATTAATCAAAACTGTACATAAAACACAAAACCTTTTATTTGTATGAGTAACATATTCTAAAAGAATGTATTGCCAATAAAACTTCCTTGAAAGTCATCGTGAGAATCATTTTGATTAAGGGTTTCTACTATCGAACCCTTCCACTTCAAGTTCTCATGTGTAAAACTCAGGTTCAGTTAATTTATTGTGTTATTTGACATATACATTTTTCATTTATAAACTCTATTTATGAATCGAATGGAACCAAAATATAAACAGCACAAATAAATATAAGCAATTTACACTGCTGGCATCATAAACAATTAGAACACTGCCTAACTACTTATACCACAACAACATTGGCAAACAATGTAATAGTCACAGTAAATATGAAAACATCATCCAATTGTGTTTGCACACCAAATATTAGTCGGGCAGATGTTTTAATTATTGCAGAGATTCACAGAAAATATTGCAATTCAGTTTATTCTACGAAATGATTAAACCCGTGTATATTGTACTAATCTAGAACTGATGGAATAATGAATTTTTATTCCACACATAAATTCCAACTCAAATATGAAATAAATACCTTGATGTTATATTAATATCTCCTTATCAAGCTTAGCCTGTAATGTTGTCTACTCCATAAAACATCCTCATTTTGAAATATTTTAAAATCAAGATAAGTTATAAGTATTAATACATTTAACTACAACATTAATTAAAAACAAAATATATATGCCCGTAAAAACGCAATACGTTATCAAATATTCTTAAACAAATGGATAACGCACAGCATTATTGGTTATTAGAAAACATCATTGTTATTGTTCAGTTCAAACTTCCTTAAGATACTCATCAATTCCACATGCCTTAAGCACTTGGCTAAGTTTAAGGGGTTCATTAAGCACTACATTGTTTTCCCCTTAGATGTAATGTACACTGTAATGTGTATCAAAATATTGTTGTTTTGTCTTTAACAGTTTACAATTCGTTCTAATTTTGTTGTCCCATTCTAGTAATAAGTTAATAGTGTAAGTATAACATTTGGCATTTATTAGTGGCTCTGTTTGAAAATGGTTATGATTAAAAACTACAATTGTTTTTGGTGCAATTTTGTTTTGAGGGGTAGTTTTAAAATTCGGTTAAAACTTTTTACTCATAATTTTACAACGTTTTTCTTGTAATTCTTGATGTTAAAAGAATTTTTAAAAAAACTTGCAGCGTTATTAGTACTACGGACCTTGTAAACAAGCGTATTTCTTTGACTAAGTTGTCCTACACACGCTGTCAAATTACAACAGTTCAACTTCTGAATGTAGTACACTTCCTATCAACAACTTCAACAAATGTTTAGCTGTATTCAGTGATGGTATAGTCTTTATGGGCAATATCACTATGTAATGAAATACAGTCGAACTGAAAATTCAGGAGTAGAATGTTTCTTAGTTTAACGTAGTAGCCTTTGAAATTTTAACTGTACTTAGGTATCTGCGATTTATTTGAGTAAAAATTGCTATCAAACCTGCCACTAAATATACACAACATTTTTCATTTTCCATTTCAACGAGGATTTAAGTGACACAAATTTACGTTTTGCACAATCAATATTCTTCACATTTTTGGCCTCTCAAGTATATATAATGAGGGTAAATTGTGATGTTTTTTATTAATATTTCAGGACTTAGCAAAAGGTTTGAGGGAAATTTAGGAAGGTTCAACAATACCCAAAACGTCACGACCTTCGTTAGAGTGAATTGCATGCAATAGTCAAGCCATTTAATTTCTCGTGATATTGTCGGTTATAAATGGTATTTTAAGTTTCTATTTATTCTTATAAACATATATTTCTCATTGTTTTTGGTAATTTATTCTTATTTTTGGCAGATCTTATAAAATTACAAAAAACCTGATTATGATTTAAATAGCTACACAAAGACGAATTATTTGTGATTGTTCCCCTCTTTAAAAACCTTAACATATTTTAATTAAATAATTATCTTTGCTTAATACCAATGTGCAAATATTTAATGAAATCAGTGTAATTAAATATCTCAAACATAAATCCACAAAGTAGTTTTTGCGAAGAAAACTATCCCGTTATGTATCAAAAAGTATTCTATTTAACGTATTCTATTTAAGTATTTTAAGTATTTAAGTATTTATTTAAGTAGGTATTTAAGTATGTATTTAAGTAAGCAAGTAAGTATTTAATTATTTATTTAAGTTGTTTTAAGTTATAATATTTTAATTAAGTTTTCTATTTAAGTATTTCTATTCTGATTATGTTTAACTTTGTACATTGCTATTAAGCAAACATAATTTTTTGATTAGAGTATTTTTATTTTTAAGTTTTCTAATACATTACTCGACTTTCTACTATTTGTATTATAATGACGATGCGTGATAAGATACTTCTAACTGGCAAAGAATGTTTTTTTTTTCACATTTGAAGAGCGTTTTACGGCCTTTGTTGATTCTGTCGCCTAGTGGTTAGCGTTTCAACCGAACGGACGGGTTCAATTCCCTGCACATCCACAAAACATTAATGTTTTTCGGACTGTTTTACATAAAAGTTGTAGGGTAGCTCAGTGGTTATAGTGCTCGCATAGTAATCAAAACGTCACCGGTTAGATCCTGAGATAAGTGGGTAGATTTTTGATGGTTCGAAACTGGACCTAGCTGTCCTTTATCATTTGGCTTTTAAAAAAGCTCTGATTAATGAAACAGCTGGTCTTAGTAACAAAGCAATGCATCAAACTCCATTCTACACTCATTCTTCACTCAAAATGCATTTATACGCACATAGGTGGCACCCCATCTCAAATGGGGGAGCGAGCTGGTCTAGTGGTTAGAGCGCGGGACTTCAGTTCCATTCGGGGTTGAAATCTTGTAATGTGAAAAATTATTCCGGGCTCGTGCAAATAAAAAAAAAACCATCTCAAATGGTAACTATAATAATTAAGTGTTTGAACTGATTCAAAACAAATACCGTTGGTGTAAACACAATCAAAGCAAGAAAACTCCCCGGTTCATGAAATGTCATGATAGATCTACAGCAAAAGGAAGCTTCCAAAGACTAAGTCTCGCACTCTAACTACTTAAACAGACTTAACAACTTAGATTAAAAGAATATCGTGTTTTCCTTTTACCTGGTATTTTGTATATCCAACAGAGTACTATCACCAGCACTGCGATGCCCATGGTAGCAACCTCCTCAACGTCCACTCACTAACTGTAGTACCCTTGACTCTAGACACTTCCTGTTCCCAGTCTGGCCAATCCAGCCAAGAGTCGCAGTCAAGGATATGTGAATATGATCCAACAAAAACATGTATTCATCTGGAAACCTTGACGGTTTTGTGAATCGCATCCAAGCAACTTCTTTGTTTGTGGAAAAAGTGTTATTGGTAAGATTCTCTTTGTTCAACTGTCATATTACTAACCGTACAGCTACATGATATACAACATGGTAATAAGATGTTGTTTATTATGGCCGAGAAGTTTGTTTTATAGCTAGTAAAATTTGTATAATAATTCATTGGAATAGCAACAAACTGCAATAACGACCAAATTGGGTTGTTGTTAACGTTACAAAACCTCTTTAACTTATTTATTTGTAGTTGTATCCACACTCTTTGGCTATTGAAAAATAAAGAATTTCTCTTTCAACTAACTGTATTTGTACTCTATTCTAATTGTAAAACATACAAGCTTTGACTGCTAATCTGCAAAATACAAAAAAACACAATGCAATATTTATGTAAAAATATAACATTTTATCATAACAACTTCGGATTTATCCTGCTAATCTCCTATTACAATCTTTGTATAAAAGATAAGTTCCTGGCTCATTGCCAAGGATTATCTTGAAGGCAGACAAAACATATTAAATAAGATTGCCTAGCTTACCTTCGAAGGGCAAATTGAATTATAGCTGATTATATCTGAACCATGACTATTACCATAGGTATTTTAGTGCCATTGTTTATACGATTCAAAAGTCGCGAAATTAATATTGAACTTTGTAAAAACATAGGCATTGACTAAAGTTTGTGATCTGTTATTACTTTACCAGTCTAGGTGACCGAGGAGTTTAGTGCTCGCCTTATACCATAAGGTTCACTAATACGAAACGATATAGTTTATAGAATCTAATGCAATTTTTATTAAGGCTATCGACTTAATTATGCAATCTTGCAAAAGTTTGATTGTATATAGTGATAAAACCAAGACTTGAACTATTTCTAACAACCCAGATTCCGATGGTGTAGAACAAGCAATTGAAACAAATAAAATATGAAAAAACTAATTTAGTGAAACATGCATTGCAAAAACGGTTATTTTCTGAACATCGTGGAATTATAATCCAAACTACATGTATACCAGATAAGGTAATTTGTTCACACATACTTAATACTAAACAACGCGACTAGAAAAAGCCAATTAAAATGCTATTTAGGGGATTTAGATCAAATAATCTTCTTAAAAAATTTATTTTTTACACAATAGCCTACCTTGAAAATACATGTAAATTTAAAATGAAGAAAAAATTTCCATGAAATATTTAAAGAGTTCCAATACGCTTTTGGATATTTTGCCGTTGATTTTCAGGCCCATTATGATCAAGTAGGATACGTTTTCGAATATTTGTTGTTTACCTGTAAATGCTACAATTCTACAAAACCTAAAATATTTCACCTTTTTGTAGACACAAATTATATAATACTTTTAGTCCCTACGTATGATAATTCACATTTAGCATTGTAGGGTAAATTTGATGAATATTTGCTCACTGGAGATTCGATTAAAAAGATATACATTTTGAACCGTGTTAAACAATTGCTTGTAATGTAAACTGTAGTTCTAAAGCTTCAGTTTGACAATGACTGATTGAACACTAAACCACAAACATCCATCACGATTTTATGGTTGAATTCCTTTATCCTTCAAGCGGCTTGTTTTAATGATTGCTTAAATATTTTAATATTTATTCGTAATTTATGGCTTTAAGCCTATTCGTTCGTGATATCCAATTTCCTAAATATTGAAACTGAGTAATAATTTTAGTTATTACATGTAATTACGGAATATAATATTTTGCTGGCATAGTTATTTACAGTAATTCATTTTCCTTGTTCGCCTTCTAGTAACAGGTATACATCTAACAATTAAATGCTTCATTGAAGATAAATTACTCTCAAATTAAATAAAGTTGTTGAAATATGAAATAAGCAATGTAGCCTATCTTACATATCTGAAATATATATAAATATAAATTTTCCTTAGCATAGTAGATGTGCAATTTTAATGGAAGTTTTTCTTTCAGTGAACGTTTAAGCTCGAGTACTATCCCTGCGGCAAGATAAAGGTACGCTTAGAAACAATAGCTCAAACTGGGAATTAGAGACGAATAGGCTCGGCTTAAACCGTCTTCAAAGATAATCCTTGTGATTGTACATCTTAAGCATACGTCGCTGAGAAACTTCTAACGAACACAGTTTGTGCGTTGTTCAGTGGAATATGTTCTCAAACGGTTAAAATCACAATAGTCATCAGCATACAGATTACAGTTCCTAGCTATGAAAAATGCAATAGCTTTATAATGTGATTTTATTTTGAACTTAACGTGTTAGTAAATGGACGAGTAAGCTTGTATGGTTTACCTTGGCAAACAAACTAACATATTTTACATACATACATACATGATACATGATCTCTCCGTCCGTAGTCCTTCGCCTTAAGGAATTGGACAGGTCAGGGTTAATACAAAGAATAACCAAACTTAAATACTAGTTTTTGTCGCCGTTAAGGTAGCTTAACTCCACTAGATATTTTTTCAATTCTAATTTGAATTTTGTTAAACTCTGAATTTCAAGTATTTTTTTTTTTTTAGTGCCTGGTACAATTTCATTCCCATATAATTTGGTTTGTGTTCAAATGTTGTGAGTTTATGTTGAACAAATCTTTTGCTGTACCGTGAGTGGTTTAAGGTAAAAATTGTAAACTGTATGTGAGCTCCTGTATATTTAATATTTAGATTCACACAAAGAGTTCGCGATAATATTTGTTATTAACTCTAAAATTGAAAAGAAACTGAATCAGTTGGAATTCAACCAATATTGATGGATTAATTTTATACTGTAATCTAATTTATAGGGTAAACAAAACGTCAGCAATAGGAGTTTTAATGAAAAATGTACTTCACTCTACGATATGTATCTCTATATAATTTACTTAAACATACCGTAGAATTTGTTTCCAAAATACTGGAAATAATCAATGTAATGTGATTAGTTAATTCATCTGTCGATAATCCACGTTACTGAATTGATTGACGTTTGTATGCAATATATGCAATGTTACTAATGTTATGTTAATCGTTCCGCATGATTAAATGTTACATGTAACATGATTTGCTTTGAGATGCTTCCAGACTATGCAACGTTCATCTGGTTAACCATTGAAGTGTGATCATGAAGCATGATAAAGTAATTGCTTCTATTGATGGCAAACTATTATAACAAGTTCTAAGTACTGTGTAAATTTTGTCCCTATTAGCAGTTATAGGATAAAGTAGTCTCTGTCGATAAACAAATCGAATTGATGGTATAAATTACAACTGATGTATTATAAAAATGGAGAAATCGATGACTGAAAACAATTACAGGGAACACTGAAACACTTTGTCTTGACTCCGGTGTAATAATCGTCTCTTGAAAGAAAATGTGTGTAATTAAGTCTTGAAACATTGATTATACTAAATAACAACATTTCGTATCGAATTGCAGCATGTTCATAGACTTTGGTTTGATTATTATTTATATTATCTGTGGCAATGTTCAGTAAATGTTTAACAAAATGCTATATAATCTAGAAAGAGTGTTTGAAAGAAGAGGCGAGGAGATTTATTCAAGCTACGCGAGTTTCCACTTTGGATCATTGATTGTGGGAGTGTTTCCTAAACTGATTGCGAGAAAACTTTCAGTCAAATAGTCATCACTCCATTATATTGTGATCTCTTACATCTTTAAATACTATCATAATCTCTTACATCTTTAAATACTATCATTATGATAGTTCATTATGGTAGTTTAAAGATGTAAGAGATCACAATAATCATAGATTAAAGGGATGGACATGTCTACTCTTTAATGTGTGATACTATTTGTAAACATTTTCCCCGCGGTTGTATTCTTGAATATACTCTGAAACTAGTATAACAAAGTGGCGGGATTCAATCTCTTAGTCTATTTGGTATCTCATATGGTTGTCACAATAAAACACTGTTTTCCTACCTCTGTATGAGGGTAATACAAATTCCATACCTGAAACAGTACACACAATAAATCTTTGCCGCTCTAGAGCGGGAATGGATCATTTCCTCTCTAGAGCGGGAATGGATCATTTCCTCTCTAGAGCGGGAATGGATTATTTCCACTCAAGAGCGGGAATGGTTCATTCTCACTTTTTAATCAGCTGATATAACTGTTGTCATTTCAAGACCAACCACAGCTGCGGATCTTAAAACTTAGCTGCGGACCTTAGTTAACAACCGGTAAGCATATAACATAACCTTAAAAAGCAGACAGAACCTAAATGACATTTTGCATCAAAAAAGTGTGTTATTAGGTAATAATGGTGGCATTTAAAATTTTGAGTGTATTACAAGCACAGTCATTCATTGCCGCTCGAGAACTGTAGATGGCCTCACGAAGCTAAAAAATACACACTAATACACTACTAGCCATTATAAACGAATCTACATCCATACACTACATCCATACTATATCCATATACTTTCAGCTATTTCCTATCTGGGTTTATCTTGGCAATAGGTTAATTTTTGACTACAATAATAGCTGTACGCGATATTTGTAATTGGAAGATACAGAAAATATAAAATATTCTATCAGTTATTTAGCTAGAATAACTCCCGGCTTTAAGTTGTAAAGTATTCAACCATAAACGCGTGATGGATGTTTGTGGTTTAGTGTTCAATCAGTCATTGTCAAACTGGAGCTTAACGGTTTACATTTAAGCCATTGTTTAACACAGTTTCATATTCATTTTCCTCGTTTTCTAATTCTATCCTTATTAATAACAATGAAAAATTTACGACGATAACACTTAACCCTTTGCTTTATCCAGTTGCAGTTAAATGATAACCAGTCGATAAAAATGTATTATGTAATAACTATTCAAAATATACTCTTTCATTTTTTTACATGCTCATAATGATAAGTCATAAGTCGTTTATTCAGCAAAATTAACATAAAATGCATTAGCTACGTCAACAAAACAAAATAAAATACAATATTTACATAAAAAAAACTCTCTTGTATAAATTAAAACTGTCAACTATGCTACTATATTTACCCCACCAGTTCTAGGGCAAAGAAATTCACGAACGCTGCAGAAGGCATTATCCAGCAAAAAAATGCTTTAGTTTTTTCTGAAATCTATTTAAATCCTGTTCGGTCTTTAAGGAAGGAGGAAGGTTATTGAAAAGCTTGACAGCATTGTACTAAAAGTTTTTTTGGAAGAATGAAGTTGAGTGCTTAGGAATTGCAAGGTCGGAAGAATTACGAAGTGGATATCTATTGTTGATCTGTGAACAAAAAGAAGATATATTTTTTCTGGTGAAGGATAGTGTTTCAAAAATGTATATGGATGGGAAGGTTAGAATTCGGAATTTTTGGAAAATGTCTTTGCAGGATTGTCGTTTAGGTAGGGAAAATATGATGCGGATGGCTTTCAATTGTTGTCGGAAAAGAAACTTCGTCTTTTCACTTTCACCACCCCAGACAGGGACAGCATAGGATAAATATGGATATACAAGACCATAATAAGCAGACAGGAGGACTTCTGAATTTACTGTTTGGCTAAGCATACGTAGCATGGAAATACCAACTGATATTTTTGTTGTGACATGTTTGATACGTTTGATGATTTTATAGCAATTGGCCACGTGAACTTAAACTTGAAAAAATAGTCCATCTAATACTCCTTAAATTGTATAAAATTAAACTTATGTATGCAATGGTTTTTAATTGGACCTCAAATAAAGCAATAGATGACTTGTATCTGTGAGTATAAAAAAGCATATAAAACTCACATTCATACACACACACACACACACACATTCTTATATGAAGTAAGTAATAGTGAAAAGATTAAAAAAATATGATCTGCCCTATTCAATGCATTATTAAAAAAACATAAGTACGCCTTTGTACCTTTGTAAATTCGATGATGACACAATACTAAGTTACATTCAATATGATCCGTTTAAGAGAAGACGCTGTCATATTAATGCACTTAGTAATTATAAACTTGTGATTGTGATCAGGCTGCCTACGGAACTAAGGTTGGTATCCCATTACAGTTTAGATTGCAGTAATAACATTTTGATAATTAGAATTGACACCATTTAATATTGTTTACGCTCATATTCAGAATGTTTGACATTTTTTTTCAGGTAATAAATATTTTGTGCAATGACATGTAAAATACTGTTGTATATAAGTAGAGTTAATTTTCACTAAAATGCTCCAAGCAAGATGCATTTCTAAGAAACGAAGAAATGAAATGTCTTTATTGCTTTTTTATAATTCATATAAATATTTATTACGATATTTATAATTCAATCCAATTTGCTATTTACATTAATTATATTGTTAAAAAGTGTCTTTATGATAGTTAATCCAGGATTTTACTAAGTTTACACTCCTATTTTGAAAATAGTATTCTCAAACCATACGGGTTATATTAATGTATTTTATTTGCATTTATTAACTATGATCCCACTAGGGGTACGTGATTGTATATGGTACGTAAGTATCCAATGATTAGAATTTCAAGCCGTGTAACTATCAAATTTTTATTTAAGAGAAATATAAAACATGGCACATATACTCGAAATGTGCCATTGTAGTTTTTTAATCTTCCCGCTACAAACAAAAAAGTCAAATATATTTACAGTTCATTTTATCGATATAATTAATTTACATATTTAAAACACAATAAAACTTGTATTTACCCGAGAAAAGAATGTACAACATTTATTTCTCTCTAATAAATAAAATGTGTAACTGAATCCATCAACAATGAAACGTAATTATTCACTGAATATAATTTCCACTGTGTGACAATTTGCATTCATGTCACACATTACTCAGGTGGTAAAATGGCGCTGACATAACCTGATGTGGAACTGAGTAATTGAATCTGTCAACGGTTGGAACAAAGGAACGGTTCAATGTAACTGTTCTTTTACATGCTGATTGTAAGTCTTATTCAAGCTTTTCCTCCTGTTTTCCTCCATTACCGCATGTTCTCCTAGTTTCATTATTTAAGCCATCTTTTTATTGTAGTCCAATCATTGTCAAACGATCACCTTTTTTTTGCCTTCTTGTTATTGTTAAGTTTTCTTTAATAATTTATATTTGCACTGTTAAATTTTCAATTCATTTTTGATAACCTTTCATCTCGGTTCATGTTCCTCCCAATGTTGTTACATTCACCATTAGCACTTAAGTTACAATCAATCATTGTCAGACTCTCATTGTCCATACTTGTTATTGTTAAGTTTTTATATTTTATTGCACTGTTAAATATTCAAATTTTTATATTTTCCTTTTCGATCCTATATTTAGTGAAGCAGGCTGTTAATGTTAGTTCAATTTTAAGACCATTGCATGTTTTTTTTTTCTCTCTCTCTTGTTTGCCGATGTTGTATGTTCATAGAATATATATTTGTTTTTCATTTTTCATTACTCAGTTGCGAATCATTAGTGTTAGTGGTGTTAGCATGTACTCATAAAGCACAACCAAATAGCAAGATGTAAATCTTATAGCATGTTAATAGTATTATTGATCCACAAATTGTTATTGCATGTAATTGATTGTACAAATGGCGATTTTGCCGTAAATAAATAAATAAATAAATAAATAAAAAGCTTGTGTCGTTTTCCGTACTCTAATTTAATATGGCCTGTACATAATTTCGACTCGTTACATAGTTTAGCTTTCAGTATATCACATGACTATTTACCATCTTTTCCTAACAGTTATGTTTGGATCTTTAGTTAGGAATGCGATATTCACAAGCCGGTGAACGATTGTAAACGTTTTCCTAAATCGTAAAATACTCTGTCGATTAAACAAAGTAGTTTTTTACAAAGAATTCTAAACTTGATTGATTTTTGCCCAATTATGGTACCAATTTTCCGTATCCCTATGTATTTTAATTTAATTATTCACAATCACAGATCACAGTACTTAAAAATATAAGAATGTTTTTAATAACTTCGTGACCAGCGAGTTATACGAGTTATAAATTAACTGAAAGTACGAATATACGTCAAATAGCTCTTTAATAATATATTTACACTTAAACTGTTTACTTACAGGAAGGAAAATACATATGAAAAATCGTAAGTGGTGGTCGATTTCGATGCACTCCAATCATCATTACATCCAATAGGCGAATGACAAGAATCAAAATGGTGTCCCTTATATAGGCCTACTATTGGTGAACGGGTGGTAAAAGATTCGCCTATTGGGTCTGTTGATGATTGGAGTGTACAATCGAAATCGATCACCACTTACCATATGTTGTGTATATTTACCGTCGTATTGTTACCAGTGTATTTAGCGTATATTTCTAATTTTAATAATTTTCTTTCCAAAGTTCAAACATATAATGCACGAAACAAAAACAAAGGTAAGCCTACACGGGGACACAAAGTTTTAATTGACAGTTGTCGTAGGTCTACACAGAGCCGTTACATTGTTTAGTTTTGAGGTTTGGCCTCGTCACTTGTTGAAAGTTAGGCTTTAAAATTGTTTTGGATTAGTTAATAGTTGTTGACACTTGTGCCTTTTCAATTGTAAGGTTTTTGGAAATCATTGGTAATGATCGCATTCATAAAGTTAAAATAATTCGTTAAAATGTAATACTCCCATATTGGTAACGAATTAACTTGTAAAATTATAGACCTATGCGTTTATTACCGTACTAGAGAGAAACCTGTTTAAAGTTTACTTGTTAGACAGTTTTATTTCCTCAACCAATTTTGAGAATATACGTTTAAGGTTCCCTGAAACAAGAAACCATAAATCTTGTTCGCCACTGATTTAAGAGGATCTTTCCAGCTTTGCAAAATATCACCCTTCATCCTCTTAGCTTTCAAGACTATCACACACTCTTTTATCGAAGCTCAAATAAGAGGAATAGTACAATAGGCTTCATCTTGTAATCAACAAGTATTATTACATGATATAACTAAATAAGTGCACGATCTAACTGGTGTACATGTATAGCGCTAAATAACATAAGGCTCTATAGTGCTGTCACTGATTTGTGTGGCCTCTGCGTATTTTGTATTAAATACCCGCAGCAAACCTGCCGACTAAGCGAATTTCCATTTGTCTGAATTGATTTTCAGTTAAATATATTTTAATAACATTAGGTTTAACGAGTACCTAGGTTTGCTACTACAAGGAAACTAATAAAGTGTGTTTTTGAGTAAAATATTGATAGCTTAGTACAAAATAAATAAATTTGCCAAGTTTGATCAAAATATATCCATAAACAAGCAAACTACAACATTTGACAATATTCTCCATAAGAATAACATGGGAATTTTAAATTTACAATTTTTTTAATTTTCTCCGTTACTAATAATCGAACAAAAATACTTTAATACACTAAATTATTTGTTTTTTTAAGCTCTTTAAAAAATTCTAATGAGAAATCGGGAAATTTTTTGTTTTGAGGGTCAAAAGTGAGGAAAACCAATTTTTACCCCATAAAACCCCCCGTAAAGTCACGTTCCCATGGTCCGATCGTGCTGGTTCGCGAACTCATTCAAGTTTATCCCGCTTTACACCTTTAAACCAAATTTCATCAAAATCGGACAAAAATTACTCAAGTTATCGCGTTCACGGACATATATATATATATATATATAAGTCTATATATATATATATATATATATACACACATATAAAAATTTGAACGAATGGTGTTTTTGGCCTCTGGGGACATCAAAATGAAAAAGTAAATCGGTCCCGGATCTAGGTCTTACCGTGCCACCTACGCTAATAGCTACTTCCCTATAGGGAAATTCGCTAATACAAAGCTCTAAAATATAAGTCTGGCTATTTAAAAAATACTAATAGGTAGATGGGCTTGCCGGGTATGCTTAAAGCCGGGTTTTCCTAGGCGCGGAAGCGGAGAGCGGAGAGAGGAACGGGTAGAGCGGACTCCACTTGTCTTAGGTAATTTAATGTTACCCCTTTTCCTAGAGGCGGAGCGGAATGCCATGTTAATTTCTTTTCCGCTCTCCGCGTTCCTCTCTCTGATCTCCACTTCCGCGCCTAGGAAAACCCAGCTTGCTAAGATTCTGATGACGGCAAGAGAAGTATGGAATACATATTTTAAATTTTTCATATTTTTATTTTTATTTCTCTTGCATATTTTCATATTTTTTCATATTGTCATATTTTAGAATTTTCATATTTTCATAGTTTTATATTTTCATATTTTTTAATTTTAATTTTTTTTATTTTCACATTTTCATATGTTCATATATTCACGTATGGAGTTCTGCTCAAAGTTTTACATACATTTTTGGACGTCCAGGTTTTGTCACAATAATATAAGAACCCATACAAATATTTTACCATATATTTTTCTAGTTTTCCGGGCTCGTGACAATGGAATACACACAAGATCCAGTCTGAAACGCATTTTTGTAATATTGTGATTTTGTATTCCCATCCATTCTAGATAAAACCTTACTGCATCACAAGTGTGGGCCATAATAAGTAGTGATCAAATCGAAATAGTTGTAAGTTCAACAAGATAATTTTGAATGGCGTTGAAATATAACTAAGAGTAGTGTTAAAAGATTATAGACCACGGTTGTGAACGAATAAATGTTTAAATATATAACTATTGTCAACGTCCAATTCTTGTGTTGATGTTTCGGTATACATTTCAAGCAAAAATATATTTAATTACACTTTATGATTTTTAAGGATACTAGGCTACAGTGATAATATAGACGACAGAAGTAAAATATACGTTTATTATAATAATCAGGTGTTTATCTTAATTATTATCCGCTAATCGCAGATAAAGAATAAAAAATAAAAAAAAACAGCGACAACTTATGAATTAACACATGAATCCTGTGTCAATATATTTTACAGAGCTGCCACACTCTAAACGGTAAGGTACAATTATAAGTCTTTTAGGATTTGAAGGCGTACAAGTAATAGTGTCAACGTTTTACCATTAAAGCTTGAACCAAGATTGGGCAATGAAATACCTAATGGAACATTTAATGAAACACTATATGTATAGTTTAGATTCTCTAGATATATTTTAAACTGGTTTCAAAACTAACCTTTATAACTCTGGTGCAAAGGAATGTTTTAAACAACGCTATCCTTAGCATTATGCTTTCAAGTTAAGATTAATGTGTTTGAAAATATTAACATTGTGACAGTATTTCTAGTCATTATTAAAAGTAAAAGATGAAAAATACAAATAAAAGAATACTGTTTAATATCCTACTCTAAAAAACAATAAGCAAATTTTCCCTTTATAATACTTGCATAATGGTGGATGTAGATTTAATTTTTTTGATATAGTGTGTTTAAAATTAGACAAAATAAAATTCGTTTAATTTCGTTAAATTAATTAAATTAATTTAATTCGTTTAATTTACTTAATTTTGAAGTAAAATGATGGACATAACTTTTGTGTTAGGTTGCATAAGGTACTAAATTTCATGAAAAATTTGAGTTAATTTCCATGTAAACAATAATGTTCAAATTTAGGTTTGCTAAATAATAAGAAAAAGATTACTCATTGAAAACTATAATCTTGTTATTGGTGTTCTATTTTAGTATAACTGAGTTACTAGAAGGTAGTTTAAAGTGTCTATTGTAACTAGAGCTTCTTAACTATCTAGTTAAACCACTCTAAAGTTTATGATGATCTCCAATCCCCTTCAAACTGTCTGGGTAACTAAGTTCTTATTGAAGTCAAACCAAACTCTAGTTCAGTTTCAGTAGTTAGCCATAACTTAGATCCTTTCAACAAACATTTTCGATATAGCTTAGTGAAAATACGATTCACCAAAGCCTTGTTTTAATATTGCTCCTTTAGTGTTATATTTTATCGTATTGATTAGATTAATTAAGTAACCTTTTAAGATGATTGACCTTTACATTGCCCTAGTACAAATATATTTAAGTAAGATATTCTCTACCTATGAAAACATAAACAATATGCCTTGAATGCTATACTATACATATAAACAACGAATTACACGTTTTATTCTTCCAATATAAAGTATAGCCAATTTAGGAATAATGAATCGAAAGAACTCTTTAGTCAATAAATAAATAGAGTAAAAGATTTTAATGTGGACGTGCCATTTTATTGTGTTAATTATACTAAGATATTTTGCGCTACCTGTAAAATAAATCCTTCAAGTATTTTAAGTAAATTTTAACGTTTATAGGGAGTAAACCTCGAATTAACTATATTGTAGGAAATGAAATTGTGTAAATATTATTCAGAAGCTATCTGTATATCATCGAAATGTTAAATCTACTGACAGGCATAAAGCATATAGGCTTTAAACCTAATTCCGTTTATGCAAAACAATAAACACAATTTTGTAACACGAGCTGAACATTGTTTTGTTTACATTATTATCGTTTGAATCGATGGTTTGAGTAAATGGTTTAACAATGACCCATCATGTTGTTCTATGTAATGCGAATAATAGAGATCTCTCACAAAAATTCCCCGTTATTGTTTAGCAAACGTTTAATCAGAACGTAAAACAAATCAATATATCCCTTAACAAATTGTCCAGCAAAACATCATGTATTTGATCACTTATTTACGATAATTATTTATAATAATAAAGTGTAATCAATTATTAAATGGGATTAGCTGTATAAAACTTCAAAATTTAAAATTTAATTACCATTGTAGAAGTAAAACCTGAATAATAAGCAAATAATTTTCTTCAACCAAAGAAACTTTTTTAGAGTATTCTGTGATTTTCCAATTATTTATTTGAAGATTTAACTGTTTTCTTATTGTACTTACAGTTTTAAAAACAAATAAATAATTAAGGTAATAGACCAAAGTTAGAACACCCTATGACATTACTATTTAAATAAACTAAAATAGCATTGAGGCAAATACAAACCTGCA
Organism: Macrosteles quadrilineatus; assembly: GCF_028750875.1. Taxonomy (NCBI): domain Eukaryota; kingdom Metazoa; phylum Arthropoda; class Insecta; order Hemiptera; family Cicadellidae; genus Macrosteles; species Macrosteles quadrilineatus. The sequence goes on from NW_026542602.1 coordinate 69,778,395, forward strand.
ATAGAAACAATGGTTAAGGTAAGGAATTAGAGGAAATAGGTCCCATTTAAAAAACCTGCAAAGATAATCTCACTAATTAAAGCTTAGGTTGCTCTAAACGCTTGGGAGTAATTAAGTCTTTACGTTTTGTGTCATTGATGTTCACGATTAAAATAAGAACCAGGTATTTGGCCAGGGTGGTTTGAGTGGGTTTTTCAACTTTACTTTTGTGGACAATACCAAAGAAAACACACTGGAAAAGTATAAATGAAAAATTATGGGTAAGTATACAGGGTGACAAAAAAGTCCAAACTGCAATAATGACCAAATTGGGTCAGAAATCAGTTGTTAATGACTATCAAGTTTAACCAAAACCTTCGTAACTTATTTTTCGTGGTTATAACCACTCTCTTTGGAAATTGTAAAAAAAAGAATTTATCTTTCAACTAACTGTATTTGTACTCTATTCAAATTGTAAAACATACAAGCTTACTACTACTAATCTGCAAAATACAACAAACACATTACAATATTTATGTAAAATTATAACATTTAATCATAACAACTTCGGATTTATCCTGCTAATCTCCTATTACAATCTCTGTATAAAAGATAAGTTCCTGGCTCATTGCCAAGGATTATCTTGAAGGCAGACAAAACATATTAAATAAGATTGCCTAGCTTACCTTCTGAGGGCAAATTGAATTGTAGCTGATTATATCTGAATCATGACTATAACCATAGGTATTTTAGTGCCATTGTTTATACGATTCAAAAGTCGATCAATTAATATTGAACTTTGTAAAAACACAGGTATTGACAAAAGTTCGTGATGTATGATTACTTTACCAGTCTAGGTGGCCGAGTGGTTATAGTGCTCACCTTATACCATAAGGTTCACTGGTACGATACCAAACGAAATAGTTTATAGACTCTAATGCCATTTATCTGAAGGCTATCGACTTATGCAATCTTGCAAAAGTTTGATTTTATATAGTGATAAAACCAAGATTTGAGCTGTTTCTTACAAAATAGATGCCAATGGCATAAAACAAGCGATTGAAACAAATCAAATATGAAACAAACTAATCTGGTGAAACATGCATTGCAAAAACGATTATTTTCTGAACGTCGTAGAATTTTAATCGAATCTACATGTATACCAGATAAGGTTAATTTGTTCACACACTTAGCTACTTTACGAAGCAACGCGACTAGAAAAAGCCAATTTAAAATACTATTCAGGTGATTTAAATCAATTAAATCTCTTTACAATTTGTTTTACAATAGTCTACCTTGAACATACATGTAAATTTATTGTAACTAAAGAAAAATATGTCCATGAAATATTTAAAGAGTTCCAGGGCGCTTTTGGATATCGTGCCGTTGATTTTGAGGCCCATATGATCAAGTAGGATACATTTTCGAATATTTGTTGTTTACTGTGAATGCTACGATTTTACAAAACTTAAAAAAATCACATAATATTGGTTGGATTACGAGTGCTCTGTAGACACAAGTGCAAATAACACTATTAGTCCCTACGTATAATTCATATTTAGCATTGCAGAATAAATGTGATGAATATTTGCTCACTGGAGATTCGATTAAAAAGATACATTTTGAACCGTGTTAAACAATGGCTTGCAATGTAAACTGTAGTTCTAAAGCTTCAGTTTGACAATGACTGATTGAACACTAAACCACAAACATTCATCACGAGTTTATGGTTGAATTCCTTTATCCTTCAAGCGGCTTGTTTTAATAATTGATTAAATATTATAATATTTATTCGTAATTTATGGCTTTAAACCTATTCGTTTGTGATATCCAATATCCTAAATATTGAAACTGAGTAATAATTTTAGTTATTACATGTAATTACGGAATATAATATTATTTACAGTAATTCATTTTCCTTGTTCGCCTTCTAGTAACAGGTATACATCTAACAATTAAATGCTTCATTGAATTCAAATTACTCTCAAATTAAATATAGTTGTTGAAATACGAAATAAGCAATGTATGTTACATATCTGAAATATATATACAAACATAAATTTTCCTTAGCATAGTAGATGTGCAATTTTAATGAATGTTTTTCTTTGAGTAAACGTTTAAGCTCGAGTAACATCCCTGCGGCAAGACAAAGGTACGATTAGAACAATAGCTCAAACTGGGAATTAGAGACGAATAGGTTCGGCTTAAACCGTCTTCAAAGATAATCCTTGTGATTGTACATCTTAAGCATACGCTGCTGAGAAACTTCTAACGAACATAGTTTGTGCGTTGTTCAGTGAAACAATTTCTCTAATGGTTAAAATCACAATATCTATCAATATACAGATTACAGTTCCTAGCTATCGAAAAATGTAATAGCTTGATAACGTAATTTTATCTTAAACTTGGCGTTATAGTTAATGGACGACTAAACGTGTATGGTTTACCTTGGCAAACAAACTAACATATTTTACATACATACATACATACATGATACATGATCTCTCCGTCCGTAGTCCTTTGCCTTAAGGAATTGGACAGGTCAGGGTTAATACAAAGAATAACCAAACTTAAATAATTGCCTTTTTCACCGTTAAGGTAGCTTAACTCCACTAGATATTTTTTCAATTCGAATTTAAATTTTGTTCAACTCTGAATTTCAAGTAATTTTTTCGGTAGGGCCTGGTACAATTTCATTCCCTTATAATCTGGTTTGTGTTCAAATATTGTGAGTTTATGTTGGACAAATATTTTGCTGTACCGTGAGTGGTTTAAGGTAAAAATGTCAACTTTATGTGAACTCCTGTATATTTAATATTTAGATTCACACAAAGAGTTCACGATAGTATTTTTAATTAACTCTATATTTTAAAAGAAACTGAATCAATTGGAATTTAACCAATATTGATTTTATACTGCGACATAATTTATAGGGTAAACAAAACGTCAGCAATAGGAGTTTTAATTAAAAATTTACTTTACTCTTAGATATGTTTATCTCTATATAATTTACTTAAACATACCATAGAATTCGTTTCCAAAATACTGGAAGTAATCTATTTAATGCGGTTAGTCTATTCATCTGTCGATAATTCATGTTACTGTATTGATTGGCGTTTATATGCAATATATGCAATGTTACTGATGTTATGTTAATCGCTCAGCATGATTAAATGCACATGTACTATGATTTGCTTAGTGATGCTTCCAGACTATGCAACGTTAATCTGGTTAACCATTGAAGTGTGAATATGAAGCATGATAAAGCAATGATGGCAAACTATTATAAAACGTTGTAAGTGATGTCATACATGTTGCGGGAAATACAGATATAGGACGGCAATTGATTGGTTAAATTTTGACCCTATTAGTGGTTATAGTATCAAGTAGTCTCTGTCGATAAACAAATCGAATTGATGGTATAAATTACAACTGATTAGTTATAAAAATGGACAAATATATGAATGAAAAGAATTACAGGGAACACTTAAACACTTTGTCTTGACTCCGGTGTAGAAATTGTCTATCAAAAGAAAATGTGTGTAATTAAGTCTTAAAACATTGCTTATACTATAAAACACCATTTCGTATCTAATTTCGGCATGTTCATAGACTTTGGTTTGATTATTATCTATATTATTTAAGGTAGCGTTCAGTAAATGTTTAACAAAATGATATAAAATCTAGAAATTATATAAAGCTCAAATGGATCATGAGTATTCTAATGTATGAAAAGAGTATTTGAAAGAAGAGGCGAGGAGATTTATTCTAGCTACGCGAGTTTCCACTTTGGATATTTGATTGTGGGAGTGTTTTCTAAACTGATTGTGAGAAAACTTTCAGACAAATAGTCAAATAGTCATTTCTTCATCATATTGTGATCTCTTACATCTTTAATACTATCATAGATTAAAAGGGTAGACCTCTCTACTCTTTAATATGTAAACATTTCTATTTGTAAACATTTGCTGGACAGTTGTTTTCTTGTAAATACTCTGAAACTTATGATAAAGAGGCGGGATTCAACCACTTAGCCTATTTGGTATACATGAGATACTATGAGGTTGTCACAGTAAAACACTGCTGTTTTCTACTACATACATATACTTTCAGCTATTTCCTATCCAGGTTTATCTTTGCAATTGGTTATTTTTGACAACCATAACAGCTGTGAGCGTTTTTTGTATTTGATAGATACCAGAAATATTTATATTCTATCAGTTATTTAGCCAAAATATATTGTAAGCTCCCGGCTTTAAGTTGTAAAGTATTCAGCCATAAAACTCGTGATGGATGTTTGTGGTTTAGTGTTCAATCAGTCATTGTCAAACTGATGCTTTACGGCTTACACTACAAGCCATTGTTTAACACAGTTTCATATTCATTTTCCTCGTTTGCTAATTCTATCCTTATTAATAACAATGAAAATTTTACGACGATAACACTTAACCCCTTGCTTAATTCAGTTACATGTAAATAATAATCACTCGATAAAAAGTTATTAAGTAATAAGTATACAAAATATACTCTTTCATTTTGTTACATGTTCATAATGATGATTTTATAGCAATTGGCCACGTGAACTTAAACTTGAAATAATAGTCCATCTAATACTCCTTAAATTGTATAAGATTGAACTTAGGTATGCAATGGGTTTTAATTGCACCACAAATAAAGCAATAGATCACTTATATCTGTGAGTATAAAAAAGAATATAAAACTCATGTTTATATTTATATATTAGAAGTAATAGTGAAAAGATTTAAAAATATGATCTGTCCTTTTCAATACATTATTGAATATAACATAAGTACGCATTTGTAACTTTGTAAATTCGATGATGACGCAATACTAAGTTACATTCAATATGACCCCTTTAAGAGAAGACGCTGTCATACTAACGCACTTAGTAATTATAGACTTGTGATTATGATCAGGCTGCCTACAGAACTAAGTTTGGTATCCCATTACAGTTTAGATTACAGTAATAACATTTTGATAATTATAATACATTGACACAATTTAATATAGTCTACTCAGGGTGAATAAAGTTTTATGCAGGTAATCAATATTTTCTGCAATGTATTGTTTATTTTATAAATCTGTAATATTGTTGTATATAAGTTGAGTTAATTTTCACTAAAATGCTCGAAGCGTTTTAATTTTACTGTATTTCTATGAAGTGATATTTATAATTAATTTAAATTGCTATTTACTTCAATAATATTGTTAAACAGTGTCTTTATGATAGTTAACCCGGTAAATAACACATAAGTTAATTGTTTATACATTTTGTGTTTGTGTAATAAGAGATTTCAAACTAAAAGCATGTGATAAAAACATACAATTATGTATACCTTGCGAAAACAAATAAATACAAACAAACCATGTAAATCTATACTCTTCTTGTTCCCATAACCAACAAGAGAGTAACAGGATTACAATGGAATTGATTGTTGTCATAAGCATCGATGTATATGGTGACTATAAACATTTTTAGTTATAGGTCCTCGAAATTCCCATAAAATAGCTGCCTGAATTTGCCACTGTATTAAATCTTCTTTGAATTTGCACTTGGAAAATAGAAGAATTTTCTTACAAAAATCTCAATAACCTTTTTACTTACACTCATATTAATTTATTTTATTTGCATGTGTTATCTAAATAAATGAACCCACCAGGAGTGAAACGTAAGTATCCATTGATTAAAATTTCAAGATGTGTAAATATATAATAGTTATTTAAGAGAAAATACTTTAAATGTGCCATTGTAGCTTTATAACCCTGCCACTGCGAACAAATGAAAAATATATTTACAGTTAATTTTATTGATATGACTCATTAAATATTTAAAACACAATAAAACTTGTATTTACCCGAAAACTAATATTACAACATTTATTTCTCTCTAATAAATAAAATGTGTAACTGAATCCACCAACAATGAAACGTAATTATTCACTGAATATAATTTCCACGTCGTGTGACAATTTGCATTCATGTCACACATTACTCAGGTGGTAAAATGGCGCTGACATAACCTGATGTGGAACTGAGTAATTGAATCTGTCAACGGTTGGAACAAAGGAACGGTTGAATGTAACTGTTCTTTTACATGCTGATTGTGAGTCTTATTCAGGCTTATGTCGTTTCTCTTACTCTAATTCTATATGGCATTGTACAAAATTTCGACTCATTGCGTCGTTTAGCTTAAAGTATATTACATGACTATTTACCACCTTTTCCTTATAGTTATGTTTGGACCTTAAGTTTTTTGTTTTTTTTTTCCTAGGACGCTAGGCACGAGTCTGGGTTTGTTTTTCACATTAATTCAGGCTAGACCTAGCAGTTGCGGCATTATCACTTCGATAAAATTCATTGGTGATTTGGTGGGATTTGAACCCGAGACCTCACGGACCAAAGTCCCGTGCTCTAACCACTAGACCAGATCGCTCCCCCATTGGACCTTTAGTTGACTATTATATTAACTATTAAAACTGTAGTTAGAAATACGATATTCACATACCGGTGAACGATTGTAACAGTTTTCTTTAATCGTAAAATTCTCTGTCGAGTAAAAAAATAACTTTTTTAGAAATCATTTAAAACCTGTTTGATGTTTAGTCAATTATGGTAGGCCTACCAATTTTCCGAATTTAATATGTATTTTAATTTAATTATTCACAATCACAGATCACAGTACATAATAATAAAAGAATGTGTTAGATTCGTTTTTAATATCTTCGTGATCAGCATAGTACTGACAGGACGGCAAATACATATAACATATGGTAGGCTAAGTGATGATCGATTTTGATTGGACACTCCAATCATCATTACATCCGATAGGCGAATGACAAGAATCAAAATGGCGTCCCTTATATACTATTGGTGAACAGATGGTAAAATATTCGCCTATTGGGTATGTTTATGATTGGAGTGTCCACTTGAAATTGATCACCATTTACCATCTGTTATATGTATATTTACCGTCTTGTGAGTAAACAGTATAAGTGTAAATATACACTAGTGTTATTTAACCAACTGAACTAGTGTTTGTTTAGTGTTATTTAGTGTTTTAGATTGTTACCATTATTTAACGTATATTTTTAATTTCCGTAATTTCCTTTCCAAAGTTCAAACATGTAGTACACGAAACAAACAAAAAGGTAAGCCTACATGAGGGACACAAAGTTTTAATTGACAGTTGTCGTAGGTCTACACAGAGCCGTTGTTTAGTTTTGAGGTTTGGCCTCGTCACTTATTGAAAGTTAGGCTTGACAACTGTTTTGGATTAGTTAATAGTTGCTGACAGTTCAACAACTTGTGCCTTTTCAATTGTAAGTTTTTCGGAAATCATTGGTAATGAACGGATTCATAAAATTAATAGCTAAAAATCATTTGTCAAAATCTAAAACTCCCATATTGGTAACGAATTAACTTGTAAAATTATAGACCTATGCATTTATTACCGTACTATAGAGAAACCTATTTAAAGTTTACTTGTTAGACAGTTTTATTTCCTCAACCAATTTTGAGAATATACGTTCAAGGTTCCTGAAACAAGAAACCATAAATCTTGTTCGCCACTGATTTAAGAGGATCTTTCCAGCTTTGCAAAATATCACCCTTCATCCTCTTAGCTTTCAAGACTATCACACACTCTTTTATCGAAGCTTAAATAAGAGGAAAATTACAATAAGCTACATCTTGTAATCAAAAGTATTATTACATGATGTAACTAAATAAATGCTCGATCTAACTGGTGTTACAGCCCTAAAATAACTCTAAGCTGCTGTCACTGATTTGTGTTGCCTCTGCGTATTTTGTATTATATACAAAGCTCTAAAATATAAATTAATTTATTTCCTCTCAACGGTTACACCATTTTACAGCGAATATATAGTATGTTGCATGTTACATGGTGTATATGTCTGACTATTTAAAAAAATATATTACTAAGCAGATGGGCCGAGTATGCTTATGTTTTAGGATTCTGATGACGGCAAGAGAAGTATGGATTAGATATTTTATATTTTTCATATTTCTATTTTTCTATTTATTTTTATTTTTTTTATTTTTATATTTGTATGTATGAAGCTCTGCTTAAAAGTTTTTTAAAAATTTGGACGTCCAGGTTTTGTTACAATAATATAAGAACTCACCATGTATGTTTCTAGTATTTTGGGCTCGTTACAATGGAATACACACAAGATCCAGTCTGAAACGCATTTTTCGAAATATTTTAATCTTGTATTCCCATCCATTCTAGATAAAAACTTGCTGCATCACAATTATGGGCCATAATAGATAAGTAGTAATATAATCAAAATAGTTGAAAGTTCACCAAAATAATTTTGAATGGCGTTGAAATATAACTAAGAGTAGTGTCAAAATATATTTTGATATATATAGATATATATAGGTAGTGTCAACCTATGACTACGGTTGTAAACGCATAAATGTTTATAACTATTGTCAACGTCCGATTCTTATGTAGTTGTTCCGGTATTAATTTCAAGTAACAATAAATTAAATTACACTTTATGATTTTTAAGAATACTAGGCTACCGTAACAATATAGACGACGGTACTAAAATAGACGTTTAGTACAATGATCAGGTGTTTATCTTAATTATTATCAGCTAATCATAGATAAAGAATACAAAAAAAAAAAAAAAAAAAAAAAAAAAAAAAGCGACAACTTATGAATTAACACATGAATCCTTTGTCAATATATTTTACAGAGCTACCGAACTCTAAACGGTAAGGTTCAATGACTAGTATTTTAGGATTAGAAGGCGTACAAGTAATAGTGTCAGCGTTTTTTCATTGAAGCGTGAACTAAGATTGGGCAATAAAATAACTAATGAAACATTATATATGCGTAGTTTAGATTTTCTAGATATATTTTAAACTGGTTTTAGAATTAAACTTTATAACTGTGGTGCAAAAGAATATTTTTAAACAATACTATTTCTAACTTACTGTTTAGGCAGCGCCAACCTGTTTAAAAATATTGAGGTTGTAAAGGCATTTACATTTAAATGTAAATGTTAGTTTAAAGAAAGAAACAAATACATAAATAAATTGTTTTATAATGTACTCTGAAAACGTTAAAAAAATATTTCGATCTACAATTCCTGCATAATGGTGGATGTAGATTTAATCTTTTTGATATAGTGTGTTTAAAATTATACAAAATAAAATTCGTTTAATTTACTTAATTTTGAAGTAAAATGATGGATATAAAACTTGTGTTAGGTTGCATAAGGTATTACATTTCATTCTAAATGTAAGTTGATCTCCATGTAAACAGAAATGTTCAAATTCAGGTTAGCTAAAGTATAAGAAAAAAGGGTACTCATTAAAACTATAATCTTGTTATTGATGTTCTATTTTAGTATAACTTATAGTAGTTCATAGTAGTAATGTTAAAATGTCGCTTTCAAAAGCGACCATTGTGACCATTGTAGAGCTTCTTAACTATATAACTATCTAGTTAATTAATTTGAATAATTTGAATGTATTTAGATATTATCTGACCTATGAGAAATGGCTTGATGTCTTTAATTCTGATGAAATGAATCTAAAATACAACACGTTCATTGACAAGTTAAAATACTATCTTGACTTATCTTTTCCTAAGACCATAAAAAAGACTAAACTGAGGAAAGTACAGAAGATACCTCTTAGTCCACGAGCTTTACAGCTTAAGACTGAATTGAATGATCTCTACTTGAAAACAAAAGACTTGGAGTCCACCCACTTTATGCGGGAATATTATAAGCGACTAAAATATAAGTACCGTGCAGTTATTAAAGAAGAGAGGTCCAATGAGATATTTAATAGAATTCAGTCGTCTGATAACAAAGCGAAAGAAATCTGGCAAATCATCAATAGCAGAAGACCAAAGAAATCAAACGATTTTAAAGAAATGTGTATCAGAGATGATAACGGTGAGCCGACTTACGATCCCTTGCACATTGCCTCCAGATTCAATGATAATTTCGTCAAAGTCAATGTTAATTACTCCGAGAATGGATTGAAAACAAGCGTGCCATTGGTAGGACTACCTAAAGGCCTTCCTCCATCCAACATCAAAGGAAGAAGTAAAAGAAGTCATTGCCTCTCTGAAAAACAAAAATTCTGCTGGTTCAGATGAAATTTCTGTACGAATCTTAAAGAGTATGTCAGATCTACTAGCTGGACCAATTAGCCACCTGATTAATTTCTCTTTTGCCTCTGGTTGTTTTCCAGATGCCTTAAAACTTTCAATAGTCAGACCAGTACATAAAAAGGGGGATGAAAAAGACCTCAATAACTATCGACATATATCCATTTTGACTGCTATCTCGAAGATTTTTGAAAAAGTTGTTTCAATTCGTTTGACAAATTTTTTTAAACAACATAATATAATATGTGAAAACCAACACGGATTTGTGAAAGATAGATCTGTGACGAGTGCAATGTTTGCCCTCATTGATGACATAGTCTGCTCTCTTGATAAAGGAAACTGTTCCACGGGACTGCTTTTTGACTTGAGTAGAGCTTTTGACTCTGTTAATCATGACCTTCTAATAGAAAAATTACATAACTATGGGATAAGAGGTTTGGCGTTAGAATGGTTCAGGTCATACTTGAGGGACAGGAGGCAGTGTGTACGGGTATCGTCAGTCGATGAGCATGGATTTCTGCGGCAATTCAATTCACCTGAGCTCCCTATCTCGAGAGGTGTGCCCCAGGGCTCCATCTTAGGCCCTAACTAATGAAACATTATATATGCGTAGTTTAGATTTTCTAGATATATTTTAAACTGGTTTTAGAATTAAACTTTATAACTGTGGTGCAAAAGAATATTTTTAAACAATACTATTTCTAACTTACTGTTTAGGCAGCGCCAACCTGTTTAAAAATATTGAGGTTGTAAAGGCATTTACATTTAAATGTAAATGTTAGTTTAAAGAAAGAAACAAATACATAAATAAATTGTTTTATAATGTACTCTGAAAACGTTAAAAAAATATTTCGATCTACAATTCCTGCATAATGGTGGATGTAGATTTAATCTTTTTGATATAGTGTGTTTAAAATTACACAAAATAAAATTCGTTTAATTTACTTAATTTTGAAGTAAAATGATGGATATAAAACTTGTGTTAGGTTGCATAAGGTATTACATTTCATTCTAAATGTAAGTTGATCTCCATGTAAACAGAAATGTTCAAATTCAGGTTAGCTAAAGTATAAGAAAAAAGGGTACTCATTAAAACTATAATCTTGTTATTGATGTTCTATTTTAGTATAACTTATAGTAGTTCATAGTAGTAATGTTAAAATGTCGCTTTCAAAAGCGACCATTGTGACCATTGTAGAGCTTCTTAACTATATAACTATCTAGTTAATTAATTTGAATAATTTGAATGTATTTAGATATTATCTGACCTATGAGAAATGGCTTGATGTCTTTAATTCTGATGAAATGAATCTAAAATACAACACGTTCATTGACAAGTTAAAATACTATCTTGACTTATCTTTTCCTAAGACCATAAAAAAGACTAAACTGAGGAAAGTACAGAAGATACCTCTTAGTCCACGAGCTTTACAGCTTAAGACTGAATTGAATGATCTCTACTTGAAAACAAAAGACTTGGAGTCCACCCACTTTATGCGGGAATATTATAAGCGACTAAAATATAAGTACCGTGCAGTTATTAAAGAAGAGAGGTCCAATGAGATATTTAATAGAATTCAGTCGTCTGATAACAAAGCGAAAGAAATCTGGCAAATCATCAATAGCAGAAGACCAAAGAAATCAAACGATTTTAAAGAAATGTGTATCAGAGATGATAACGGTGAGCCGACTTACGATCCCTTGCACATTGCCTCCAGATTCAATGATAATTTCGTCAAAGTCAATGTTAATTACTCCGAGAATGGATTGAAAACAAGCGTGCCATTGGTAGGACTACCTAAAGGCCTTCCTCCATCCAACATCAAAGGAAGAAGTAAAAGAAGTCATTGCCTCTCTGAAAAACAAAAATTCTGCTGGTTCAGATGAAATTTCTGTACGAATCTTAAAGAGTATGTCAGATCTACTAGCTGGACCAATTAGCCACCTGATTAATTTCTCTTTTGCCTCTGGTTGTTTTCCAGATGCCTTAAAACTTTCAATAGTCAGACCAGTACATAAAAAGGGGGATGAAAAATACCTCAATAACTATCGGCATATATCCATTTTGACTGCTATCTCGAAGATTTTTAAAAAAGTTGTTTCAATTCGTTTGACAAATTTTTTTAAACAACATAATATAATATGTGAAAACCAACACGGATTTGTGAAAGATAGATCTATGACGAGTGCAATGTTTGCCCTCATTGATGACATAGTCTGCTCTCTTGATAAAGGAAACTGTTCCACGGGACTGCTTTTTGACTTGAGTAGAGCTTTTGACTCTGTTAATCATGACCTTCTAATAGAAAAATTACATAACTATGGGATAAGAGGTTTGGCGTTAGAATGGTTCAGGTCATACTTGAGGGACAGGAGGCAGTGTGTACGGGTATCGTCAGTCGATGAGCATGGATTTCTGCGGCAATTCAATTCACCTGAGCTCCCTATCTCGAGAGGTGTGCCCCAGGGCTCCATCTTAGGCCCTACACTTTTTCTCCTGTTTATTAACGACCTTCCCATGGGTGTCGAATCGGCTAGGACCATTCTTTATGCCGACGATACATCTCTTTCCTTGTCCAGCCCTGATGTAGAGACTCTTGAGCAATTGACCTTCTCTGAAGCCAACAAGCTAGTTCAGTGGTTTGAGAATAATCTGCTTTCGATAAACTCTCAAAAGACTCAACTTCTCAATTTTCATATCTCTGATCGATCTTCTAAGTATTTTAGTTTTCACTTGGATGAAGTTCCAGTACACCCAATAGAGAAGACACAGTTTCTTGGGCTGATCTTAGATGAGAAGATTAATTTCCATGACCACATTCAATACGTCATCAATAGGGTAAGTTCAGGGATATTTGCCATCCGCACCCTTGCAAAGCTATCTAAGCCCGATTTCCTTCTTTCTGCTTATTACGGTCTCATCTTCCCTCATCTCGTGTACGCCTTGCCTATCTGGGGGTGTGAGAACAAAATAACTCTGTTTTTATTCCGCCTTCAAAAGAGGGCAATTAGAGCCATCTTTTTAATGAATAGACGTCAGACTTGTAAACCAGTTTTTCTTTCATCCGAAATATTAATCGTTCCCATGTCTCTACATCTACAAGACATTTTCCTTTCTGCACCAAAACACTGGCAAGTTTAACATTCCAACAGACCATCATTATAGCTCAAGATCCACAAATACCCTCCCTGTTCCTAGACACCACACTTCCTTCTTTCAAAACCATCTCCGATATAATGCAATAAAAATGTTCAACCATCTTCCCTCTCACCTCAAAGCAGTATCAAACCATCTGAAATTAAAAAAACCCTAAAATCTTTTCTTTTAAAAAAAGCTTATTACAGCGTCCGTAAGTTCCTGGCTGACGGCTAAAAAAAAACTATCAAACTTGTTTGATCATAGGTATCCTTAGTGTAAAAAAAGAACAGTTATTATTTCTTATTTAAGTCAAGAAACTGTATGTTTTGTTAAATGACATGACCAATGCATGTAATTGTTATTTTGGTTAAATAAATGACTTATTGACTTATTGTTAAACCCTCTAAAGTTTATGACGATCTCCAATACACTTCAAACTGGCTTCAAAGTTCTTATTGAAGTCAAACCAAACTCTAGTTCAGTTTCAGTAGTTTAGCCATAACTTAGATCCTTTCTACAAACATTTTCGATATAGCTTAGTGAAAATACGATTCATCAAAGCCTTGTTTTAATGTTGCTCCTTTAGTGTTACATTTTATCGTAATGATTAGATTAATTCTGTAAACCTTTTAAGATGAGTGACCTTTACATTGTCCTAGTACAAATATATTTAAGAAAGATATTCTCCACCTATGAAAACATAAACAATATGCCTTGAATACTATATTATACATAAACAACGAATTACACGTTTTATTCTTCCAATATAAAGTATAGCCATTTTAGGAATAATGAATCGAAATAACTCTTTAGTCAACAAATAAATAGAGTAAAAGATTTTAATGTGGACGTGCCATTTTAGTGGGCGGTGGATACTTAGATGTTTTTCGCTACCTGTAAAATAAATCCTTCAAGTATTTTAAGTAAATTTTAAAGTTTCTGAACCCCTCGAATTAACATTATTGTAGGATATGTAATTGTGTAAATATTATTCAGAAGCTATGTGTATATTAAGGTATTTATCTAAACGTAAATCTACTGGCCGGAATAAAAACCAAATGCATAGGCTTTAACCTAATTCCGTATATGTAAAACGATAAACGAAAATTTGTAACACGAGCTGAACATTGTTTGGACACAACATAACCGTTTGCATCGATGGTTTGAGTAAATGGTTTAACAATGACACATCGTGTTGTTCTATGTAATGCGAACAATAGAGAACTATTTTTAAAATTCCTCGTTATTGTTTAGCAAACGTCCAATCAAACGTCTCTATCCCTTCACAAATTGTTCAGCAGAACATAATGCATTTGATAACTTATTTACGATATAAATGGGATTGGCTGTATAAAACTTCAAAATTAAAAATTTAACTACCATTTTAGAAGTGAAAACAGAATAATAAGGAAATAATTTTCTTCAACCAAAGGAAATTTATTAAAATACTGTGTGATTTTACAATTATTGATTTAAAAAGATTTAACTGTTTTCTTATTGTGCGTAAATTTTGTTAAGAAATAATAAATGTTTAAGATAATAGACCAAAGTTAGAACACCCTATGACATTGCTATTTAAGTAAACTAAAATAGCATTGAGGCAAATACAAACCCGTATTAGAAACAATAGTTAAGGTAGGAAATTAGAGGAAATAAATAGGTTCCATTTAAACCTCCTATAAAGATAATCTCACTAATTAAAGCTTAGGTTGCTCTGGAGTAAGTTCAGTGTGTTTTGTGTCATTGATGTTCAAGATTAAAATGACAAACCTTACTTTTGTGGGCCATAGCAAAGGAAATACACTGGAAAAATATAGATGAAAAATTATGGGTTAGAATATAGTATGAAATAGCACTCTCCGCCTAAAGAGAGTTATTTTTTTCTTTATTTCCAAGTTTTTACTGACGGGCCTAAGGGGATTGAGGCCATGAAACGGTTAACGATTCGATGTCCGTTGAATATTTAGCAAAAATTCCTTAAGGAGACAGACAATTTATAGATTTAAAAAAATCTGTGTACTACACGAAATTTGTTCATTAATTTTCATAATATGTAGTAGGCCAACGTCCAGATGTAAAATGTTGTTTGAGTTTTTTTGCATGGTGGTTCAGCATTATGAAAAAAGTCAAGTAGGCTATACAAATCAAAAACTCCAATGCGAACACAAGTTTCTAACTCACTAGTACCGGTACCTATTTGTTAGATTAAAATATTGTTATACAAATTAATAATAAGGTTTATAACTATAAAGATTTATCAGTATTATTTTTTCATTAAAAAAACTGGTATAGTGGCATTCGTAAATAGTATAAAAGTAAATGTTTTTACACAGTGTTTCAAAGTACAACCCTTTCATTTCTGTACAAATTATTCCAAGCAGTAAAACTTTCCTCGGAAATGACAGAAATGACCAAGTCTACCAGTAGAAAACCTACAATGGTATTTGTCCAAAGCGAGAATCGTCTCGATGGAGGTTTCCTAAGTACTAATTCTGCCCAGTTAATGCTATGAAGTTAGTAATCATTCCACAACTCCAACAACTTCGCCAAACCAAAGTTACCAAGAGCAAAAGTCAGGTTTACTTAATTTGTGTTTTGTTCTATTTGTTTCTTCTCCATTTCATTACAATAGCCATCGGCTTTACTTATTGGTACGGCTTTATGCGATAAAGGTAAGTTAAAACAAACTATGAAGGTAAAAAGTAAATAGTAAGTCATTTGCACTAAACATAATTATATGAAAACAATGGGTAAACAAACCATTACCAAACTATTTAAACCAACAGCGATTACAAACACTGTAGTATAAAGAATTGACATAAAAACATCAACATACTGTGATACGCTCTATACATATGAGTCGTTTTAATTAATACAAGCGTTCAAAGTAAACACGACAATTCAGTCTATTTCACACAATCATTCATGCAGCTCATATTGAACTAAATCGTTACACAAACAACTTGGAACACATATTCATTTTGAATACTATTTATTTACAGTAAAGTGCATTCCTCTTTCTCTTTGTAGTAAACTCCTGACAAAAGTTTAACTGCAAAGTATTTTTTTTTTTTGCTAAAAGACGATAGAGATTTAAAATGATGAAAAGGCATAGCCTTACTATCGTCATGTGAAATCTGAAAACAAAGCTATTTTTACAGCTAGTTTAACATACATATAATACGGTGGAAGAGTATTACACTTTATTTTTAAGTCGTTATCAAGGATGTCGATGCAATTTAAGTTAGTTCTTGAAGCCAATACCTAATGTTTAAATAATAATGATTGTGCCTTCAAAAATTTAAATATTTTCTAACTTAACACAGCAAATACACGTTTTATAATTAATTAATCTGATGGTTATACATTTTTTACACTTTGCCACAAAAGGAGACCAATTATTGTTGTATTTTTACGTAGATAAATAGAGATTGCATGATATTTCAACTAATCACTTTTAGGTGTTTTATAAATAATTATTATAGAATGTAATACATTTTTTAAATAAACCAAGGAAGTTCAACAATAATCTCATTCACATGCCCTTTGTTAGAGTTAATTGTACACACTGGCCAAATCACTTTGTCCCAATCGTTTTTGTTGTTTTTATTAACAATTTTTAGGGCAAACATAATTTGTCTAATCTTATTTTTCTTTCCTACTGTTTTAAAATATGTTTGTTCTTTTTTGGCGTGGTATTGGCCAATTTGATTTTTTCACTATATTTAAAATGATTTTTCCAAGGGAATTATTATTTTAAAGTATTGATGAAAACTACTGTAACTATTATTTAATCAGAGAGCTGTAGTATTGCCACAAATGCATTCAAAACCCTTTTTAAAATAAGCTTATTCTTGTTTAAATCTTGCAGAATAAATATCCTGGACATTTGCTGCTCACTGGTGCTATTAAAAAGATGAATTTTAAACTTTGTTAAGTAATAGCTTGTAATGTAAGCCACAAAGCTCCAGTCAGACAATGACTGATTGGAACACTAAACCATAAGCATCCATCACGAGATTTCATGGTAGAATTCCTCCAAACTTTTGAACAGTATTTTTATCACCACTGGAAAAAATATACAACCATTGATTAATCAGTGTCACAACTTTATACTGTATTATAGTATACTATCTGGACTGTATAACCTGGAGGTGTAATTCTAGAATGAAACTCAATGTAGTCAGTTCAGTTTCAGGTATTATCATTATGTCATAAAATATCTGATCAAATTTGACTTTAAGAAAATCAATCTACTATTAGAATTCTACTCTAACTAGGCAATATCGAACTCTGCAGTGAATGATCTATTGAAAATCATACTGTTAAATGATTAGGGTCAAAATCCCCTAACATCAATATTTTAACTACTGAAATCCTACCTAAGAAATGACTATCAAACCATAATATAAGATAAAGTAAAATATAAAAAACACATCAAAATGAAACTCAGTTGGTTAACCTACAGCTCAATAAGATATTTAACTGAATTTACAATACTTTTTAGTGAATTACCCATATAGGGAATAAGCTATTACCGTAGTAGCCTACTCATGATAAGACCTGGACACGGGACCGATTTTTCTTTTTCTTTTTAAGGTCCCTAGAGGCCAAAAACACCATCCGTTCAAATTTATATAAATAAATATATATACGAGTATATATATATATATGTGTGTGTCTGTTAGCACGATAACTTCAGCGTAAATGATCCGATTTTGATGAAATTTGGTATAAAAGTGTAAACCCACATTTATTATAGAGCCGTGATGAGTCTCCTACGACGAAGGCTAAGGGCGAAGGGCAAAGGGCGAAGGACGACTGGTGAAGGGCAAAGGGCTAAGAGCAAAGGCCAAAGGGTGAAGGACAAAGGGCAAATGGCTATGTGTGAAGGGCGAAAGGCTAAGGACAAACTGCCAAGGACAAAAGGCCAAGGGCGAAGGGCGAATAGCAAAGGGTGAAGGGCAAAGGACGTAGGGCAAAGGACGTAGGGCAAAGGACGAAGGGGAAATGGCTAAGGACGAATGGTGAATTGCAAAGGGCGATAGGCTTCAGACAGTGCTTTAAAACCGACATAAGTTCAACTTAATTAAAAACGAAGCTTACGAATGGAGATTCGTTTGACTTAATAAATCTTGATGTCAAATTATGGATATCATAGTCGAATATCTGCAATGTTTTTTTTACATTTTGATTCAAAATTTAAGTTACTTTATAGCTGAATAGCAATGTTTTAAATTAGGTTTTCTAAGGAGCTGTATCACAATTACTATTCGGATTTTACTCTTTGCAACAGTTTCCGTAGTATTCGTTTAGTCACGTTTAGCATACCCTTTAGTACTTACAAATAATAATTGCATGGTAAAAAATACAAAATCTGTACTTGAAATATCCACATTGAGTATTTACTTATGTATACGCAATGGTATCCATATTATACATAAAATAAATTTTTCTTCATGAAAAATAAAAACCTCAAAGAATAAAGGTTTTCCTTGAGTGAGCGTTTAAGCTCAAGTAACATTACAGAAGAGACAAAGGCACACGCAGAAACAATGGTTGAAACTGGGAATTAGAGACGAATAGGCTCAGCTTAAACCGTCTTCAAAGATAATCCTTAATTGCACATCTTAAGCAAACATTTCGTAGAGCGTCTAACGAACATAGCTTGTGCTTCAGTGGAATATTTTCAAATAACCAGAATCCTAATAATTATTTGCGTATCGATGATATTGTACAACGTTACAAACATAAGAATTTTTTTCAAACTGTGGATTTTACATATTCTACTTAAAGAATTGACATGTTTATTTTAAAATACACTTGTAGACAATCAAGAATTAAATTGACTGGCTTTAGACACTAGTTTAGACATGTCCCATCTTCATATCATAGGACTTAAGGCTCTAGCATGGTACCGTTTTACAAATAACTTCATTCGAAGCCAATAGGGTTGCGGCATTTAGCCTGGATAAACTTAGTTCGTGACTGGCAGGATTTAAACCTGGTACCTCTGGGATCTAAGTCCCAAGCTTTACCACTACACAATCTCCCTCCACTGGTGAATTTAGACTTTGTGTGAGAGTTTTCTTAAAGTTTGTTCTAAACCAGGTCATGCATTATAGTGGTTGATCAAGAAAAAAAAATGAAAACCTCCATAAAAAAGGAATTTGTTTTGTCCGTTAGGTTGAATCTAAAACCACCATTGTAAATACTGTTTTTAGAGGTATAAATTCAATCAAACATATCATTTTGACCCATTTAAGGTAGTGTTTATAGTCGGCCAAAGGCAAAAAACTGTTTGATTAGTTTTTGAACAAGTTTAACAAAATACAGCGCAACAATCATATTAGGGTGGCAATAAATGATCAGCGTATTCTAACGGTAGAATCTTTGAAAGAAGAGGGGAGGAGATTTATTCAAGCTACGCGGGTTTCCACTTTGTCTCAGTGATTGTGGGAGTGTTTCCTAAACTGATTGTGTGAAGAATTCTACTTCTTCACTTTCAGAATTCTACGTCAAATTATTATCTCTAGGTTACATGTTACATACACTTTCACCTTTCTAATGTACAATCAATGAACAAATATGTATTCCTAAATAAAAAGGTGACGAATTTTAACGGGGTTGTTGTTTAGAGAACCCATAAAATAAAGTCACTGGTGACCAAAACAAAAACAAATAAAAAGGATAGACGTTTGAAGAAAATAACATTCTAATTTTATGTAAGTCTTTTATTTTTTAGCTAGTCTTGAGGTTATTAATGATAAAATATTAAATCAAGAAATATTAATCAACAATGTAAAATTCAGCTAAACTGTTATTTAAACCAAAGAAGTTACACCTTATTTTTTATGGATTTTTTTAAAGATAATTTTCGATATTTTAACAAAAACCATCCGTACCTAGGCCTATATAGAATGAAAAAATAGTTTAAATTCGATGATATGCCTTTGTTTGAATCAAAATTAAACTTCATGTATTTACGTAGTAATATTAAAAGTTCTTATTTAATACACGGGAGATATATGTAGATTTAATTGGCCGATTGATAATTAATTCAGTTGTCTACACGATTACGAGAAAAATACCGGTATGGATCATAAACATAAACAAATGACGTTTTTGGCCCGAAAATAAACATAATTTAACATTTGTTCAATGCTATTAGTATAGGATTCGGGCCAACAACGTCATTTGTTTATGTTTATGATCCATACCGGTATTTTTCTAGTAATCGTGGTTGTCTATAGTTTCAGTCAAGTTCGCACACAATTCTTGGTGTTTATATTCTCTTTATGTTGAATTCTCGAAATACCAAACGTAAAAACATACGGGTTTTACTACATTTTGAGTATTAAATCATGTGTGTCTTTTTTTATCTACAAATTTTGTTTGAAGTTGAGTTGGTCATTGTACACAGAGGAACAGAAGACCAAAATGTGTTAACTACAATCACAAGTCCTTGGGCAAAGCTTAGTTCAGCAATTTGAGCTGTAATCGGTCACAGATCAGTGAGCGCTTAGCGCTGAACAATGAACATTGACATTTGCTGGTTTTGTGTTGTAATTAAACATGTGGAAGTAGAATCAGGAATTGTATCCTTATGTTGTACATAAGTAATAAAAAAAGTTAGTATTCCTATGACACAATTTATTGTATATGCCTGAACTGTTGTTATTATTTTTATCAATCCAAAGCGTACTAAATGCATAAGTGCTTAAGTGTTTAAGGTTTACAACAGATAAAAATATTTATTACTAAACTATGTTTCAATATCTTAATTTAAACTTTTAAAATTTTGTTCCACATAATCTCTAGATGCTGTAGGTAACTTACTTTACCAAAGTGATTCGTGTAGTATTTCAGATCATGCAGTATTTACTGTAATATTGAAAAGTGTAAAGTATAAAGTATTTGGTGTTTTACTTCTAGACAAGAGAACATAAAATGATAATCGTATGTTATTATGCATGGCACTCAAGCGTTTTTCACTGGAAATTATAACTATTCCAAGATTTTTTTATAGAAGCTATAATCTACTTATAATATTTATAATTACAAAATATTTACTGAGGTTTGTATTTATTGACAATAACTCTGCAACGCATCTCAATAATGTCAAGTTTGCCATGGCAATCAACATTATCCTAATGGTTAGGCAAATTAATGTAACAGTTGATTACATTGCAAAGCACTACAAGTACATAACATTACCATAACATGAGCATTATTGCATATGGGGGTGCTCCCATTGTGGTCTCGATTACTAGATCTAAACTAACAGTTTGATGAACAAACATTACAATTAAACATTGTGTGTTGTGCACATTTGGTTTGAATTTGTTATGACAAAGTTGTAAATGGCATTGAAAAACCTGAAAATTTCTCTGAATTGTTTGTCTGTATTTCATTTGTATAAATACAGCTAATGTAATATATGTCCTTTATGCATACATGAGCAATACTTCGAAAGATCATGTTATGAGCTGTGCAGTCCATTCATTTCAATGGGTAGTAATTATTTAAATATAATCGTGCAGTATGGTTTGAAGGAGAGCTAATTTAATGATACAGTTTGTGCACAAATAAATGTGGTGTGATTTTTATAGTTTCTTAATATCCCACCTCACATCCGGGCTAACTCCAGCCCGGAACGGGTTTACACGTTACTAGTACCCGCTAGTCCTAGTGGGTTGCGGCATTAACACATATGAAATCCAATGGTGACTGGAGGGATTTGGACATTAGACCTTGGATACCGAAGCCTTGCGATTTCACACTAGACCAGCTCACTCCTCCAAGGTGATTTACAGAACTATTTGTTTTCAGATTGTTTCGCTGTTTGATTTAAAGAATTTACACTAGCAAAATGTTTATTAATGTCTGTCAAAAATATCTTACCACAAGTAATTAATTTGGCAAAAAATGTTTCAAACTTCCGGGTTAAAACTGTAAAGTATTCAACCATAAACTCGTGATGGATGTTTGTGGTTTAGTGTTCCAATCAGTCATTGTCAAACTGGAGCTTTACGGCTTACATTACAAGCCATTGTTTAACACAGTTCCAAATGCATTTTCTTGATGAAATTTAGAGTGAATCGAGGTCTACAATAGTATAATTTTTCAACACACAATTTTTTTTTAATTTGGTAAATAAAATACAAACGATGAGGGTAAACCTAGTTCAATTAGTATGCAGGTATGCAACGGTGGAAATATTTTTGTATACCTGAAAACATAAAATATGGAATTAGATAATACAAATAACCAAATCCCTCCCAGTCACATGGATCTACTGTCGGGGAAAAAAAAGTTTAGACACTCGAGTTTGGAGCTCTACAGAAAAGTGTTTGGTTACTTTTCTGTAGAAAACTTAGAAAAACACGTCGTATATATGTATAAATGATGTTGTTTCATTCTACGTATTCCTGTGAAAACAAACATTTTTTAGTTCCTTTAGGAAATTTTTTATGACAGTCGGAAAGTAAAAACTCCCTGTTTTTAGAGTATCCAAGACCATCTTACGAATTTGAAAATTCGCACAATGTAAAATAAAAGTCAGAACTTTATCAAACTTTAATACAATATAGATACATATATAATGAATTAGTGTGTGTAGTTTCAGAATTTTTACTCTACCCAAAAAGTTTTTGTTGTAACTTTTGTAAATTAACTTTTTCTCAAAAACGGCAAACGCTAGAAAAAATCGAAAAGCTTGTTTTGAAGGTGATTGGTTGTATACCTACGCACATGCCCTGATATAAAATTAAATTGCGGCCTACAGTTATATTACATCAGAAAGCTTTTGTATTGCTTTTGGCTATTGGAAGTTCCTAGAAAGAAAACGTTAAAAAACCCGCCACAGTTTGGAACCCATTCTATGCAAACACTCTGGCAAATATATTCGAAATATAAAAATATTATACCCATTCATATGAAAAACTAAAAGGACCCTTGTTATCTTCATAGAAAAAATATTACTTATATTATTATTTCTTTCAACTTAATATTATATGTGGCTGAATGCATTCTTAATCTAAAATCCACTTTGAAAATATACCCTATCATATTTACGTTGATATATTCAATTTAATATGCAATACCTTAATTGCATTTTGTTATTTTCACATGTAAGGAAATACTTGTACAATGTACAACTCTCTGGTAAATAAGTAATTAAATCCACCAACAATGAAACGTAATTATTCACTGAATATAATTGCCACGTTGTGTGACAATTTGCATTCATGTCACACATTACTCAGGTGGTAAAATGGCGCTGACATAACCTGATGTGGAACTGAGTAATTGAATCCGTCAACGGTTGGAACAAAGGAACGGTTGAATGTAACTGATGTTCTTTTACATGCTTAATAATTGTTTGTATGTTTAGTTTCTACTTGCATTATTTCATGATCATAAGTATACTGTAACACATAGTGTAAGACAAAAAATATTCCTATCTTAGCATGGAATATTTTTATGGGGTATCTTCAAAAGTGCGCTATTAATATGGAATAAGTAAGAACATTCAAAGAAATGGGAAATGTTTGTTTCTTCTAATATGTGTTTTTAAGATATGTTACAAAATGCAATTGTAATTTAATTAGGCTATTTTATGAATCCATTTAAATGCTGCTTAGGTTTATGATGAGTTTAAAATGATTGCAATCAACGAATTCAGAATTTTGTGAGAATTTTTCTTTATTTGTTTACATCATGGCATCTTTGATTCAAAAACTGAGCATTAACATAACATTTTAATCAATAAATGATAACAGTGTAAAAGTATTTCTACATATTTCATGAAACATTTATGATTAAAAAAAACTTTTAAAAACTATAAGTAAGTAACTAAGTTTAACTATGTTAACTAAGGTAGGCCTAACTAAGTTTTTATATTATATTATATTTATTATTATAATTATTATTTATTAAATTTATTTATTATTTATTTATTTATTTATTATTTATAATAATTATTATTATTTATTATTATATTTATTATTTTTTTATATTATATTTTTATAATATTTTTATCGATTATTATATTCCTGAAACTTCAGTTGTTGCAACCTTAGTTGTTTGTAACATATAACTAAGGTGGTAAATAATTAATAATATGTTAAACAAATAAAAGGTCTCTTATTACTACAATGAATAATATATTTTCTTGTTTTAACACCTTAATGATAAAAACAAAAATTAAATGCATAAAGTTGTATTTTACGGAAAAAATAGCAGTTTGAATTTTATAAAGTATACATTTAAGAAACACAGTGCATTCTAGAGTGAAAAAAATATTGCTTAACATTTACAATCGTATAAGTATAAAATCTAGTATTTTAAATAATGTGTGACTGCAAAATCTTAATAATCGCTGACGCAACAGTTTAACATTGCTACTCTAGGCTTCGTGGTATAATAATAAATAATTATTATTCTGAATGATAATTTTATAACTGAAAATACTATAGTTAAAGCATAACCTTTAAGTTGTCCTCACATTTTGATAACTATTTAGAAATTATCAAAAAGTTTTGAAGAGTTTTATATGGTAAATAAAGTAAATATTTAAAATAACAGAAATTATTGATACGACAAGAAACTACTTATAAATAATATAGCAACTGTTTGGATATAAAATAAATATGTGCAATGTGATAAATTATAATAGAAATTTTAATGTATAGTAAATTTGAAATTATTTTAATTATTATGATGGACCACAATAATGTATTAAAAATAATTTATAAAAACAACTACTTAAAATAATAACACGTTTTGTACTCATAAATCATCCTTTAAATTTTGTGACTTCATTTCCTTGCAAACTTCTTTTATATCAAATGGAAATTTGTAAGTTATTTATCATCTTGTTGTGCAGAATGTTTCAGTATATTTCTAATTGGATTTTTCAATACACTAAAAGGGTTATGCAAGTAATGTTTTCTACTACAAAGTCCATCATGTAATGCATGGTATAAAAACATAGGTAAGTCTACCAACATATGGAAAAGTTTTAATTGACAGTTACAGTTCAGCGAGCCGTGTTAGAATGTTTGTAGTTTTGAGCTTTGAATCTGCACCGGTTGAAAAGTTATGCTTGACATATGTTTTGGTTTAATTAACAGCTGCACAACCTGTTTATTTTTAACTTTAAAGCTTACTGAAATGGATTCTGATGTGCAGACTAGTAATTTAAAATTAAAATCTACGGTCATGCCGCATACATACCGAAGATTAATTTGAAAATTATACTTACACGTATGCCACTTGTTCGTTAATTAAGTTTGAGGATCAAGGGAAATTAAAAAAGATACCTGTTATATTAAAGTAAGAGATCTTAACCATCTATTAGTGGTAATTTTAATATTTGTATCTTTTGACTAATAAATATACATACCTTTAAATCAATTTTAAACATTGAGTTAATAATTTCACAGTGTTTCTTAGTTAAATAACATATTGGGAACAACGGTATTCAGCCAAGTTTTACCACAACAAATCCATATAAAAAAACAGTTTTTAGAACTTTGAATGTATCTTGTTGTTTGCTTGTTTATGTGTGTTTTAGTAAAACTTTATACTAAAAAAAAAATAATAAAGTTGTTGTAAATGACGACAAAATAGAACAATACCATAAATTATTCGTTACTAACTTAATCTCTGCTGACTAGTATTATTTTGGATTAAAACATAATATTGGAAAAAATTGAAACATTATTAATGTCCTTTCCACCAAACTAAAAGGAGGAGTACATTCTAGATTGTGAGTAGCATACTAGTTTAATGGTTTTAAATAGTTGGATTCACTGCTCAGTTAGGTACATGAAACAGGATAATAGTGCAGGTTACTTTTAGTTTTGACGATGTATTTTCGTTACGTTAAACACAGGCAGATGCTATAAAAATAATAATAACCGTAATAATTAATGAGGTGAACAACAACCTCTACTACTACTACTGTGCTTCTGACTCTGGATATTAACTTTGCTTCCCAGGTTTGTTTGTTTTGGTACATTTATATTGAAACATTCCAAACCCTAAAATACAACTACTTGTAAACATATAATTTAACTACGGAACAATGAATAAATAAATAAAAATAGTTAAAGTAATTTCAAACATTAGCGATTTACTACCAATGTATCATGCTGTTAAAATTCAAACATGGCACAAAGCTTTGAATGTTGACCTATCAAAGTTCTTCTAAGTTATAAATGTATTTGTTAAATTAAAATCTATACGTTTGTGTCAATACAAGTAAATATTTCCGTGTGAAAATAGTTGGTTTTGGATTATTGCTTTAGGTACTGCCAATGCAAAGAGTAAATTTTAAACAAACGGATTAATCTCTTGAATAACCACAGAAGTTTGAAGTGCTTAAACCATTTTGCTTATAAGCTTCAAGTGTTCTTCTTTACATAATTCTACTTACATTGATTATTAAATAAAACTACTACACCAATATTTTGTAAATTACTTGCAACAGAACCAAATAGTGTTTAATCCGTTCAAATACAGTTGAATAATTTGTTAAGTCATGCTTAACACTTCAGCTTAAACTATTAACATTGTTGTTCTATTTTCATCAAAATACATGCATATTTAATATTGATAACGAATAAATTATTAATACCAATTCTAGAAATTTTACACTCGTCGTTCATCAAGAGCTGTGTGTTGGAATTTGTAATTTTTATAAAAAGTTTTGTTATTTCAACGGACGGTTTTAATGCATGGTGTATGTTTAATTGGAATAAAATAGTTTTTTTTCAAACTACCTGTATTTGGTTATTGGAACTTTTAGAGCAATCCTATGCTTGAAGTGGCAATTAATATTGTTGTGGGTTCTTTGAAATAAGGCTTTATCTAGAGTCCATTGTGCCGTATATTTTTGTGTTGGTAGCCAATAGCCATATAAAAATGTCTAACTTAATGTGATGTGTATGCTTTAAAGTTGAATCAAGAACGATTTGCACATAATAGAAAACAGCGGTTATTTAGTTAGTTAAACTCATATATTTGAAATACAAACGGCAGCAGACAAGCATTTAAGTAAAGAAAAAAGCAATTTAAGACAAGCAAAAAAAACATAACCAGGTAAAACCTTTAGAGTAATTTTTCTTATCGAACTAAAGATGGAAGGGTGATTAAATTAAGTACAAACTAAAACTTATTTCCACATACATGTTCTTAATTTTAGCTTTTACTTTTCAATTGTCAATATAAATTATGTTAAATTAGCTGATGATAAAACCAAAACTTTTATTTAGGTTAAACATTTAATAATAAATATCTATTAAGACTTTATTAAGAGGCAAGTAAAGAATTGAAAGACAATGGATAAATCAAAAACAGCTTGAAATAGGCTGGGTTGAAGCATAACTAAAAAAAAATACTACTCTTGATACTATTATATTAATTATGAATAGATTTATTGTATTACTCTGATTGAATTTTCATAAAATCAATTTTACGAAAGTATTTAATTGGAAATTCCAAAATGTAACTGCACTAGTTACATTGGAGACAACTGTGCCAGAAATGAAGTCACTTCTCGCTCATATCTTATTCTTCTCACTGTCTGATATTGAAGCTGCACTGCGGGCTGATCAGTCCAATATTGTGACTTTGTATTCTCAACCCTCCTACATCATAATTGTGACCCGTACGTGACAGTCTGGGAATAAGTAGTTTTATGTTGAGTCCATTGAATGTAACATCGACGGATACCAAATATCTTTTTGAAGAAAACTAGGGGAAAACGATTTGAGTTTAGAGATTTGAACTGGACAAATTACAGCTCCTTCTAGTATGATTGTACATTAGATACTTCAAAATATATGTACTTAATGAAATGGACATTATATATGTTACAGGAAAATGATAAAGTGAAATACTCTAGAGAATGATTATGAACTGGGCTCTATACAATGCCTGAAACTAACTAAGGTTAAGTATAAAATAATGGTCGTCCCTAAAAAAATAAAAAATGTGCTGTAAAGATATTTCTTTAAATTTCGGTTTTACTTTTTGCCATTCCAATCTAATATAAAATTATATAACCAAAAATAACCTAACCGAACCATATAAAAATTATTTCCCTACCCTAAAGGTCCATTTCATAATTTTGATTCCTTTTTTGACATAAGCCAATTTAATAAAAACTAAAACTAAATTAAAATCGGCCTCAACTCACCTAACCCAACCATAAACAATCTATAATATTAAAACGAAACAGGGTTTTTTCATTTCACGATTCTGAATCAACTACTTGACGGATTTTCATGATTTTCGTGTTGAAAGAAAGATAATTTTGAGAACTAGGGAATGTCGAAGCCATAATTTTAGTTTAGGGTTTCAGTTTTTTAGAAATTAAGTTTTAATTTTTAAAAAGTCTAGCAGCCGACGCTAGCAATTTAAAGTAT
Organism: Macrosteles quadrilineatus; assembly: GCF_028750875.1. NCBI lineage: Eukaryota > Metazoa > Arthropoda > Insecta > Hemiptera > Cicadellidae > Macrosteles > Macrosteles quadrilineatus. Next base: position 69,807,127 of record NW_026542602.1, read on the forward strand.
TTTCAATGCTGGTTTAACTAACAGCTGGTTTATAACTGTAATTGAAATGTTTACGTTACGAGTTGTTTGTTTACAAAAATATTGTTCGTTGGTGTTTGCCTACATACTATTTCACTTTAAAATGTAGGTAGTTTTCCCCTACCGTGAAGGATCTGCGTTATCAGGAAATGTGTTATTTTGAACTAAACATCTCAAACACTTGCGTTTAATCAAGTTTTGTCGTAAATGCAATCTGTGTAAGTATTTAGTTTATGCATTGCAAATTTCAACTCATATTTGGGAAATATCTTTTCAGCAGTTTATCGTTAATTGTTTAAGATATAAGTGGTTTACGTGTTGACACTTCTTTTTCTGTATGTTTGAATGCGAGTTTGTCGGCATACTAACATTTTGGTTAGTAATGAAAGCGTCAATCGGTGTAGTAGGTCTCTATAAAACTGTCAAATAAACTGCAGGGTGCAGCAGAAACCAAAGTCGACTCATACGATACCAACTATCCCCGTAGTGCTGATGATTGAGAAACTTGGGCACTGACCAAAGAACCGAAAAACCTTAATGCTGGGTTAGATAATAAAATGCAGAGAAAATATACAGACCAGTTCAAGATAACGGCCCGGAGGTCGAAATAAAAAAGAACAGAGAGCTAAGAGAAATGTGTTAACACCCAAATATAGGGATGCTTTCCAGAAGTAGGTAAAGCTTGGATGGACAGGCTGTGCATAAACTTTAAAAAAGTATATTCCAAGGAGTACCACAAGATAGACGGGAAACGTCACGTTATGAAATGCATCCTCAGACTGGAATCTAAATTTTGAAGAGGCAGGTGATAGAAGAGACTCCTCATAAAAGTTTCAGGGTCACGGAGGTAAGATAAGGTACGGTAAGTACATTAGTAGTACAGTATGCAATTGGAGGTGGCATGTAACTACTCTACTCAAAACCAGTGTTAATCGGTCGCCAATCTCACTTCAAGATTTTTCAAATCGACACAAATGCTGTTTTATGGTAAAATTATCGGATTTAAAATGCATATCGCCATATTTTAGGTCCATATTCGAATGGAATAAATAGGTGGTCACGTTACATTTGTTTATAAGGTGATTAAAACTGCCAGAATTCGTGTCTATGCGTGTAAACTAGATGTTCTGAATTATTCCGTTTTAGTTGACAACTCGATTCCCGTACGTAGGACGGGCCACCAGCTCGTTATTATAATATTGGAAAGTCAATTAGTTAATTTTTCACAAACATGTGTATTTTATACTTTTCTTTAAACGTCGGTGACCATTCTATAGAATTCTTAGGCATTATATTAATGTCTGGTGTATAAGAAACCTATTATTTTTACTCCATTTCATACTTTGCCTCAAATCGTTTGGCAATGTATTGAATATAATGGCTAGGTATTCTATAGAATTCATGCATTATATACTTTTTAATTAACATGTACTGTATAAGGAATTATGAAACATAGCCCACCAATTTAATTAATTAAATAACTGGAGTAATCGAACAAATTACTTCAGCTGCATTATAAAACAGGTGTGCGAGAGTAATTATGAAGTGTAGTTAAATAAAGTCATCACCTAACTTATCAATAGATCTGTACATACAACACATAGCAGTATACCAACGAGTCATTCGAGATTTGAAGGCGAATAGCAAGTAGTAGTTGCACTTAAATTTTAACAAAATTAAAATAATAACAATATTTTGATCTTAATGAATACTTAAAGAGTTAAAGCTGAGCTTGAGCTTAATTTTAGTAAATTTATGTACAAAATATATTTTTTAACAACAGTTGTAGCATTGAAAATATGTACAATTTCGCCAAAAGGTTTCATGTTTTTAACGTTCGTCTACAGTAGTACAATACAGGCCAAAAATAAAATTCCGTACGTATGAAAGTGAATTGAGTGAGAAAGATAAGCTGGTAAATAAATAAAAGATAAAACCCAAATTCGAATTGGAAGATATTTTCCCCACGGTCAAACGATATCTGTGCCGCGATTGCCACAGTTTTCCTCACATAAATTTGATTCAGGTCCAGATTGCATTGGAACCATTTTCTTTTGAATCACCACCTTCCAATAAAGCTACTACTCTTACTGAATGAATTCTAAATCTAGACAATCATAAGAAAATCTAAAAAAAATATTTTCTTGATAAATTGCTAGTCGTAGTTGTGGACTAAATCACATCCTATGTTGAAAATACGTGATAATTGTGATATTTCGTGATACCAACAACTTATGCAAAAGTTTTATTTGCGATAGACCTTCCTTATTATTTTTTTTTTGGGATAAAAAATTATATATAGGCCTATTTCATTCATACATATTTTGACGCTCAGTAGCAACCGAACAGTTAAAACTGTGGAAGGAATTAAGCGTTGCTGCTCTGTCTTAAAAGCTGTATTCAAAGAAATGTCTTCTTTTTACAGCTTAAAAACAAGCTAGGCTTTTAACTAAAATTCCCGTTTTAAATGGGGACAATTAATTTGTATAAGTTTTCCCCATTTTTTAAACCTAGTAGGATCCTAATGAAAGAGTATAACCTCTTAGTTTTGTTTAATTCTTTTTTATTTTGATTTATATTTTATGTATAGGTATTTTAAACCTATGATCACTAATGAATGTCAATACGTATGCCTATATTTTCAATACAAATGCAAATCATTAATCATAAACTGACACACCTATACTTTTATCAATGTTTCATTAATGCAACAAAAAAAACTACTTACTTATAGTGCTATAATAAGCTAATAGCTTATAGTGATATATGAGCTTTAATGATTAAAAGCTTAACTAATCAACCTAATATTCTACAGAACTGTATCTTTTCAATGTACAGTGAATGAAAATATATATATATATTTTTTATTGCTCTGGACTTTACTGTATAGTATACTATTTTTTTACAAAGACTTGATTAAACCATTTAAAGCTACTTTTCCCTTGAATTTTGTTTACAATCCTATTATTACATTATTCATACATTAAATTATTTAATAATATGTTAAATACTCTTCATGGTTTTTCGAACGATTTATAAAAAATAGCATCACCAAAAGGCAAATCGTACTTGTAGTACCACAAATCGACGGTTTGGCTGCTTAATATGCCGACTACATTCAATAGTTTTAAAGTTTGATAATATATGACTAAAAAAAATAATTACGTAAAGACGGAATTATGTCTTGATGTATATGGGATAAAATATAAAACTTCGCACAGGAAACTACTAGAACCAAGCCATATACTAAAATAATAATATAAAAAACTCATACGAATTATTTTTTCCTTCATATTCTTTACTACATTCATGGACTCATCGGATATGATAATATTTTTACTATTTAAAGTAAATATTACTACCAGAGATGTTAAGAAAAGTCTGAGAAAGAAGGGTCGTATTTTGTTTCTTGACACTGATACGCAATTGTTAAGGCAAGTGCTGCAATCAACAAAGATCTGGATATTTGACTGGCTTTAGAAATCTTTTAGTGTTTCATTTATATACTCTTACTTTAATTTTCATCTTTGGTTATTTTATACTAACAGGAAATATGATATTGATAAAAATAAATGGGTTAGGAATGTTTCACTAAAAAAATATATCATTTAATGGACAAATGTCGTTCTGTGTTCAAAGGTTTGGCATACTTATTTAATATTATAAACTACAATATCTAATATGTATATGCCTAGTATTAATTTAAAAGTAATACATATAGGCTATTTCAACCTCCAACATGGCTATAAACGCACTTTTTCTATTTTCTAAACTTTTGTTTTTGGATTTAAATTTCAAATCACCATATTATTCAAGTATCAAAGGGAAATTGCCAATTTTAGTATGATGTTATTGAGTAAATGGTAAAGTCCTATCAAAACTTATAGTAAGATGTTATTCGAAATATCTTTAAATCACTCCTTTATCTAGATAGCCCTTGAATCTGTATAACGTAGTTTTAAATCGTTTCTTGATTATAAACGTATCTTTGCAGATGTGCACTGCGTTACTAGAACCAATAATCGGTACATTGACGAACTAACCATGATATCCAATAACTAAGGTAAACTGAAACGCCTAACTTGATAATTAGCAATTATAAACAATAACCAGACACGATGACACTCCTTTGCCATCGAATGGGAGCTCTTAGTAGATTTCATTTTACTGCAATGACAGTTTTTGTCACAATATATGTTTTTATAAAGATGATTTATTAATCATAATATTAAAGTAAGAAGTAAATAGTCTAAAACTGTATAGTATATTTCAATTGTATAATTTCTTCCCTGATGAAACTAGATTAAAAGATGTTTCGCTGGTGAAGTGGTTCGGTCCCTGTGGTCCCGGTTTCAGATCCCACCAAATCACCAATGGATTTTATCTAAGTGATAATGCCGTAACTACTAGGTCTAGCCTGAAGTAATGTGAAAAACAATCGCGGTCTCGTGCATAGCGTCCTAGGACAAAAAAAACTATCAACTAATATTACAACTCATATGATTTTGTGATTGTATAATAAACATTTGAAATACTTATGTTATTAATACTTATTAAAAAAAAAGTTATTGGTTACTAAAAATACAAAAAAAAAATACTAAATATATTTTTTCCCCTAGTTTTAGTATTCTAAAATCACATAAGGTCAGAATAAAAACTTAAACACTTTATTTAATTGTTGTATTTATTTCTAGTTAATATTTAAGTCTACAAAGAAAGGCACGTTTAAAATACCAATATGTAAACGGAATGTTTTTGTATATTGCATAAGCTTAAAGTTTTTAATGTATTCACCATTTATAAATTGGGGTGGTTGTGTTAAAAGCTTGCATTTTATATTATAGCTGTTAACAAACTAAATAAAATAATATTTGTAACAGAAATAGAGCCTATAAAAAATTTGAAAAATTATAAGAATACTAAACAAACTTAAACTAATAGCAAATTCTACAATCTAACACCCTCTTTGATTTATATAATGCTTTGTTTCACTCTTAAAATCTTTTACCAATGATAATTATTGAACCTGCGATAAATTAACAACAGTGTTAACTACATGAGCTAGACCCATATGTGTAAAGCAAAGTTTTAATTGACAGTTGCAGTCTACAGAAGCTTGTTACAACGTTTGTGGTTTTGTGGTTTTGTCTCGCCACTTGTTGAAAGTTAGGGTTGACAATTGTAACAAGGTAATTAACAGTTGTAAGACAGTTAGTTCTGCATCTTGTTTGTCTCTAATTGTAGCACTGTAATAGTATATTGTAGTATAGTTTTGGAAAGTATATACGGTATGATAGTAGATTGGCGATAATTCCCATGTGAGGCTTTCCAAGTGCGGGATTTCTTACGAGTACTGTTAACACCTTCCCGGTGAAGTGCGCTATACTTGTATCTACAAAAATATACAGCGTAAGTATAACACAAGTCATACAAACAGTGAAGAGTTTTTGAAAACAACCTCTTTTATCACAATTTTAAAACAGAATATCGTACTTTTTTAATAGGTAAAGTTTAAAAGTTGAGACTTCCAATATCTATTGCCAACGTGCAGAGTTCCTGTCACAACCTGCCTGATGTTGTGTATCTTTGTCAAGAGATTGCTGAAGAAACACATTTTTTCCTACAGTTATCTAACAATGTTCATGTTCTCTAACTGATTTGAGAAAGCAAAGTGGCCAATTCGCTCATCAGTGAGACAATGTTAACATTGTCTCACTCTAATTACTTTGTCTCACTCCAGATTTGCAACGTGAAGGCACGAAATAGTGAGCGCGTAACATGCAGGCAACGTAGTATGCGCGTGAAATACGTTGGCAGCACTGGCTGTAAATCAGCTGTTCAGCTGTTGTACTGTTGTATTTGTCACTTCACATTAAATGTTATATTAAAAGTTCACTTCTGTGTAAAAATAGGTTATGTTTCTTCACCAATTTATTTGTTTTTTGGTAACTGTAGGAAAAGTATAATGTGCAACTCGAGTTCAAAGTACAATTGCCTCACTCGAGAAACCATTCCTCACTCGCCTACGGCTCGTGAGTAAGTATTTCTCTCGAGTGAGTCAATTGCTCACTTTTCTCACTAGTTGCACAAATAACTATTGAACATTTTATCACAGTGTTTAAACAGAATCTCGTACTTCTTTAATAGGCAAAGTTTAAAAGTTGAGCCTTCCAATAAATATTGCCAGCTTGTAGCAGTTCCTGTAACAACCTGCTTGATGTTGTGTATCTTTTCTAAGAGAATTCTGAAGAAACACATTTTTGAACAAGGTTATTAGTAAAATTATTGACGCCAGCTGATTTTACCTGCCTCCAACAACGCCTTGAGACACATCTCGAAGGTACAGAGAACAGCTGTTAACCGTTTAGTGTAGACAATAATCATGGTGTGAAAAACATGTTAAGAAACAATTTGAATAATCAATTGTGGCAATGTCATAAAGTATTAATTTAGCAATTAATTTTAATTTTAGTTTTACTTATTGTATTCGTATGTTTATCCATATGCATTTTGAATTATACACCATTAAAAACAACAATAAAATACACATAGTTTAAATAACTTTCCAAACTACATTCAACGTAGTAAGCGCTACGCACATAGGCTATCTCAATTGGATGTCCATAAAACATTTCACCAATGGAATAATACATCAACAAAGAGAGGATATAATTTATTTAACAGCCATTAGTATGCAAAACACAGTGGAAGTTATAAATAACCGTTAATTTCACTGATGAAGTTTGGAGTTAAGCTGAAATACAAATAGCTTTGCATAAATTACCGCCCTTGATATTGTCCATTGCAAAATGTATCTTGTAGCTTAATATGTTTATTTAGTTGTTTGATTCCAAAGTGTTTCGTATAGTAGTTTTTATTATATCTAATATTAACTCATTATCAACTCATTATTAACTCATTATTAATGAAAAGTAAACCAAAAATTGTTAGGCAATATAATAAATCGATTACAATTTATTACGTAATATAAATATCCTAGAAACAAAATCGTATAGTTCTGCACATTGCAGTAAAACTGAAGTTGTTAGGTACAGCTAATATCCGAAAAATGTTATGATTCATATAAAAATACATTATTAATGTGTTATTGCTTCCAATTAAATATCAACTTAATGTTGATTAATTATGTCCTGTAAATAGTAAGCAATAATTGCTACCTGTAATTAATTCTGCACAACGATGGTAAAACGACTTGTATTAATTGCAGAAAAATAAAAATCTCACTTTGTAATGAACGTTTTAAGGTGTCAATGAAACATTTGCTTCAAATTCTATGATGATTGAAGTCACACAACTGTATTGAAATATACAACAAAAGATAGATTAAAAAGGTAAAATATGTGTATTAAGTTGGAGTCTATCGCTGCCAGGCTTCATAATTTAAAATCTATAAGTATTTTAATGTAATTTTATTTTTATTTGTATGTGTCAAATCTTCGAACAGGTTCCATGTTTTTGTAGACCTTATTATAGTTGTATGCAACTTGAAATGTATACATCGTCTAAGAATTAGAAAAGTAATTTTCAAACTTGATCAGTATGTAACCTTTGTTATTTAAATTTTAGCAATTCTGGAGGCTAAAAAAATGTATAACTTTTTATTAAATAGCTTGAAGAGGGGTTTGTTTATTTATATATATTTTTGAATTATTTATTTATTGCTTCCTAATATACAAAACAACAGCTATTTTGCTTAGCTATAATAAAAATAGCTAAAATAGTGTTTAAGCGTTTTAATGCATCAATGTACTAAAATAACATTTAAGAACTTACATATTTCTTAACGATATCAGCACATACATGCATAACTAGATAAGCTTGTAAATCTTTACAATCTTTTAAAAATCTTACCCTGAGTAAATATCTTATTTCATAGGTACATTTGAATAGAACGTATTCGGGATAATGCAATGCAAGATATTCAGACTTTGATCGTTGCTTACATCCCTTTAGCACATTCTTGGCGTCATCTGGTTGTAAAATGGCGGTCTTTATTGACGTCGTGTAAAAGGTGAGTGAACACTTACAACTTACCAATCTCAAAGTTAAATACATGGTGTTTGGTAGTCAATGTCAAAATTCATAAGCCATTATTATACAAGCAAATACGCAATTCGTATATTTAGTTATAATGTAATATATTCTTTCTTCCGAAAACAGCCATTTTAATTTTCAAAATTCCTTTACATTGTCTATTAAAATCTGCTGTTCAACTTTCAGCTGACGTAATGAACTTTCCAATGATTTTAGAATCAGCATTAAATATTTGAATAGAAAAAATATACTTCGCTACGTTATAAAACCTTTTAAAAACAACTTGAATAATACAATTTGAAAAAATAATAAAAAATGGTACCAAAACCTGCTTAAGAAATTATATTTATAAAAACTCCCTGAAACTTGAAAATGAAGTCCATAAACACCAATATCAAATATTAAGCTTTAAACAACATGTGCAATTTTATGAGAGTTTTGTTTTATGGTGAAATATAATAAGTTAAGTGAAATATGAGAATTGATTGAGTGTATATTTGATGTGTTTCATGGATTGCCATTTATTGTGACTAAGCATATCCTACTTATTGATTATTGATTATCTTATTGATTATTGATTATCTTATTGATTATTGATTATCTTATTGATTATTGATTATCTTATTGATTATTGATTATCTTATTGATTATTGATTATCTTATTGATTATTGATTATCTTATTGATTATTGATTATCTTATTGATTATTGATTATCTTATTGATTATTGATTATCTTATTGATTATTGATTATCTTATTGATTATTGATTATCTTATTGATTATTGATTATCTTATTGATTATTGATTATCATTGCACAAACTATGTACCATCATGCCAGTTCAGCATGAGCTCGCAAGTGTTGGAATTGGAAATAAACTCATTTTAGCTGTTTAGCATGCAGACTGTGTCAAGTAGAACCCGTCTGCTTTTCTCACCATGATATTCACACTGATGTATTTTTGATTACATTGGCTTTGTAAAACTAACTATTTACTGGAGAAGTATAAATACATTAGTCATAGTGCTGATAGGTTTTCGATCTTTTATCCTTCATGCAGAATCTCAGGTAAATCTATTAAGGGTTTATGGAAATTGTTTTTGTGAATCCGGCGTTATACTAATTTAGAAGTAGTTACGCTCATTAGTATTATGTGTTAGTTTTTAGAACGATAGTGAAGAGTTGTTATAATTTTGAAAACAACTATATTTACCTGCTGTTAAAACCTACATGTTTTAATTTATTCATAACTGTTTGTGGTAGATAGTGTCCAATTCATTGAAAAATTACATTATTTGAATAATTGAATTCCACACGATGTGTGTTTGAAGTTTTGTGAAATTAATGTGCTTATAAGAAACTTGGAGAAGATGTGCAATTGATTTGGTTTGGAGTTACTTACTGGCAATTACTGGTCAATCAAGAACATAATTTAAATACTTTGTTTTTCACTGAAGCCAGAGTAAAAGGTGTAATGGCGAATAATAGACTTAAGGGGACTATGACAGAAAAAATGATAGAAAATTGAAAAAAATAATTTGTTATCCTTTTGAAGTTGTTTTTACGTTATGTCATGTTATTGCTGTTAACATATATGTATTGAAACACGATATATGTCAATAAACGATAAACATTTTATGTTAAAAATACAAAATAATTAAGGCTCTGTCTCTTATTGTTCTCTCTATATATATAGCATATAGTTAACATTATATAAAATAGGCAGTCACAGTCCCCTTGAGGTAAGGTATTTAAAAATGAAATAGTTAAATATACAAAATTCTTCATTTAAAAATGTCTAATTATAAAAAAAGTATTTTAATAAACATAAGGAACATTAAAGAAGAGTTGCGAATATTTTAAATTTTTTAGGTATTTTTTCTGTAACAGTTAATTTTTGTAAAACAAATGCCACAAAAGAAAAGATTCTGCTAACGGTCTCTAAAATCTGGGAAATATTTCTTGGAAGTTAAGGATTAAAGTAGGGATTGTAAGAGTGATTGCTGGTTGCACAAAGGAGACATGATTGCGCACGAGTAAGTTTGGCCTTTGTTCTTTTGAGATTTTAATTCATTCTAGCGTGAATATTAATTATTTAAAAATATGTACGACGGTCAAAATCATAATTTTTGTTTTGTATCGTACGATTAATTATAATTTAAATTCATCTCCACAATTTAAAACCTCTTTGACGACTTTGAGCTTGGTAAAAAATTCCTTGTTTGGAACTGTCTTAGAAACTAGAATTATATTTCAATATATTATAAAAAGTCTGCTGCTTATACGAATAATATAAAACTAAATTTAAATTAATTTTAAACTAATTTTTGTGATTTGTAGGATTTTACCTTCGGACGTACCTCGGACCCCATGAACAAAGGTTCACCACTCTTAACATTATACGATATTCTCTCTTTTTGAAGTTGAAGCCAAGTAAATGTTTTTATTGACCTTTGGACTTATATTCGTTAAAAGATCAATACATTAACAAATCAATGCTTCACTAAATGTGTAGGTATGTTTGTATTTTTTATAACTTATGTATTTTAGATTAGAGAAATAGTTTTAAGCTGTTAATTGGTTTTAATTATATTTTATAGTTTTTTTTCTAGCCTGGGCCAGAACAAACGTAAATAGTTGACATAATTTTACGGATTAATTTCAGCTTAAATACAAGTTATTAAATTACTAAAAATAAAAATATGTATTGATAGAGTATTTTTACGAAGATTTGTATCAATTTTAGAGTCAAATTATGCTAAAGAAAATAAATTTTTACAAATATGTCTCGTTATGCTATAAGAGGGGTAATATGATTCGTAAATAAGACCGCTGACGTCCTCAAGCTCACTGTTAACAGTTAAGGATTAAATACACAATATAATTTTTTTTTATTACTGTGCAACCAAAAATCACCCAAATTCGTTTGTCCAAAAAAAGCAATTATTTAACATTTTTCAAAAAAATATTCTTCATTTAAACAAAATATAAAAGCTTGATCGCAAACATCATAAGCTTTGGTAGAAACGATTATTTGGCAAGAGAAAATATAAATGAAAACCTGTGAAGAGACAGAAAACCTAAGTTGTACGATTAGTTTTCTCTAAGGAATTATTCATATCGAATAAACCTAAAAGTGTCGTCGTTGTCAATGCAGAATTGTAGTCTACTCCAATATTATAGATAAATTCAGATCATTTATTTGTTGTAAGCCAAAAAGTATTATATATATTTAAAAAAAGCATGAACAAATTTGAAAACATTTTTTCTACATTTTGAATTACGAATGAATTTTTTACTATTTTTAACTATTTCAAGGAAGGTTCGAATTACCTTTATACCTTCAGACACGGTATAATGTTTGACAAAAACACTGTTGTAACTGGATTCAATGGAGCGTTTAAGCTTTGTGTCAGATGTCCTATTCAAAGTAATGCTCTTCTCGAAACAGACAATCTACAGCCTGTTTTGTTGAACTTGGTCTTCTGCCTCTTCGGAATCTATTCTACAAAGAGTTTACAGGTATCATTTTGTAACTTGTCTTTTTCATTCAATAGATATTTTTCCTACGAGTTTCACACAAATGTAAAAAGAAAACTTAAACCATTAACGTAAAGATGTTGCCTTTCCCTAAATTATATTTAAAATTACTTTTGGATTTTTTTCTGTAAAAAAATACAAATAATTTATTAAATGTGATATAGACATAGCTCGTGTTTTATTTATGGGTTTAATTGAGATACCCAATAGTTTTACCGTGTTCAGATTTATTGTACTAGGATATTTAAAATACAAAAAATATGTTTCGATAAAAATATTAAATGTTCAAATTTGGTTATTTTGTGACCAAACCTATCTATCCTATCAAAAGCTGAAAAATTATTATATTTCTATTTTGATTTATAATACATCAAACACACATTGGGTGCTGAACATACTCTTTCGAACATCAGTAAAATAGATTAAGGACCTCATTGTCTAAATGTCTTGGGAAAAAACTAACCATATTAACATAAATGTTACACATATTCATGAAAAATATAGCATTTCTATTCAAGGTATTCGGCTTCGATCGGTATTTTCCGAGAAATCCCAACAGAATATAATTCTTCAAGAAGGATTATTTGTATTGATGAAACATTCTGATTGCTTAACACACTTGTAAGATAATTTCTATTCAACAGTTAAGCTTTTCAAGTGCTACAATACAACCCTTCAACTGAATACAATGATAGTTTTAGTAGTGACTGAAGTAGCCTACGTATAAAATCTATTCATCCTACAAATGAATTTCAATAAAAAAAATTACTGAGGGAGTTATTATGTTTCATCTCTGTATTTTTATCTATTAGTTTTATTATTATAACTTATTTTGACTGTAGAGATAGGAAATATTAACCACCTTAGGCTAAAACTGTGTTAGTGTATTTATTAACACTTGCTGTCATTTTCATAGACCAACAATCGATGTGACAGTTTGTACTGTTATTTAAAATAAAGTGAAATATAAATTCTTTACAAAGCATGATTCAATACAAAACCGTTTGGATGTATCAAAATGTTATTGATCTGTATGGAATTTGATGAGTTATATAAGTAACTATAAAAGTAGTTATATAAGTTGGAGGCCATAATCGAAAAATTGTGGCTAAAACTATTTTTTTCAACTTGACCAAAATTTAAAAATAAAAAAACCCAAGGCAGTTACAATTTAAAATTTTTTTGATATCTCTTATTAACTTTTGAACTTTCAAATAAAACAGCTGGCACACTTATATGAAACACCCTGTATTTCCATTTTTTACCTTAAAATCAAATATATTCACCACATTCTTGCGTACTTAACACGACCTTTTAATTATGGATAATTATGGGCAACGTATCTCAATCATCGATCTATATTATTACTACAGCTATTATTATTATTGTAATAATAGAGATCAATGATCTCAATACGATTGATATTGTAAGATTTTCTTAAATTACTAACATTATTTTAGTCAAACGCAACCCCTAAACAAATATTTTATTAACGCAATATAAGTATTTATATTGGTTATTGTGGTAATATTCTGTTTACTGTAAGAACTCTGTATGGAAAATAGTTCAAAATAATGAGATATTATTCAGAATGAAGCAATAATCATCGCAACTAAAATTGGAAACTTGATACTGTTAGATATTCCCCCCGCGGATGACATCTATACTTCATGATTTCTACCCTTGCCTTAAGGATAGACTTTATTCGATGCTATAATTTTATTTTAACTCTTTTCCAGGGGAATGCTCGCTACAATTTAATTTATTGTTGCTATTTTTTACCATCCGTTACAGATTTGTATTGCAAAAATTACATTTTCATGTTTCAGTTAGTCACTTTGTATTTGATAAAATATTATTTGAGGGTATTTTAAATATTTGCAAATAGGTTTAGTTTTACTGTCAACATAGTGTATTTTTGTAAAAGGATGCCGAGTTCACGGGATCATTAAATTACATTTTTATTACCTTGTGGGACCGAAAATATATAATATCTAGATGGGACTATAAAAGCTCGGTGAAGGTGTAGAAAAAACTAAATTTCAAAAGTTTTCATAGCAATTTTTAATAGTAAAGTGACTTTTATATAATACTATATAGGCCTATTATATATATATTTTTATATAATTAGTAAATTTTTTAAATTACCTAACTTTAAAAATATTAAAAAACAACTTACATACATTGGTTATGTTTTTAATGCATTAACAGGCATTACTAATAATTATTACATTGGCATTGCTAGTTATTTGTTAAATATAATTTGAATGAATTAATATCAAATTAAACTTATTGTTCACGTTTCTTCGTTTTAACCATGTTTTTGGCTTTAAATAATTTTGTCCCAAAAATGAACTGTAATATAACCAAGCAAACGGGTTTTTTATTGTAAAAAGGGTAAAGATGTGAATTATGTTGTTAATCAAATCGGATGATATTCTATTTTAATTGTTGTAACACTTTAACAGCTTAATACTCTTAGATTGTTGATTGTATATTGTTGGTTAAGTTTTAATCAAACTAAAAGCATTCATCACTGTCTGCTTGCAAGTTTATTAGTTTTAGAACAATCCTTGGTCAAGTCGGTTACCGTGATAAAACAAAGGAAGATTGCGTCCATTACGGGCTTTGAGCTTAGCTTTAATTACCCTTTCATAAAATAACTGTGCAAAGGTAACACTGAAATACTCCTGAAAAACTAAATGATTCCAAATATACTTTTTAATGGTAAAATATTTCACTAGTTCGTAGGCTTAGAGATTAAATTAGGCTAAATGGATGTGAAATTTTCTTTACGTTTCAGCAATATAGCTTTGCATGTTTAAGTATGATTTATTTGTATATTTTCTCAACGGTGTTATGCAAATACGCAACGTTGCTTCGTACACATAAAATTTGTTGACTTTGCAAACGTTGGAAAAGAGGTCTATTTATAAATGGATAACTGGTCGCCTCCCATGTTGACAACCTGTGTAAAAAACATGACATATATATGTAGTTCACAATTGTGAACATTGATTTTTGCTGATTGTTAACAAATTCTTAAGATTGTTTGATAGGGAATCTTAACATTCAAAACATTTATTAGGGCTCGGCCGGGATTTGAACCCGGGACCTCTCGCACCCTAAGCGAGAATCATACCCCTAGACCACCGAGCCATGGTATGGCTATAAGAAAGTTATTTTTAATGACTAACGGTTTTATGATACTTGATAAAACAGCAAATTAAAACTATTAGTAATGTACCTTAACTAGTTACTTGAAACAACCACGCCTTATTTACATGATTTTTCTAAAAAAGGTCTATTTCGATAGATCTTTTTTAGCAGATAGCTAATCTTAGATCTTTTTTAGATCTTTTATAGAGGAAGGCAATAACTAAGCTTTTCCAATCCAAGAAATTATTAGCCCAGTCAATAAATGTTTTTTACCGCAACTAAATGGTGGAAAGCTGGATTTTGTATATGTGATAGAACCACATGAGAGGTGTATTTTCCCAAAAGTCCCCACTTCTACCCCTTGAGCTTTACCCCCCACCCCCCTCCAAACACAGAAATTGCAGTGTTTTATTTAATTGATCATAACTCGAATGCTATGTAAGCTATCGAGCTGCGATTTGTTTTGTTTTATTTCTGATTAGTTTTCCTACAACTTTTGTATTTACAACATTTTTCTAAAACCAATACTTAGGGAGATATAAAATTTAAACTTCGTTAATAGCTTTGTTTCAGAGTGCAAAATTTTGTTTTTCTCTATGTATACTTTTAAATAGAAATAATACGCAAATATGGTTCAAACAAAAGTTTTAGTACGTTTTTCAAGGTTTACAAATATATTATTGGTTAGTCATCTAGGTGACCGGGTGAAGAGCTGGGCGTCGGCAAAGAGAGCGTGTGCGGGCTAGTTGAACACCTCTGCGCTGCGTCATCGCATCTAGCCCAGACAATAAACGCACAAACTTCCTTTTTTTGTAGCTAAATAGTGGAAAGCTGAGTTTGTTATATGTAATGGAACCACTTAAGACGTGTATTTTCAAAAAGTTCCCGATTCTCCCCCTTGAGCTTTCACCCCCAACCCCTTCCAAACCTGGAAATTACAGTCGTTCACTTTACTGGATATAATTCAAGTTCTATGCATGCCATCGTAGTGAAATTTGATTTGTATTATTTATAATTAGTTTATCTATAACTTTTGTACTAATGGTTTTCTTATAAAACTATGTCCAAAGCGATATAACATTTTAACTTTTTTTGATAATGTTTATGTTTTAGAGTACACAATTTTGTTTTACCCTCTATATATTTTTCCAAATAAAATACGCAAAATGTGACAAAACAAAATTTTAGTATGTTCTTTAAGGTTTATAAATATATATTTGGTTAGTCATCTGAAAAAAACTAATGTAGTGTGGGCGTCGGCAAAGACAGCGCATGCAGGCTTCTAAAGCATCTGCGCAGCCCCGCCCGTCGATGCGTCGCGTCGTAGGCACCGACATCGCTAAGTTCTCAAAGGTTGTATTTAAATGCTAAGGCTTTGTACTTTGTACTTTACTACAAAAAACAATCTGCATCCAAGCTTAACCGTGAACTGCAAAAACAATTATTATTTAGATGGAACCCAATCATTTAATTTTTTATAACTAGTTTTTGTTCAGGTAAATTAATCTCTACCTACTTACTTGTTATACTTGAAATACTTGTAAGACTTGATTCCTTCATCTTTGACCAATGGAAGTTTGATAGATTGAGGTATAGAACACTAGGCCTTATAAACACTTTACAATTTACTATAAACATACTCTTTGCTCTTCCTTACGTAAAAATGTGCTTTCTGTTATCTACCACTAATGGGACTCGCTTTGTTCTACAAGATTTATACTAACTGCACTGCGCCTCGCAGTCAGTAAAGATCTAAACAGTAAACTGCAAAAAATACTTATTAGATGAAACCTAATCATTTATACATTTCTTAAATTTATTGATAGTTTTAAATCGTTTCTCATTTGAATTAATAATTAATTTAATTATTTCTGTCAACGGCTATACCTATTGACAAAAATATACATGGATACATATATTACATTACATAAAGCTAGGTAAGAAACATACTGAACCCAATGATGAAATGACCCAATTCGCCTATGGGTCTGAGGATGACTGGAGTGTCGAATCAAAATCTACCACCACTTACCATCTTTTATGTATATTTACAGTATTGTAAGTAAGTGTAAATTAAAGTTTTAAGTGTTAGGCTATTAGACGTATTTTATTTTATTTACTTTCCAATTAATTAATGTAATAAGGCATATATCCAAAAGTTATAAATAAGTAAGTAAAAAACTCTATTTGTGTCCCCATACATGCAGGCAAGACTATTTACGGGATACATACAGGCAGATTACTCAAATTTCCTTTCTTAATTGTGTAGATGTGTCAATCAAATTGTGTTTTTTTCATAAAAATTGGCAGAAATGTATTACGAATCTGCTTTACGGCACTAATATGTAGTCGATATCAATCACTTTAGAGACTCTATACTGTGAATCTTGGTGACGTTCTGTTCTCTAATATTTGATTGTTTTCATGTTATCTCAAAAATGAGTCAGCTTAATAGTTCTTTATTGGTTTGTGGTAGACATTATGCAAACGTTTAACATCGCTAATAAAGATGAAGGCGCTTATTAAGTGTTTTAAAATCTCCTCTATTTAGACTTAATAAAAAAGTAGTTGACATTGACTGGTTTTAATTTGTATTCCTTACGATGATTAAAAATGGCTTATAAATATTACCGACAGTTTTCTACTTTGTTCGTGATAATATTTTAACACAGGCTTACAACTCATGGCAGAGCAGAAAGCTAACCCTTGCTAGCGGGAAGCGTGAAGAGAGGGACATATCAATGATAGGACGCAGTTTGTATCAAGGATTAGTGGGTCGACGAAAACTTTTTACTGAACGCGAGGTTCTTCAGTTAGTCACGGTTTGGCTTGGAAACAGATTGTTTTGGTAGTAAAGTAGGCTACAAGTGAGGAAGTCTTAGGATTTGTATAAAAAAGGCGAGAACTTAGCGGTGCCGGTCCTTGTTATTATGCATCGACGGGCGGGGCTGCGCAGATGCTTTAGAAGCCTGCATGCGCTGTCTTTGCCGACGCCCACACTACATTAGTTTTTTCAGATGACTAACCAAATATATATTTATAAACCTTAAAGAACATACTAAAATTTTGTTTTGTCACATTTTGCGTATTTTATTTGGAAAAATATATAGAGGGTAAAACAAAATTGTGTACTCTAAAACATAAACATTATCAAAAAAAGTTAAAATGTTATATCGCTTTGGACATAGTTTTATAAGAAAACCATTAGTACAAAAGTTGTAGATAAACTAATTATAAATAATACAAATCTGTCGCATCCGAACCTGGATGCGAGCGAAGGAGGATCGGGTACTCGAAATAATTAACACATTTTACGTTAAGAAAACCGCATTGGTGTGCGGGAGCCGGTAAGGTAGGACGATGACTGTTGTACAGAGAGTGTCGGGTGATCGAGGTAGCAGTGGGAACGGAAGGTGGTGTGATGGAAACAACCAATGGGGTTAGTTTATTCGATCAGGCCATATGACGTCACATCGTACGATATCTAACGGTACATGGATCGAGCTAGCAAATTTAATACTTGTAATATTTGAATCTGAATTAGAAATATATAATTCATTTTATAATTAAATTAATACACCACATTTCCTCCGCCCTTACTTTTGAACATAGCTTGTATAAAATTTTTATGGAAAAATGTATACACACAATTTGAAAACATCAGTAATGAAAATAAAAACACAATTTGAAAACATCAGAGTTAAAAACAACATTAAAGATTGTAAACATCGGTGCTGAAAATAAACACAAAAATATTGAAACATAAGTGCTGAAAATAAACACAAAAATATTGAAACATCAGTGCTGAAAATAAACACAATAGAATTGCAAACAAGCGTAAATATAAAACCATAACAAACAATTACAAATCCATTTTCTTTGGAGGATTCCTATCGCGTTGTGGATATCGCCTAGTATTAGTTGTAACAGGTGACGTAGCAGTCAGCTGATCGGGTTGTAAAGAATGGCGTTTCGCAACAATAGGACTATGCCGCTCGGACTGGCGTGTAGTTGGTGAGTGACGCGTAGTAGTGGGAGAACTCAGCTGTTGAGGCTGGGTGTGCTGGTGGGGCGGCCTGGCTGGTGACGACACCGGTGCTGACGATACACAGGAAGTAGTAACAGCTGATGTTGACGTCACCGGATCGTAGTATCTGCTATGTTCCGTGTTGATGTTGCTGCCTGATTGCAAGCCTACCAGCTGATCTATGTGTCGCTTCCAAGTTGAGCCTGTCTCTAGTTGTACAATGTATGTTACTGGCCCTAGTCGTCTAACAACCGTACATTCAACCCACTTATCCTTCCCTCTATAGTCTCTTGCTAGTACACATTGTCCTATAGCTAATTGTCTAGTATGAGTACCCTTTGCATTTATGATCTGTTTCTCTTGTTTTTGAGCAACAGTTGACTGAATGTTTGGTTTGATTAAATCTAACCTAGTTCTTAATGGTCGATTAAACATAAGTTTGGCGGGAGATTCACAAGTGGTACTATGGACTGTGTTACGATAAGAGATAAGAAATCTACTTAAAGCTATATTTACATCCTCATTTTCAAAGATTGCACATTTTAATCTTTTCTTTACTGATTTTACCGCGTTCTCAGCTTGGCCATTAGAAGCTGGATGGTAAGGTGGAGTCAAGATTTGTCTTATTCCATTCTGTTTCAAAAATTTAGAAAATTCCTCAGAACAAAAAGGTGGACCATTATCACTAACTATTATTTCTGGTAAGCCAAATCTACAAAACATAGGCCTGAGTTTGTCAATGGTCTGTTTGGCTGAAGTGGAACTAACAAGTTCTACCTCAATCCATTTACTATGGGCGTCTAGTACAATTAAATATATTTGTCCTTTTAATGGTCCAAGGAAATCGACATGAATTCTTTGCCAAACATTGGGAGGAAATTCCCATACATGAAGATTACTTTTAACAGGAGATTCCCGCTGTGCAAGACACGCTGAGCAACTGTTAGTCACGGCCTCAATATCCTTATCAATAGAAGGCCACCATAAATACGACCTGGCTAACGACTTCATTTTTACAACTCCTAGATGTCCATTATGTAATTCTTTTAATAAAGCCCCTCTTAACGATCTTGGAATGACTACTCTATAGCCCCACATTAGTATTCCGTGTTCAATTGTTAGCTCAGCTTGCCTTTTGACATAGTCACTTAGATTAACGTCCGAATTGATTGGCCAGCCGTACAAAACATATCCAAGGATTCTGTTTAACTCACTGTCTTTTTGAGTTTCCTTACGCACATCATTAAAATCTATTGGTACATCGCACTCTGATATACATTGGAGATATGTTCCTAAATAATCAATATTTACATTACTTTCTTCCCTGTCATTACAATTTAGCGGAAGTCTAGACAATCCGTCCGCGTTACCATGATTTTGTGACTTAACATAATTAATGTCGTAATCGTAACCTGACAAAAATAACGCGTAGCGTTGTAGTCTGCCAGCTGCAAATGCTGGTAACCCTTTTTTCGAACCAAATATAGCTAATAGTGGTTTATGGTCTGTACAAAGAGTGAACTTCCTGCCCCATAAATACTGATTGAATTTATTTACACAGAAAACAATGCTTAGTGCCTCTTTGTCTATTTGAGAATAGTTCCTTTCTGCTGAGTTTAGTACTCTACTTGTGAATGAAATTGGTCTTTCTATTCCATTTTTGTCAACAATGCTTAACACTCCTGCGATGCCGTAGGGTGACGCATCACATGACAATTTAATTGGCAAGTCTGGGTTGTAGTGCGCTAGCACATTAGCTGAAACTAATCTTTCTTTTATAGCTTCAAACGCCTTTTGACATGACAAAGACCATTTAAAAACTACGTCTTTCCTTAATAATTGATACAAGGGTGTTAGAATGGTAGCAACATTTGGTACAAACTTTGCATAGTAATTAACTAGACCTAGAAAACCCTTGAGCTGTGTAACATCTTTTGGAACTGGTGCCTGTACAATGGCTTTGACTTTATCTTTGGATGTGGCAAGACCCTCTTGGCTAATTACGTACCCTAAGTACTCTAAGCTATCACTGAAAAATTGACATTTATCTTTACTAACAGTTAACCCTGTTGTCTTTAGCCTACTACACACTTCTCTTAGTCGCGACAGGTGTTCAGCTGTGTCAGCTCCGGTAACAATAATATCATCAAGAAATGAAGCTACACCCGGGATACCTTGTAGTGTTTGCTCAATTACTCGTTGAAAAATACCTGGGGCAGAAGATATTCCGTAACAAAGTCGGTTATATGCAAATAACCCCTTGTGTGTACTTATGGTACAAAGTTTCTTACTTTCATCGTCTAACCTAAGTTGCATATAGGCTGATGATAAATCTATTTTAGAAAATTGTTTTCCTTTCTGTAAGATTGCAAAAAGATCTTCAATGCGAGGTATAGGATGTCTATCTACTTCTAGATATGGATTTAAGGTAACTTTGAAGTCACCGCAAATGCGTATTTTGCCATTACGTTTTAGTACGGGAACTATAGGTGTACCCCAATCACTAGTTGAAACAGTGGAAATGATACCATCGTCAACTAAACATTGTAATTCCTGTTCTACTTTGTGTTTTAAAGAATAAGGTATAGGTCTTGGTTTGTAATACTTAGGTACTACATTTGATTTGAGCTTTAACTTAACAGGATCTCCATTGTAACAGCCTAGCTTAGTGGTAAATACCTCTGGAAATTCGTTTAATAAATCTCGCACAACTTTAGACTCATTACCTGATTCTACTTTTACTTCATCTGAAGTCGACATTACACTATTTACATTGTTGGGAATACTAACAACAATTTGGAGATCTTTAATCCAATCCCGACCAATTAGAGGATTAGCACCATTGCTTATTACATACAATGATAGGCATTTTTCTACTGATTTGTACTTAACATTAACATTGATTTTACCTACAGGTTTGATTTTTTCATGAGTGTAGGAACTCAGAACTAGATCTGTGGGGTTTAGTTTTACATCACTTAAGTGCTTATTGTAAAATTGTTCCGAAACAACAGAAACACAAGCACCTGAATCTACTTCAAATCTCATTTGTTTACCTTGTACTTGCAAATCTATTTTAATAGGTTCAATTTTGTTGACCATACCCTGATTTACATTAACATTCAGTTCACTGTCAGTTTGAAAAATATTAGAAATGTCATATACCTCATCATTTACAACTTTATCGTTATTTTTAGATTCATCTACTTCCACATAATATTGTTTATGTTGGTATCTGTTACCCTGAGTATTTTTGGAGTAATTAACTTTGGCATTTGAACTATTTTTAGAGGAAGAATGATAGGACTTACCCCTCTTTTTTGATTTACATGCCTTCTCCAAATGACCCTTTTTTCTACAAAAATTGCACACGTATTCGCGAAAATAGCACTGGTGCGTTAAATGACCCTTTTTTCCACAACAATAGCACTCTGTGGATTGCACAACACTTGGAACGGCACTTGATGCACTTGATTGTTTGCTGCGTTGAGGTCGTTGCGCTGAGGAGAATCTCTGAAGCCTCATAGCTGTCCCCGTGCTGCCGCTGCCGCCGTGGTACGTCAGGGATGCTGCGTCCTTCTCTGCTGTCTCTAGCGATGTTGCCAGCTGCTCCGCCTTGGTAAACGTCAGGTTGTCCTCCGCCAGTAGTCTCTTCTTAATCGAATTATTCCGAATACCGCTCACTAATCGGTCCCTGAGATAGTCCGGTAACTTTTCCTCGAACTGACAATGCTTTGATAATTGCTTTAAATGAACGATGTATTCCGAAATAGTCTCGTGTTCCAGTTGGTCGCGCTTGCTGAATTTATACCTCTCCGTGATAAACGAGGGTTTAGGATGAAGATGATCCTGTAGCACTTTCACAATGTCCTTAAACGACTTCTCCGATGGTTTTTCAGGCGTAATTAAGTCTTTCAGCAGATTGTACGATTTAACTCCGATTACTGTTAGAAACGCACTTACTTTCTTGTCGTCCGAAATTCCATTACACTTTATGTAAAGTTCAAAACGTTCCACGTATGTAGACCACGTCTCCTCCGAACTGTCGAACGGCCCGAAATTTCCGATGACACTCATTGTAGTAACTTCTTCTTCTGTCAACGTTAATTTACCGAACGCGGTGTAAAAATTGCCGTCTAGTGGCATGTAACGTACCGAAACAATGGCACTGCACTGTAAAACGCGTTTCCTTTATCCACGCCGTAGGTTGTCGCACTCGTCGCCATTGTCGCATCCGAACCTGGATGCGAGCGAAGGAGGATCGGGTACTCGAAATAATTAACACATTTTACGTTAAGAAAACCGCATTGGTGTGCGGGAGCCGGTAAGGTAGGACGATGACTGTTGTACAGAGAGTGTCGGGTGATCGAGGTAGCAGTGGGAACGGAAGGTGGTGTGATGGAAACAACCAATGGGGTTAGTTTATTCGATCAGGCCATATGACGTCACATCGTACGATATCTAACGGTACATGGATCGAGCTAGCAAATTTAATACTTGTAATATTTGAATCTGAATTAGAAATATATAATTCATTTTATAATTAAATTAATACACCACAAAATCAAATTTCACTACGATGGCATGCATAGAACTTGAATTATATCCAGTAAAGTGAACGACTGTAATTTCCAGGTTTGGAAGGGGTTGGGGGTGAAAGCTCAAGGGGGAGAATCGGGAACTTTTTGAAAATACACGTCTTAAGTGGTTCCATTACATATAACAAACTCAGCTTTCCACTATTTAGCTACAAAAAAAGGCAGTTTGTGCGTTTATTGTCTGGGCTAGATGCGATGACGCAGCGCAGAGGTGTTCAACTAGCCCGCACACGCTCTCTTTGCCGACGCCCAGCTCTTCACCCGGTCACCTAGATGACTAACCAATAATATATTTGTAAACCTTGAAAAACGTACTAAAACTTTTGTTTGAACCCTATTTGCGTATTATTTCTATTTAAAAGTATACATAGAGAAAAACAAAATTTTGCACTCTGAAACAAAGCTATTAACGAAGTTTACATTTTATATCTCCCTAAGTATTGGTTTTAGAAAAATGTTGTAAAAACAAAAGTTGTAGGAAAACTAACCAGAAATAAAACAAAACAAATTGCAGCTCGATAGCTTACATAGCATTCGAGTTATGATCAATTAAGTAAAACACTGCAATTTCTGTGTTTGGAGGGGGGTGGGGGGGAAAGCTCAAGGGGTAGAAGTGGGGACTTTTGGGAAAATACACCTCTCATGTGGTTCTATCACATATACAAAATCCAGCTTTCCACCATTTAGTTGTGAAAAAGGGCGTTTTTTTGCATTCATTGACTGGGCTATATGTTCTAAGTAAAGGCTTATAAATCCTGATCATTATTTTTTTAAAGTCTTAAGTTTGGATGTGAATGTGTAGTCTGTTAATACAATCATATTGTAATAACTCCATTTCATACTTTGCCTAAACGCTTAAGGCGTATAGAATACCTAGTAATTCTCAAATTGATTTTGATTCGTATCTTCCGAGAAATCCCTAACAGAATATAATACTTGAAGCTGAATTTATTGTTTTGTTAGTAACTACGATTGCTAAAAAACTTGAAGTATTACTTCAATTGATTTGTTAAGCTCTTCAAGTGCTAATATTACAATACAACTCTTGTTGTGAATGTTAAGTCTGATAATGCAATCTTATTGTTATAACTCAATTTTGAACTTTGCCTAAAGGCTTTGGGCAGCGTAAAGAATACCTATTTATTCTATAAAATGTATGCATGCGTTGAATTGTATTATACTCTGCTAGTAACACATTTCCTTCCTTATTAGCAATAATATGCAGCTATAACTGAGGTTATACAATAAATCAAATTCTTGTAAAACTAGCCTATTCTTAAATACACAATTTGTGGTATTACTTAACAAATATCATTAGATCTAATTTCGCATCCTTGTTTAAATCAGACTTCAAATGTAATAAATAATTTATTCTTAAAGTCAACCTGTTGAAGTGTAATTCACAGTAATAATTAGTGATGGATCATTTATTGCTGCAGCGCTATTTTATAGTTGTTACAGAATGGTTTCATTGTTGTAAGTTACCTATTATAAATTACTTGTTTGTTGTTAATCGTATGTAAGATACCGCCCACCATCAATCATTGTCGTAAGCATGTTCGTGCATGCACGGAAGACCAAGTAAATTATTTTGTATATTTACAATCTGTTGTATACGTATAAATCTTTGTAACGGACAATTTAATCTATTCTTCTATATAGAACTCTAACAAATGGACCCTGTCAACATAATTACATTAAATCAACATAACTTTTAAACCAAATCTCAAATTATAAGAGTCGTTATAAACATTTTAAACATATCAAGGTTAATTGACCTGATTAACTAATTAATTAAGGTTAACACGAAAAGCGGTTTAGATGTGTAAACAAGTTTCGCAGAAACAAACTTCTGAATCCTTCCCAATGATTAATTGATCAGGTTAATTGATTATTTTCTAAACCAACTCACTTTATATTATTAATTAGAATATATCATAGTCCATTATTTATCATGCAATAATTTGGCTGAAACTAATGTTGAGCAATAATGTATGTTAAATTGATCAAGTCACAATCCAGCTCTTTATACAGTAGACTCCCTCTTATCCGGACTTTTTGGTCTGAGGCCAGTCCGGATAACGGGTTTTCCGGTTAAACCGACGTCCCAACAGCCCGTTTAGATATTGTATATAGTATTTGACTTAAATTTAGGATAGCATTGTATTTAGACACGTAATTACTGGTCTCAAATCTTTCCCACGAGAACAGACGTTTCAGTACCGCCCACTTCCTGCCGATCTAGTCCGGTTAAACCGATGTGCTGATAAAAATTGTCAAGTTAAAGATATGTCATTTTCCAAGTGTAGTCCGGTTAACCTAATGTCCGGTTAAAATGTGTCCGGATAAGAGAGAGTCTGCTGTATATTAATAATGTAGCATTTCAGTGTTACCAACCTTTGCACAGTTATTTTATAAAAGGTTAATTAAAGCTAAGCTCAAAGCCCGTAACGGACGCAATCTTCCTTTGTTTTCTCCTGGTAACCGACTTGACCAAGGTTTGATCTAGAGCTAATAAACCTGCAAGCAGACACTGATATTGATTTTAGTTTGATTAAAGCCTTACTAACATAGACAAATTACAAACTCAGGTTATTAAACTGTAGAAGTATGAAACCCTCAAATTTAGTATCACCCCACTTGATTGAAATCATATTTCAAAGCTTGTTACTTCACAAATTACAACACAGTGGAACGTGTTTTATTCAAATTATCTTGAATAATTAATAGTTATGGGCTTGTAAATGAAGTAAAATCACAAACATATAATTTTCATAAGGATACTACTATGGTTTGAATAATTTATTAATAATTATGAAACAAAATTCTTAGTGTCACATCACAATAAACACCTTTTTTACTCAAAAGGTACATCAAACTATTCTTCTGTACTTGAAAACTCTGATTTATGATAAAATAACACTTATAAGTACTAAAATTATATTTATATCTTAAAAGTTCAAATACCTACAACTCAAATTAATATTTCATCTAATACTATGGGCTTCCTTTACACATGTAATCTTTTGTTGCAAAAAATTTGAATTAAAATCTGTAATTATAAATAAACTATAGTATTGAGTATTCTCCTGCAAAAGTGTTTCCATTAAATTATACTGTAGCGTCAAATAAAGTTGATCCTTAAGGCAAGGGTAGCAATCATGAAGTATAGATGTCATCCGTGGGGAGAATATTTAACAGTATCAAGTTTCCAATTTGAGTTGCGATGATTATTTCTTCATTCTGAAGATTATTTCAATATTTCGCAATATTTTTAATATATAGCTTTAGAGTATACAGAATATTACAACGATAACTAACATAAATACTTTACAATCATATAAATATTTGTTCCAGGTTTATATTGGTTTAAGAATAATCGTAGATGGATCATTAAAATCTACTTGATTAGAAAACCAATTAAACCTATTAGCATAACAATAAAATCATAAATGATTTGTTTTAAATTTTGGTATCTAAGCTACTGCTACGACGCCTTATCCAAAAACTAGGACAAAGGAACGAAGTTTAAATGAACTTACTTTAATGAACTTCTAAAACTCGTTTTAATTTTGGAGGCTACATTATCCAAGCTAAGCCCTTTTAAATTGATCAAATGATGTTTAAGCAATTTATATAGAAGAATCTTACACTTTTCATACAGTAATGTCTACTCATCTACATACTTAATACAATACAGTAAGGGTCCTCTCTGTATGATATCTTTTTCAGTTGTCCTATTTAACTGATTTTTGCGATTAAGTCATTTAGAACCTTCTGATCAGGCGAGGGGTGAAAAACACTGAAAAGATGATTAGCTAGTGCTTTGCCCTTCCTAGAGTCTGAACAATTTCTAGTATTCCCTCCATTAAAGTTTTAGTGATAGTGATACATTTAAATTTTTTTTTATAACGGTTTTCAAATAGACTAATTTTCATATTTTTGTAGCCTGATTGAGGTAGGCAAATAATTCATGAAGTAGTCCTATATCTTAAAAAAATACGGCCTGTAAATTTAAGAATGGAAGCAGCAAAAGATCAGGGCTCGGCCGGGATTTGAACCCGAGACCTCTCGCACCCTAAGCGAGAATCATACCCCTAGACCACCGAGCCATATATTTCGTTGGAGATTGGAAGTTTGGTAACTTTTACTTTCACTTTGGACCACACCTCACCTCTGTGGTAGGAGGCCGGTTCCAAAACCGCTGTATAGCGAACAGTGCAAGCTCTGGATTGAGCACTCGTTTAGAATACTACAGTATGATATAGCTGGATATATTTTTAATCTATGGAATTTCAAGCGCTTTTAAAAGCAGTTAATATACAGGGTTTTCCACGTAAGCTGTCTCAAATTGATTACGGAAAAACGCTGAACGTACAAGGATGAAGTAAAATTATTTCCCCCTAAATCGACTCCAAGGAATAACGTAAAAATATGTTCAACCTTTTTCCGATACAGGGTATACCAAAAACTGATGGTCACTAGTTGTTCGAATCTCGGAATTTTCAAAAGTAAACACATGTCATATTATACATCATTCTAAAGGTATTTATTAGACAAACATTTTGGCGAAAACAGAAATGAATTATCTAATTCCATTTCAAAATGGTGGCAGTTTTTTTTGGGAAAAATCAATATGTTTTTAATACTCTGTGTTTCCTATACCAATGCACTTAGCCCTTGAACTTAGGTTGAATTTATTTACTTGTTAAGAAATTAGCTTTACCCTGATATGCTACAAGTAAAGGTTTTTTGAAATAACAAAAATAAAAATAAATTATTTTTAAAAGTTTGCAAACGCCCATTGTTCAAAGAAATGTCTTCTTTATACAGCTTAAAAACAAGCCCGGTCTTTTAACTAAAATTCCCGTTTTAAATGTGGACAATTAATTACTCTGTATGAGTTTTTCCCAAGTTTAAAACAAAGTATTTTCTATTGTATGTTTTTATTAAATTTGGGATTTTTTTATATTAATATCCGTTTTATTTTGCTGTATTTTAAAACTAGGGTTCAGTAATAAGTGCTACCACACATATGTTTTAGCTTACAAACCCCTACTTTGTTATGGACACGTCCATATCGTTGCTGGTAAAACTATATTTCTTTTGTATGTGGTATATTTAACCTTTAGTGCTTAAAAGTCTAATGAACTTAATATTCCACTGAACTATGTCTTTTCAATGTACAGTGAATGAAAATATAAATAATGTTAAAATTACACTGGACTTTACTGTATAACTGGCAAAGACTAGATTAAACCATTTAAAGCTACTTTTCCCTTGAATTTCGTTTAAAAATCCTCTAATTACATTGTTCATACATTAAATTATTGAATATTATGTTAAATGCTCTTCATGGTTTTTTGAACGATTTATAAGAAACTGCATCACCAAAAAGCATATCTTACTCATAGTACCATAAATCGATGGGTTGGCTGCTTAATTTTTAATTATTAAATTCAATGATTGATTACATTAAATGGATTACATTAAATAGTAAAGATCAATAATATTTGATTGGAAAAAAACCTTAAGACGGAATTATGTCTTCATGTTTACGGGATGAAATATAAAACCTCGCACAGGAAACTACTAGAACCAGGCCAAATACGGAAATAAAAATATAAAAAAACTCTTACGAATTATTTTTTTCTTCGTATTCTTCACAAAATTCATGGACTCCTATGGTATGTTAATATTTTGAGAGTTTGAAATGAATTTTACTACCAGAGATGTAAAGAAAAGTCTAAGAAACAAGGGCCGTATTTTGTTTCCTGACACTGATACGCAATTGTTAAGGCAAGTGCTGCAATCAACAAAGATCTGGATATTTGGCTTTCTTTAGAAATCTTTAAGTGTTTCATTTATAAACTTACTTCAATTTTCTCCTTTCGTTATTTTATCTTAACTGGAACTATGATGATAAAAATAAATGGGTTAGGATTGGTTCACTAAAACAATTGAAGAATGACTTTCTGTGTTTAAAGTTTTTGCATATTTATTCAATATGTGACATTACCAATATTTATAATATGTATATGCTTTATATTAATTTAAAAGTAATACATATAGGCTATTTCAACCTCCAACATGACTATAAACGCACTTTTACTATTTTCTAATCTTTTGTTTTTGGATTTAAATTTCAATTAAAATCACCGTATTATTCAAGTATCAAAGGGAAATTAGCCAATTTCAGTATGATGTTGTTGAGGAAATGGTAAATTCCTATCAAAACTTAAAGTAAGAAGTTATTAGAAATATCTTTAAATCACTCCTTTATCTAGATAGCCCTTGAATCTGTATAACGTAGTTTTAGACCGTTTCTTGATTATTAACGTATCTTTGCAGATGTGCACTGCGTTACTAGAACCAATAATCGGTACATTGAAGAACTAACCATGATATCCAATAACTAAGGTAAGTTGAAACGCCTAACTTGCTAATTAGCAATTATAAACAATAACCAGACACGATGACACTCCTTTGCAATCGAATGGGAGTTCTTAGTAGATTTCCCACTACTGCTATGTCAGTTTTTGTCACAATATATGTTTTCATAAAAATGATACATTAATAATATTTAAGTAAGAAGTAAAATAGTTTATAACTGTATAGTAGATTACATAAATTTATAATTTCTTACCTGATGAAACCATATTAAAATAGGTTTAGTAATTAATTGGCTTTACTATAAACTACTATTAGGGAGTGATCTGATGAAGGGGTTAGAGCGCGGAACTTCGGTCCCTGAGATCCCGGGTTCAAATCCCGCTAAAATAACCAATGGATTTTATTCAAGTGATAATGCCACTACCAATAGGTCTAGCCTGAAGTAATGTAAAAAACAATCCTGTTGTCGTGCATGGCGTCCAAGGACAAAAAAACAAAAAAAAACATAAAACTACAAAAAAAAAAACTATCAACTAATATTACGACTTATATGATTTTGTGATTGTATAGTAAACATTTAATACACTTGTGCTATTAAATACTTATTTCATAAAATGTATTAACAATGGTTACTAAAACACCTAATATTTCTCGTTCCCCTAATTTTAGTATTCTAAAACCACTAAGGTCAGAATAAAAACTTAAACCCTTTTAAACAATTAATTGTGGTCTTTATTTCTAGTAAATTTTGATGTCTATAATGAAAGACACTTTTGGAATTGAAGGTTGAATGTTTTGTATATTGCATAACCTAGTAGTTCAATGTATTCACCATTTATAAATTGGGGTGGTCGTGTTAAAAGCGTTCATTTTACATTGTAACTGTTTACAAACTAGATAAAATAATATTCGGTATATAAAAAATTTGAAAAATTACAAAAATACGTAACAAACCTAAACTAATAGTAATTTCTACAATCTAACACACTCTCTCATTTCTAAAATGCTTTGTTTAATTAATTTCATCTTTTACCGATGATAATTATTGAACCTGCGATAAATTAACATCAGTGTTAACTACAAGTGCTAGACCCACATGTGTAAAGCAAAGTTTTAATTGACAGTTGCAGTCTACAGATGCTTGTGACAACGTTTGTAGTTTTGTGGTTTTGTCTCGCCACTTGCTGAAAGTTAGGGTTGACAACTGTAACAAGGTAGTTAACAGTTGTAAGACAGTTAGTTCTGCATCTTGTTTGTCTCTAATTGTAGCACCGTAATAGTATATTGTGGTCTAAGTCCGGAAAGTATATACGGTATGATAGTAGATTGTTGATAATTTCCAAGTGAGGATTTCCAAGTGAGGGATTTCTTGCGAGTACTGTTAACACCTTCTTGGGGGAACTGAACGATATTTTTATCTACAAAAATATACAGCGTAAGTAAAACACAAAACGTACAAATAATCAAGGGATTTTGAAAATAACCTCTTTTATTACAATGTTTAAACAGAATATAGTACTTCTTTAATAGGTAAAGTTTAAAAGTTGAGCCTTCCAATAAATATTGCCAGCTTGCAGAGTTCCTGTAACAACCTGCCTGATTAAGATGTTGTGTATCTTTGCTAAAAGATTGGTGAAGAAACATATTTTTAAACAGTTATTAGTAAAAGTAATGACTCCAGCTGATTTTGCCTGCCTACAACAACGCATTGAGGCACATCTCTAAGGTGCAGAAGTCAGCTGTTTGCTTTTTAGTGCGGGAAAAAATCATGGTGTAAAAAAACTTTTTAAGACAAAGTTTGACAAATATATTGTAGCAATGCCATGAAATATTAATTTAGCACAGCATAATTTTAATAATAGTTTTTCTTGATGTATTCGTGTGTTTATCTATATGCATTTTGAATAATACACAATTAAAAACAACAATGAAATACACTTAGTTTAAATAGCTTTCCAACTACGTTCAATAAATTAAGGGCTACGCACATAGGCTATCGCAATTGGATATCAATAAAACATTTCACCAATGGAATAATACATCAACAAAGAGAGGATATAATTTATTTAACAGCCATTAGTATGCAAAACACAGTGGAAGTTATAAATAACCGTTAATTTCACTGATGAAGTTTGGAGTTAAGCTGAAATACAAATAGCTTTGCATAAATTACCGCCCTTGATATTGTCCATAACTAAATGTATCTTGTAGCTTAATATGTTTATTTTTTTTATTGCAAAGTGTTTCGTATGGTATTTTTTATTATAACTAATAATAACTCATTATCAATCAAAAATAAACCAAAATTTGTTAGGCAATATATTAAATCGAGTGCAAATTATTACGTAATATAAATATCCTAGAAACAAAATCGTTTAGTTCTGCACATTGCAGGTAAGCCGAAGTTTTTAGGTATCCAAAAAAAGTAAAAACTTCGATGATTCATATAAGAAAAAACATTATTCATGTTTTCTTCCAATTAAATATCAACTGAATGTTGATTAATTATGTCTTTTAAATAGTAAGCAGTAATTGCTACCTGTAATTAATTCTGCACAACGATGGTAAAATGACTTGTATTAATTGCAGAAAAAAATATCACTTTCTAATGCACGTTTTAAGGTGTCACTGAAACATTTGCTTCAAATTATATGATGATTGAAGTCACACAACTGTATTGAAATATACAACAAAAGATAGATTAAAAAGGTAAAATATGTGCATTCAGTTGGAGTCTATCGCTGTCAGGCTTCATAGCTAAAGATCTACAAGTTTTTTATGTTCAATTTTCTTTAAGTTTGTATGGGTAAAATTTTCAGAGATGTAGCTTTTGTAAACATGATGAATGTATGCAACCCAAAATATATACATCGTCTATGTATTAGAAAAGTAATTTTCTAATTTAATATAGTAAGTTATCTATGTTATTTAAATTTTAGCAATTCTGGCGGCAAAAAAATTTGTAACATCTCGTTAAATGGCTTCAAGAAGGGTTTATTTATTTATATATATTTTAAAACTATTTTGCTGCTTCCAAATATACAAAAACACAGCTAAGTAAAATAAAATAGTGTTTAATCAAGCGTTTTAATGCATAGATGTACTAAAATCACATTTAAGATCTTAAATATTTCTTAACGATATCAGCACATACATGCATAACTAGATAAGTTTGTAAATCTTTACAATCTTTTACAAATCTTACGCTAAGTAAGTATTTTATTTCAAAGGTACATTTAAATAAAACGTATTTGGGATAATGCAATGCAAGATATTGAGAGATTCATCGGTGCTTACATCCCTTTAGCACATTCTTGGCGTCATCTGGGTGTAAAATGGTGGTCTGTACATTTTTTGACGTTGTTTAAAAGGTGAGTATAACACTTACAACTTACCGATCTCAAAGTTAAATACATAGTGTTTGGTAGTCAATGTCAAAATTCATAAGCCATTAATATACAAGCAAATAGGCAATTCGTATATAGTTATAATTTAATATATTCTTTCTTCCAAAAACAGCCATTTTAATTTTTAAAACTCCTTTACATTTCAGCTGGCATAATGGGCTTTTCAATGGTTTTAGAATCTGCATTA
The DNA here is from genome assembly GCF_028750875.1 of Macrosteles quadrilineatus. NCBI lineage: Eukaryota > Metazoa > Arthropoda > Insecta > Hemiptera > Cicadellidae > Macrosteles > Macrosteles quadrilineatus. The sequence continues at coordinate 69,840,511 of NW_026542602.1, forward strand.
AATATTTTAACAGAAAAATATACTTCGCTACGTTATAAAACCTTTTAAAAAACAACTTGAATAATACAATTTGAAAAATAATGGTACCGAAACCTGCTTAAGGAATTATATTTATAAAAACTCCCTGAAACTTGTAAATGTAGTCCATAAAAACCTAAGTCAAATTTTAAGCTTTAAACAACATGTGCAATTTTATGAGAGTTTTGTTTTATGGTTTAATATAATAAGTTAAGTGAAATATGAGTATTGATTGAGTATAAGCATATTTGATGTGTTTCATGGATTGCCATTTATTGTGACTAAGCATATCCTACTTATTGATTATTGATTATTGATTGTCTTATTGATTACTGATTATCTTATTGATTGTTGATTATCATTGAACAAACTATGTAACATTATGCCAGTTCAGCATGAGCTCGCCAGTATTGGAATTGGAAATAAACTCATTGTAGCTTTTTAACATGCAGACTGTGTCAAGTAGAACCCATCTGCTCTTCTCACCATGATATACACACTGATGTATTTTTGATTACATTGGCTTTGTAAAACTAACTATTTACTGGAGAAGTATAAATAAATTAATCATCGTGCAGATAGGATTTTCTATAATTTTATTATAAATTCTTTTTTTACAGAGGGCCAGGATTACAAGTTATTCTAATCTATTTTTTTACAGAGGGCCAGGCTTACAAGGTATTTTATCTAGGTTGAACATTCCATTAAGGAGTTTGTTACGATTTATTTTTTATGATTCCGGCTCTAAGCTAAGTCAATATGGAGTAGTTACGGTCAATAGTATTCTTATGGGTTAGTTTTTAGAACAATAGTGAAGCGTTGTTGTAGTTTTAAAACATTTTATTTTCCTGAAATGTAGCAGTTAAAAGATGCATTTGATGTATTTATTTATTGATAAACCTTTATGGTAGTGTTATATTTATAGAAAACATACATTATTTCAATAATTAAATTCCATACGATTTGTGTTTGTAATTTAGTGAATTTAATGTGCTTATAAGAAACTTGGAGAAGATTTAAGGGGACTGTTACTGAAAAAATGATAGAAAAAAAAAGTTTTTTTCCTTTTGAAGTTTTTTTACGTTATTTTACGTTGTATTGCTGTTAACAGATATGTGTTGAAACACGATATGTCCATAAACGATAAACATTTTATCTTAAAAATAAATAAAAAATTAAGGCTCCCTCTCTTATTGTTCTCTCTATATATACAGCATATAGTTAACATTATATAAAATAGGCAGTCACAGTCCCCTTGAGGTAAGGTATTTACAAATTAAATAGTTAAATATACAAAATTCTTCATTTTAAAATGTCTAATTATAAAATAGTATTTTAATAAACATAACGAACATTAAAGAAGAGTTGCGAATATTTTAAATTTTTTATGTAATTTTTCATAACATTAAATTTTATTGAAAAAATTTCACAAAGGAAAAGATCCTGCTAAAGGTCTCTAAAATCTGAGAAAGATTTCTTGGAAGTTAAGGATCTAAGTAGGGATTGTAAGAGTGATTGCTGGTTGCACAAAGGAGACATGATTGCGCACGAGTAACTTTGGCCTTTGTTTCTTTTGAGATTTTAATTCAATCTAGCGTGAATATTAATTATTTGAAAATATGTACGACGGTAAAAATTATAATTTTTGTTTGAAGTGTACGATTAATTATAATTTAAATTCATCTCCACAATTTAAAACCTCTTTGACGACTTTGAGCTTGGCAAAAATATATTTTTTTGAAACTGTCTTAGAAACTAGAATTATTTTTCAATATATTATAAAAAGCCAGTGTCCAGCTTATAGACCTCGATCATACACTATAGACTATCTTTTTGTGTAACTTAAACTAAAGAAAAAAAATATAAACACAAAAATACTACTTATCATGCTGCTTAGACGAATATTATAAAACTAAATTAAAATTAATTTTATACTACTTTTGGTGATTTGTAGTATTTTACCTTCGGACGAAGCTCGGACCCCACGAGCAAAGTTTCACCACTCTTAACATTATACGATCTTCTCTCTTTTTGAAGTTAAAGCCAATGAAATGTTTTCATTGACCTTTAGATTTATATTCGTCGTATTGTCAATACATTAACAAAACAATGCATCACTAAATGTGTATGTATGTTTGTATTTTTGATAAATTGTGTATTTAGATTAGAAAAATAGATTCAAGCCGTTCATTGGTTTTAATTATATTTTATAGTTATTTTTCTAGCCTGGACCAGAATAAACGTACATAGTTGACATAGCTTTACAGATTCATTTCAGTTTACACACAAGTTAAATTACTAAAAACAAAAATATATATTAAAAGAGCGTTTTTACGAACATTTGTATCGATTTTAGTGTCAAGTTACCCTAAAGAAAATTAATTCTTACAAATATGTCTCGTTATGCTATACGAGGGGTAATATCATTCGTAGATAAAACAGCTGACGTTCTCAAACTCACTGTTAACAGTTAAGAATTAAATAGACAATTCAAATTATTTCTATTACTTTACAACAACAAAAGAACTCCCAAATTTGTATTCAAAGTATAGCAATAATTTAAACATTTTCGAAAAAATATCCTTTATTTAAACAAAATATAAAAGCTTGTTCGAAAACATCTATAGGTTTTTATAGTAACGATTATTTGGCAAAGAGAAAAATATAAATGAAAACCGCTGAAGAGACAGAAACCCTATGTTGTACGATTAATTTTCTCTCAGGAATTATTCGTATGGAATATACCTAAAAGTGTTGTCGTCAATGCAGCAAAGTAGTCTACCAATATTATAGAGGAATTCAGATAATTTACTTGTTTTAGAACAAAATATGTAACAAATGCGAAAACATTTTTCCTACATTTTGAACTACGAATGAATTGTTTACTATTTGTAACTATTTAAAGGAAGATTCGAATTACCTTTACCTTAATTACTTACTTTACCTGAATTACTTTGAATTACCTACAGACATGGTATAACGTTTGACAAAAACACTGTTGTAACTGGATTCAATGGAGCGTTTAAGCTTTGTGTCAGATGTCCTATTCAAAGTAATGCTCTTCTCGAAACAGACAATCTCCAGCTTGCTTTGTTGAACTTGGTCTTCTGCCTCTTCGGAATCTATTCTACAAAGAGTTTACAGGTATCATTTTGTAACTTGTCTTTTCTCATTCAATATTAAAGATATTTTTCATACGAGTTTCACACAAATGTAAAAAAAAACTTAAACTATTAACGTAAAGATGTTGCCTTTCCCTAAATTATATTTAAAATTACTTTGGGATTTTTTAGAGTAAAGAAAATTACAAATAATTTATTAAATGTGATATAGACATAGCTCGTGTTTTATTTATGGGTTTAATTGAGATACCCAATAATTTTACCGTGTTCAGATTTATTGTACTGTGATATTTAAAATACAAAAATATGTTTCAACAAAAAAATTAAATGTTCAAATTTGGTTATTTTGTGACAAAAATTATCTATCCTATCAAAAGCTCAAACATTATTTGTTTTTCTATTTTGATTTATAATACATCAAACACACATTGGTTGCTGAACATACTCATTCGAATATCAGTAAAATAGATTAAGGACCTCATTATTTAAAGGTCTTTGGAAAAAACTTACCATATTAACAAAAAAGTTACACATATTCATGAAAAATAAATCATTTCTATTCAAGGTATTCGGCTTCGATCGGTATTTTCCGAGTAATCACAACAGAATATAATTCTTCAAGAAGGATTAATTGTATTGTTGAAACATTCTGATTGTTAAACACACTTGTAAGATAATTTCTATTAAACAGTTAAGCTGTCCAAGTGCTACAATACCATTCAACTGAATACAATGATAGTTTTAGTAGTGAAGTAGCCTACGTATACAATCTGTTCATCCTACAAATGAATTTTAATAAAAAAATAACTAAAGGAGTTATTATGTTTCATCTCTGTATTTTTATCTATTAGTTTTATTATTATTACTTATTTTTACTGTAGAGATAGGAAGTATTAACCACCTTAGGCTAAAACTGTAATAGTGGATTTATTAACACTTGCTGTCATTTTTATAGACCAACAATCGATGAGACAATTTGTACTTTTATTTAAAATAAAGTGAAATATAGATTCTTTACAAGGCATGATTAAGTACAAAACTGTTTAGATGTATCAAAATGTTATTGATCTTTATAGAATTTGATGAGTTGTATAAGTATCTATACAAGTAGTTATGTAAGATGGAGGCCATATTCGAAAAATTGAGGCTAAAATTATTTTTGTCAACTTGACCAACATTTTTAAAATACAAAAAAACCAAGGCAGTTACGATTAAAACTTGTTTTGATATCTCTTATTAACTTTTGAACTTTCGAATAAAACAGCTGGCACACTTATATGAAACACACTGTACATTGCAATTTTTTACCTTAAAATAAATTATATTCACCACATTCTTGCGTACTTAACATGACCTTTTAATTATGGGCAATTATGGGCAACGTATCTCAATACGATTGATTTTGTAAGATTTACTTAGATTACTAACATTATTTTAGTCAAACGCAACCAATATCCAAAACCAATATTTATTCATGCATGATAAGTAATTATATTGGTTATTGTGGTAATATTCTGTATACAATAAAACCCTGTATCGAAAATAGTTCAAAATAATGAGATATTATTCAGAATAAAGCAATAATCATCGCAACTAAAATTGGAAACTTGATACTGTTAGATATTCTCCCCGCGGATGACATCTATACTTCATGATTGCTACCCTTGCCTTAAGGATAGACTTTATTCGATGCTATAATTTTATGTCAACTCTTTTCCAGAGGAATACTCACTACTATTTGATTTATGGTTACTTATTTTTAACATCCATTACAGATTTTTCTTGCAAAAATAACATTTTACATAATACACATGTTTAAATTAGTCACTTTGAATTTGATAAAATATTTATATGTGGGCATTTTAAATATTGGCAAATAGGTATAGTTTTACTGTTTACATAGTGTATTTTTGTAAAAGGATGCCGAGTTCACGGGATCATAAATTAATATTTTTTATTACCTCGTGGGACCGAAAATATGTCATATCTAGATGGGACGATACAAACTCGGTGAAGGTATAGAAAAAACTAACTTTCGAAAGGTTTCATAACAATTTTTAATAGTAAATTGACTTTTATATAATACTATATATTATATATATTTTTTGTATAATTAGTAAATTTTTTAAATCACCTAACCTTAATAATATTAAAAAGCAACTTACATATATTGGTTATGTTCTTAATGCATTAACAGGAATTACTAATAATTATTACATTGGCATTGCTAGTTATTTGTTTAATCTATATATAAAGCCCGATGTACCCATGAACTTTTGAGCAAACTTTAAGTCACACCCCCATAAACCATATACTTAAAAGTTTCGTCATGACGAGAAACCTTGCGCAAAACTATCCATTATTTTATAAATTGCCCTTTAAGGTCGTAATTCCTTTCTAAAGGGAACTTTCCATATACCTAATGTTAAAATTACCTCAGCTGTATTTATTTGCTTTCAATTTATTATCTTATTAAAATCAGGTGTGATTATTTGTTTGTATTACTGTATTCGGTTTTGTTTATTTTGGCTTAACTTAACCAATCAATAGTTTTATTAATACTTACGAAGTCAAACGGGGTGAAGCCCATGGGTAACAGCTAGTATAATTTAAATAAAACAATATCAAATTAAACTTATTGTTCACGTTTCTTCGTTTAAACCATGTTTTTGGCTTTAAATAATTTTGTCCTATAAATAAACAGAAATATAACTAAGCTAACGGTTTTTTTTATTTTAAAAAGGGTAACGATGTGAATTATGTTGTTAATCAAATCGGATGATATTCTATTTCAATTGTTAACACTATAACAGCTTAATACCCTTAGATTGTTGAGTTTATATTGTTGGTAAAGTTTTAATCAAACTAAAAGCATTCATCAGAGTCTGCTTGCAAGTTTATTAGTTTACAAACCATGGTCAAGTCGGTTACCAGGAGAAAACAAAGGAAGATTGCGTCCGTTACGGGCTTTGAGCTTAGCTTTGATTACCCTTTCATAAAATAACTGTGCAGAGGTTGGTAAAACTGAAATACTCCTGAAAAACTACATGATTACAAATATACTTTTCAACGGTAAATTATTTAACAGTTTCGTAGGCTAGGAGATAAAGTCAAATGGGCGTTGAATTTTCTTGCGATTCAGCAATTTAGCTTTGCATGTATAAGTATGATTTATTTGTATATTTTCTCATTGGTGTTATTCAAATACGCAATGTTGCTTCGTACATCGAATTTGTTGATTTTGCAAACGTGGAAAGGAAGTTAATTTATAGATAAATAGTTGGTCGCTTCCCATGTTGACAACCTGTGTAAAAGATGCCATAACTATATTTTACAATTGTGAAATGGTTTTAGCTGATTGTTAACTTATATTACTTAGATTGTTCGATAGGGTATCTAAACATTCAAAACATCTATTAGGGCTCGGCCGGGATTTGAACCCGGGACCTCTCGCACCCTAAGCGAGAATCATACCCCTAGACCACCGAGCCATGGTATGGCTACAAGAAAGTTATTTTTAACGACTAACAGATTTATGATACTTGATAAAACGGCAAATTAAAGCCGTTTATAATGTACCAGTTTCTTAAAACAACCATGCCTTATCTACATTAATTTTCTAAATCAAGTCTATTTCGATAGATCTTTTTTAGCAGATAGCTAGAGCTGAAGGCAATAACTAAGCTTTTTTATGTTCTAAGTAAAGACTTATAAACCCTGATCATTATTTTTTCTAAGTCTTAAGACCGTAGAACCCAAATAAATTTGATTAAACATCGATCAAAGCGAATATAAAGTTATAATCTTGTTTCAGTTACGGTAGCCTACTCGTTAAATTTGTCTATTCAATTATTTTAATTACATTTAAAAATATTACAAATTACTCTTAATAGTAATTCTAATAACGTCAACCTGTTGAAGTGTAAATCACAGTAATAAAATTGATAATGGATCATTTATTGCTGCAACGCTATTTTATAGTTGTTACAGAATGGTTTAATTGTTGTAAGTTACCTATTATAAATTTGTTTGTTGTTGATCGTATGTAAGATACCACCCACCATCAATCATTATCGTAAGCATGTTCGTGCATGCACGGAAGACCAAGTAAATTATTTTGTATATTTTACAATCTGTTTTATACATATAAATCTTTGTAAAAGACAATTTATTCTATTCTTCTATATAGAACGATTCAATAGTTAATGATAGAACCCTAACAAATCAACCCTTACAACATAATCACTTCAAATTTCAAAAGCTTTTAGTCCAAATCTCAAATCATAGGAGTCATTATAATTATGAATTGTTTCAACACATCAAGATTAATTAACCTGATCAACTAATTAATTAAGGTTAATAGTAAGAAAGTCTAAATGTAGACAAGTTTCGCAGAAACAAACTTCTGAATCCTTCCCAATGATGAATTGATCAGGTTAATTGATTATTTTCCAAACTCACTTTTTATGATTAATTAGAATATATCATAGTCCATTATTTATCATGCAATAATTTGGCTGAAAATAATGTTGAAGAATAAAGTATGTTAAAATGATCAAGTCTCAATCCAGCTCTTTATACAGTAGACTCCCTCTTATCCGGACTTTTGGTCTGAGGCCAGTCCCGATAACGGGGTTTCCGGTTAAACCGACGTCCCAACAGCACGTTTAGATTGTATATAGTATTTTACCTAAATTTAGGATAGCATTGTATTTAGACACGTAATCACTGGTCTCAAATCTTTCCCACGAGAACAGACGTTTCAGTACCGCCCACTTCCTGCCGATCTAGTCCGGTTAAACCGATGTGCTGATAGAAATTGTCAAGTTAAAGATATGTCATTTTCCAATTGTAGTCTGGTTAAACTAACTAGTGTACATGTTGCTCGAAATCGAGCAATTGCAAAGAAGTACAGGAGTTATTTATTACCAAATTACTTGTTTAAAAAACTAATAACAGTCATAATTTTCGATGATTTTGAAAGAGTCGATTAAAAGATTATTAACTAATGGAAATACTCACAATTTACATAAAAGTCCTATTCCAGTTTAAAGGGTTAATTTTTAACTATCAAACTGCACATGGACGGGAAAAGGTAAGCTTACCAACGTAAAAAGGCTGTCAGCTTTTATAATATACCGTACCTAAGTTATTTAGCCAATTTGTAGACCATAAGGTGTAGGCTACTTTAAACTCTACAGAGCAGGCAGAACTCTGAAATGGTGTTATTTATCATAGGCCGACTCATATGCCAAATCCTTAAAATAAAAATTCAATAATTAATAACTTATATTATTAAACGTAAACCAACTTCCAAAACAATACATATTTTTAATAAAACATGGATAATTTACACATTGACTGTTTACAATTAACATATGTTCTTCTCCTCACTTTTAATTTTTGCTTCGCAATGGGAAAGATCTGTTTATGATCATTGAAATAGATTTATAATAAATAATAATCCATCATAAAGTTTAGGATTGAATAAACCTACCACATAGTTGTTTTTTTTCAGCTGTCTGAAATTGTGAAATAGGCATTTGGCAGTTCTGTTTGTTTACATTTGAATATCAAAGCAAATGTAAACATTGTGAATTTTCTCATGCTCCCATGGAGACCAATTATTAACATTCAATTTCTAACAACAGCTGGAGTTTCAAAACAATGTTTGTTTCCCATGTTAATCTTATGGAGAAATACAAAACTTTAAAGGGCCCCAGGGCCTCACTCTCTAATTATTCACCTGAAAAGAAAGTTTCCTGCACAACTTCACGTTACGCTCTTTCCATTGACATCAAAAACATGTCAATCGGTTCAGTAGTTTCGGAGGAGTAATTGTCACAAAAATCCTGCTTGTGTATTAAATAAGTATAGATAGATGTCCGGTTAAAAGGTGTCCAGATAAGAGAGAGTCTGCTTATATTACTAATGTAGCAGTTCAGTGTTACCAACCTTTGCACAGTTATTTTATAAAAGGTTAATTAAAGCTAAGCTCAAAGCCCGTAACGGACGCAATCTTCCTTTGTTTTCTCCTGGTAACCGACTTCACCAAAGTTTGTTCTGAAACTAATAAACTTGCAAGCAGACACTGATGATTGCTTTTAGATTGATTAAAACCCTAGCATAGAAAAAATTACAAATTCAGGTTATTAAACTGTAGAAGTATGAAATCCTCAAATTTAATATCATCCCTTTTGATTGGAATCATAATTCAATGTTTGTTACTTCACAAATTACAACACAGTGGGACGTGTTTTATTCAAATTTTCTTGAATAAATAATAATTATTGGGCTTGTAAATGAAGTAAAATCACAAACATATAATTTACTAAAGGATACCATCATGGTTTTTGTAATTTAAAATTATGAATACAAGTTTTATGTGCCTTCACCAAATAATTTTTTGTCATATCACTATAAACACCTTTTTTTTCTTAGAAGGCACATTAAACAATCTTTCTGTACTTGCAAACTTGGATTTATAAAAAAATAACTCTTATTGTTAATAAAATTATATTTATATCTTAAAATACCTTAGTTAAATATCTTAAAATATCTTAGTTAAAACACCTAAAGCCCAAATGAATATTTTATCTAATACTACGAGCTTTACTTATACGTAGACTTTTTTTGTAAGAAAATAGTAAATAGAAATATGCTATGGTAGTGAGTATTCTCCTGCAAAAGTGTTTCCATTAAATTATAGCATCGAATAAAGTCGATCCTTAAGGCAAGGTTGGCAATCATGAAGTATAGATGTCATCCGTGGGGAAAATATCTAACAGTATCAAGTTTCCAATTTGAGTTGCGATGATTATTTCTTCATTCTGAAGAGTATTTCGTTATTTTGCAAATATTTTTAACATATAGTTGTTAGAGTACACAGAATATTACAACGATAACTAACATTAATACTCTACAATCATATAAATATTTGTTCCAGATTTATATTGTTTTAATAAAAATCGTAGATGGATCATGAAAATCTACTTGATTAGAAAACCAATAAAACCTATTAGCATAACAATAAAATCATAAATGATTGGTTTTAATTTTGGTATTTAAGCTACTGCTTCGACGCCTTATCCAAAAACTAGGACAAAGGAACGAAGTTTAAATGAACTTTACTTTAATGAACTTCTAAAACTCGTTTTAATTTCGGAGGCTACATTATCCCAGTTAAGCCCTTTTAAATTGATCGAATGATGTTTAAGCAATTTATATAGGAGAATCTTACACTTTTCATACAATAATGTCTACTCATCTAAATACTTAATACAATACAGTGTCTTCTCTGTAAGATCCCTATTTCAGTTGTCCTACTTAATATTTTTACGATTAAGGCGTCATTCGAAACCTTCTGATCAGGTGAGGCGTGAAAAAACTGAAAAGATGATTGTCTAGTGTTTCGCCCTTCCTAGAGTCTGAACTATTTTTAGTATTCCCTCCTAAAGATTTAGTGATAGTGATGCAATTTAAATGTTCTTTATAACGGATTTTAAATAGGCTACTTTTAATGTTTTTGTATCCTGATTGAGGTAGGCAAATAAGTCTTTATGGTGTATATAAAAAGGTGTATGTAAAAAGGCCTGTAATCTTAGTTATAAAAGTAGCAAAACATCAGGGCTCGGCCGGGATTTGAACCCGGGACCTCTCGCACCCTAAGCGAGAATCATACCCCTAGACCACCGAGCCATACTTTCCGTTAGAGCTTACATGTTTGGTAACTTTTACTTTCACTTTGGACCACACCACACCTCTGAGGTAGGAGGACGGTTCCGAAACAGCTGTATAGCAAACGGTGCGTGCCCTAGATCTAGATTGAACACTCGTTTAGAATACTACAGCATTTAAACAGGATAATATATTTGGAAGTATGTTTAATCTATGGCTTTAGTTACAATTATCACTAGTAATAACAAACATTATTCCCAACGTTAAATAAAAATGTAATTTCAAGTGTTTTAGAAGCAGATAAAATAATTAAAATAATATCCCTATGTAAAAATTATCGTATGAAATATGGAATTAAAAAGATGTTCCAATATAGCAAAATTTGCTACTTCGAGAGTCGGCAATTCAATCTATAGACCGATTCATTGATAGGTTCATTGATGCCTGATATCTCTTTTAAAGTTTATCAATACAGTATATTCTTGTAATACGCTTGCGCACTGCTTGTTTTACTTGATAAGAAGCGCGTACAAACGCACATTATATGCATGTTAAGAGATCCTAAGCTCTTTATGAATCGATTAAATGATTGATTTTAGTAGATAAATTTTAGTAATACATTAGATAGTATAAATCAACCAACTATTCAGGCTCACTGTCATTATTCAATTTGAAATAAAAAATCGATTTATTTTATATCTCATAAAAATTTAGTGGTTTCATTTTATGAGTGGGGAATTTGTGATTTGACATGTTTTTCTAAAGCATCATGAACTTTTACTACCTGAAAACTATTTGAAAGGTAGGGCCTATTAAGTAAAAATAGATCTGAATGTTTTGTTATACCACCTTATTTTTTTAATGTAGGATCTAAACTATGTATAATCGCATATTACAAAAATACATTATTAAATAGTTACAATTTAAACCTTCCAAGTCTACCACGTAGGCCTACACACGTCTGGAAGCCGGACTGCACATATAACGTGTAAACAACATGGCTCGGTGGTCTAGGGGTATGATTCTCGCTTCGGGTGCGAGAGGTCCCGGGTTCAAATCCCGGCCGAGCCCAAATTAATTTTTGTGCGTGTTAACTAAAAAAATCGTCTCCGTTGAACTTATTTAATGTGGTAGTATTTCATATGGAGTTGAAGAAAGAAAAAAGACAATATTTTTTTAATAAGCATACGATTAGAGGAAAGATATTTAAATATAATTCTAAAGTCATATTCAAAACCTTGTACTGCATCTGCAAGGTTGGTTGACTTGGGTTCGTTCACCCAGGTACAAGGTTTGATCCTGGCAAACCTTGGCTGACAGCCAGACAGATGAAGAGAACCTTGGTGGTTACCTCGAGGTACTTGCCCTGGCACAAAGACACAGTCTGAGAATGTGAAAATTCATCTTCTTCAAGCATCCAATAGATGAAACATACTAGTCTTTAACTACATGCATGCATTAATTTTAGTTAGGTTCTAATATCCCTGGAATCGTTTGCATTGACACAAGTTTGGACTTATGATTAGTATAATTTCAAGTGTTGGAAGTGGTATATTTCTGACTCAAGTGACATGTGTAAAGCCGAACACTGGTTAATAAAGGTTTTATGTAAAAGAAAACCTAGGATGGGAATTGGAGAGAGTGCCTGAAAATCACTTTGGTTAGAGTTATGGACGATATCTTTGATCAAGACGTACAGTCGTACAATACGTACAAAATAACAGATTTTAGTAAAATTAAAACTAGTATATTTCCTAGTATTTTATAAAATAAATAGGTTAATGAAAACTTCTATACCAACGTTAATATTTTTACCTACGACCGTTTATTGAACTCAGTTCCGTTCTTAGAACTGAAAAGATTCACTTAACAGCATTGTTTACCTACTTAACAACATTGTTCTTTTCCTTAACAACACGAGTAACGGACCAATGAGTTTCAAGGATTGAGAGAAAAGAAATCAAATTGTAATGCTTCGAACTTCAACTAATCAGCTGTTCAGGTCAATTTAATTGTTAATGAGTGGTGAAAAATTAGTGTTTGGTACAATGATTCGTTGCATCACTGCCAGTGGCAATGGGAGGTTATAAACGAAAACATAATATCTGAGTAGTGATTATTAGTAATTAAAAAACTATCGTAATTAAAGTAGTGTACGCAACTCGCGTAAATAGTCATAAAGACACTCGTAGGGGTTTTTAAGGCTCGTTTCGTTAACACTATCTTTACGCGATCGTTACGTAAACTACTATAAGTTCAGGCCCAAGGTTATGTTTGCAGTTAACATGTACTACTAGCTAAAACACAGATAACTAGCTCATGCCTATTACTGTTCATATTTGTTTTGGTAAATAGTACAGACATCCAATTTCAGTTATAGCAATTCATTGTTATTGTTGAAACACTAGCATTCGTATTGGGCATATCGAGAACTGGTCGAAAACGAGGAAAAGTAAATTTAGAGAGAGGGGAAACCAGCTGATCGTTTTTATCTTGCTTTGAATTAAAGCTTAGGCTAGGAAACAATTACTTTTCCTAACACTGCATGGAAATGATCACATTGACATACCTGTAGACAGTATGCAAAATTGCTCATTGCCGCTCTAGAGTGGGAATGTATCATCCCCGATCACTAAATCAGCTGATTTCTAATTCAGCTGAGTTAACAACTGGTTAGAAATGACACAACCTTTAATAAAGCAAACATAGCCTAAGTGACATTTTATATACATCTAAAAAGTCAATCTAGACTTGAGCAGCAATGACGTACTATGGGTCCATAATACAAAAATATTCTTTGAATTCCGTTAACCTTTTAAGATTTTCGTTCATAATGTTATTCAAAATCAGTTGATGTTTTTAAATGTAGGGTTTTAGAACGCTTAGAAATAAAACTTGCTAAATGCTTCCAGAGTTTAATTACTTACAAACAAGTTCTGGGGCTTCCTGAAAGCTTTTGAGCTACGTTTTATAACTTCAAAACAAAGTAGTGAGAAAAATTTAAAGGTTACTTGTGATTACTAAAAAAAAGATTACTTTAAAAGTTATTGTAGAAAGTAAAAATTAAGAAAAAATACTGGCATATGGCTGCAATCAACAGGAAACCAAAGTGTTACATTGAAGGTAAAATTCTTGATCAACAATATAGATAATTTACGTAATCGTTACTGATAAGTTCACCAGTTCAACGACCTTTATTCGTTATCGCCCACCTTCTATGTTGAGTGGTATTGAACTAATGATAATAATGATACATAGACCCCCACTACAGGTATTGCTAGTTGGGGAACAGTCGTAACAGCTGATACTGTAGTCGCTCTTGAGATACTCTAGATACTCTTGAGATATACGCTAGGAGATAGAGTATGACGTCATCGCTGGGAGGTCATTCAACTTGTACTTGATCCAAGATTGTATAAAGGTTCTTTTAGGATTAAAATCTATATTTTTTAAATCCTTGTTTATGACTCAACCACGCTTTCCGTTCCCTACTAATAAAATATGCAATCTTTTATTTTCACTTAGCAATAAAAAGGACGTATTAATTAAGACGTAGACTATGTATAATAATCAAAGTAGTCAAGCATTCATTTAGGTTTTAGCTTTTTGACAAAATGAAAATATACTCTTAAGCTACTTTTATTGTTGCTAATGTATTTAGAACTAGCAGAGCACCCGTCCTTCGTACAGGGTTGGCATATAAGTATAAAATGCTTATTGCAGTTATACACAAGCTTTGCGTTTGCAATGGGGGAGGACACAGTTTGATAAAATTTGGTTCATAAATTTACGGTATGATATAGTATAACACATCTACCATTTCACCTAAACAATAGAAAAAAACAAATTATCAAACATTCACACAATATCACAAATTATTCATTAAATTAAAAACTCAAACCTAACTTTAAACAATCCTACTTTGACAGGTCTCATTGTGTATCACAGCTTTTTGTTGCTGCTTAGTTCAAATTAGCTGTTGTCATATATGCACAAACAAAATAATAATAGTGCTGCACCCTGTTGGGAAACCTTATAACTTTTTAATGCTATTGGATATAGAACCAAATTGTAAAGTTGAAACAGCTGACTAAATTCTTTAATCCTCTTTAAATATGAATACTCATAAGGTTAACATGGGGAACTACAGACCCACTGGGGCGGAGCCCGAAAGGATTTTTGAGATAAGAATATGCCTAAATGTTAATAGGGAATGTGAGCTATGATCATGCTAAATTTCAGCCCAATCCGTCCAGTAGTTTATGCGTGATTGAGCAACACACAAACATACACACAAACATACACACAAACATACACACAAACTCACAAACATTCAGATTTATAATATTAGTAAGATAAGATAATACTCTTCAATTTAAACTATTTTAGATTTCATATTTTGTCGTTGTGTTTCCGGATCAAATCAAATTAATGGTATACTTGGATTAGAAATATAAAAACGAACGGCTTAGATCTAAGATGTATAATATTGTATGGAAATTAATGACAAATATTTAAACCAAAGTGCATAACGTAAATAAGTTGTATTTATATCAAACTTTTATTTTATTCCAAGCGTACTTTAAGAACTATTTTGATTCATATTAATAAAAAAGAATCTTTTTATGATCATTACAAAATAATAACTACTAAAAGATATAGGAAATGGATATATTTTTCACTACAAGACGTTAGTTGTTCACTTTGCGACATATGCCTATTTAGGCTATAAACACTCTAATCCACCAACTTTGTAAACCCTTTCCACGTAAAAAAACCAAATTCACAAAAGTAACAAATTCAATCATTGATAATTTGTTTTGAAGCCACTCACTCTAATTAGAGTTTGACATTACTTTCAGCATTTTCAATTATGTTGAGAGCTGACAATCCGCATACTGAATTAAATAAACAGAAATCACTGGTTAGCTAATATTTAGAATATTTTTATCAGTTACAATTTAACACGTATCTGTTACTCAATTAAAAGGTTGTTACAACACTGACACTTTGAAAACACATTAAAGCCATGTTATGGTTATATTTATATGGAGGTAAAAATTGGTTGTGTGGTTTAAAAACATCTCAATATATTATTTATCTTTAGTTCGAATCAATATTGTTCCAAATTCCAAATCTATATTTTTAAATATTGTTAGACATTACCTTTCCCAACATTTTAAATTACATTGCTAGCTGAATACGTGCATGCTGAATTCTATGGACAATATATCCTCTTTAGTTCATATCAGTTTGGTTCAAACCACAATTTTTCATTTTACAATAGTTATCTTCGTTCGATTTGTAGAAAAAGGCAAAAGCCAGCCAATAAAAATATTGGGAGGGTAATAAAAATATTCATTTGAATCAAGATGTAATTTTAAATCATTGTTGGAATAGAGGTCAGCTAGAGTTTTGGCCTAATGAAAAAAAAAATAGTTGATTAAATATTAATTTTTTTCTAATTTCTCATAAGTTTGATCATGAATGTTGCAACAAGATGGGTAAGAAGACCAGAGCAGTTTGCATAATCAGCTAGGGAGTCACAGTTTGACACCCGCTGAACTGCTCAGCGAGGCGCTGAGTGAGCGAATTCCATGAAACTTGACACCCGCGTTGAGTAACCGATGTACTCTGACCAAGCTGTGTAAAGCTGGATTGAATTCATGTTGTTTAGAAGCTATGTTAGGGACGGTTGTAAAGAACTCGTTTTCAAATAAACTTCCAGTTTGTTCATTGTCTTGTTGGTTTTTGGAGCGAATGTACCATGACAAATACGCTATGGTAGGTGTTTTGGTAAAACCCGAATACGGGGGGCCGATTTACCACCCGTTCAAGTTTATAAAAAAAATACATGTGTGGAACGCGGTTTTATGGGATAAAAATTTGTTTTACATATTTTCGACAAAACAAAACTTTGCAATATCTCTACAAACCATTCAGCTGGGCAATGAAAAAATAAAACGTTTAAGTGGTATTTTACGCTTTAAAATAATGGGAGAAATTCCCAAAGAGTATAATTTGAAAACTCCCATGTTTTCTTCTTATTGAGAATAATCAAACTCTTATGATTTGCTTGCTTATATGTATTTATAATGATGATATATGGTAAATTTACCCATTTTCCCTATTAACATTTCACTAAGAAACAAACCTAACCCTGTAGCAGCTAAGTACTCGTTTAATTAATGTTATTAAAATATGGATGAATCTCGCATATTTAAGTAATACAAATTAGCCAAATATAAATTCGCTTAGTCTGCAGGTTTGCTGGAGTGGGGGTATTTGAGTGTAGTTACAATTAATTCTGTGGACCATTCTCTTAACTTAAACCAATCTATGGCTATAGGATACTACTTATCAGTGGGCGTATTTACACTTGGCTGCTACGAGAGGAAGCAAAGACATTATTGGTTTGAGGAGTTTCAAAATCCAATGTTATTGTTAGCAGGGTTTGTGTGTACTGACCTAGTAAACAAATATTGTTACAGTATTTGTCTTTGGAATATCCACAGTACTGTTTCATAAAATATATTTGTATTATTGTAACCAAACAATGATTTTAAAATTGGCACCCATTAATCGAGAAATTTATATTCTAAAACGTTAGGGAATATCATTAATATATTTTTAATGTTTTTTAGTTTTTGATTAAAGTGATCATTACAAAATTTCTTTTAATTCAATTTCCGTTTTTCATGTCTTTTTATAGCCTTCATTTTATTAAATGCTGTAAGTACCTTGAAGTTGTCAATTAAATAGTGCTTATTAACGATTTTATATTCTTTACTAAACTCAAGGTTGGTTCACGTCTTGTAAAATCAGCTTATCTTTGTGTTTAATAAGCATGTTTTTGCGTATTTTTTGTTTACTCAAATATACTGTTGTATGTCTACAATTGAAAGTATTTAGCTGAAGATGGACAAATTGAAAATTTTACCATTTTAGAGCCAAAAGTATTTGATGTTTGCGCACTAAAGGATTAAACAATGTCACTCGTGGAGAACGAGCTTGTCTAGTGGTAGAGCGCGGTACTTCGGTCCCTGAGGTCCCTAGTTCTAATCCCACCAAATCACCAATGGACTGTATCTCTGATAATGCTGCAACCCCTAGGTAATGTTGAAAACAATACGGGGTCGTGTCTAACGCCCAAAAAGAAACTACCAAAGGTACTTATAACAATAAAAATACCATTTTTAGTTTTCCAAAAAAGATTTGGAGACAAAAGTCATATACCCACTTTGATATAAATGAATTTGCACAAGGAAGTAGTTATACTGAAACTAAGATAAACATAAGCTGTGATTTAAACAGGGTTACCCTAGTCATATCTGGTATTTAAGTGGCACTGGGTCAATAGCCTCCACAACAAACTCTTCAGGTCGTCAACCTCGCCGTAGTGAGAGCGAGAGTGGCTACACCACGTGAGACCCCATTGACCGGCGCAGCCAAGGTGAGTCAACAGCTGTTTATAAGTGGAGGTGGGAATGGCGGGAACTCAGTGCCTCAACAGCTGTTATCTTGTGCTAACCTCAACGCTGATTGACGCTGTCAAACAGGTTAGTTAAGAGGTATTTTTTATAGTTAGTATTTTTATAGAGTTGTAAATAATATAATCACATTGATATGTGTATGCCAAAGGCAATATTTTAGTATGTGATTTCACATCCATTTGTAAATTTTAACAACATAAAAATAATTGGTCCCTAGAAAAAACTAACGTGTCTAAAATGGCTAGACTATTATTCTGTACACCTGTTTTATTCGTTTCTTTCATTTTAATTACGAAGAGTATGCGGGTTTTTATACAGTTTTAATTTTTTTATGTTTGTGTATACTAAGAAAAAACAGCACACTTGAAAGGTACTGTTCATTTTTTTTCATTACAATGATGTACCAGTAATGAGTATACCATGATTTTTTTTATTTTGTAGTTTATGTGTTTGAATTGCGCATTAAAAAGTTACAAGGTACTTGCTTTAATGTAACTACTCAAGACTAATCACTAACTAATCAAGAATAAAAATCAAGTATAAAGTCAGTAAATAAGGATATATTTCCAAAACCTAAGCTAATTAATTTTCAAATCGTAACCATTACAAATGATTAGCATGACAAATTTTCAAATACATGTTTACTAAGTTTCAAGATGTGAGATCAGTTTTGCGGTTCAATTCGTTCGTAGCTGGTCTGTTTTACCCAGTGTAGCTCAAGCTTTCAATGATAAAAAGATCTAACACAAATGCTTTCTGGATCTATTAAAATGGTCTGATTGTTGGATGCCTAGAAACTCAAACAGACTGTGATTACAGTATTTTACCTCTCTCAAACAATATCCAATCATCTAATAATCTTTGATTAAAGATCAATAAAATATTAATTAAAAAATTGGTCAATCAACAAATTACAATAATTTTGAAAACCATTTAGCACTTATTAAAAGAGAAACATTTTATTCATCTTTACAGGCATGGCAAACGTCTCAATCCCATTGTCAGACTCTGATGAAAAGTTCATCCTTCAAGCGTTGGAAGTCAGCCATCCCAACCTAAGATTAGAGTCCGTCACGGGAACAGCAGCGGTAGAAGATGGCGCAAACATGATGGGGGTTGTTTCAAGAGTGAAGGTCCTAGGGTGCGACCTTGACACTGGACTCAAGATGGACCTAAGTCTGATAATGAAGCGACTACCCGAGTCCATGGAAAGAAGAGAATTGTTTCTGTGCGATGCAGCGTTCCAAAATGAAGCGAATTTCTACAGAGAAGTAGCTCCTAGGTTAGGAGATCACACCGAGCTGCCGTTTCCAAGAAGTCTCCTTGCTGCTGATGACGTCATTGTTCTCCAGGATCTACGCCAAGAGGGTTTCACAATGGCTGACCGTAGAAGCGGGATGGACCTTGATCATTGTTTAATAGTTATGCAGGTGAGCTGTGATCGCAATCTTGAAAAATATGTTAACTAATAAGGTATTACTTGGTTACTGTCAAAACGATCCTTGGAAGTTAACATCATCAATAATCAGTTATCATTCATTGCGTTGGGGATGCCACCTAAGTGCGTATTTTAACCCAAATATGAGTAAAGGATGAGTGTGCATGGCGTGAGATGATCTGTGTGGCTTTGTTACAAACTAAGATAATTTATTTTATAACCTTTAGGACCATTTATTTGAAGACCAATCATCAGGGACAGCTGGTTCAAGTTTCAAACCATCAAAAAGCTACTGACTTTTTTAGGATCGAACCGGTGACCTTTTGATTGTTAGCGCTCCTCAGCCAGTCGGTATAATATGTTATTCTTAAAATTCTTCAAAGTTTGTTTGGCATCAAAAATTAACAACTATTAGGAAAACAAATTAACTAATATTTAAGCTTTTATTATCGTTTCTACCACTTTTATACAATCAAATAGCGTAATAGGCCTATAACGTTTGTTTTACATAGGAATTTCTGCGTATATGAAAATAAACCATATTGATGAACACAATAAGGCGTGCGTACCGTAATTACATTAAAAACAATAAACATCAAAACAGGTCTGTTCTGACAAAAGAGTGTCTGACCTCAAATATAATATAGCAAGGAACAGACTCTGTTGGTATACTTTTAGGAATTTATTGTGAATTTTCAAATTGTAATCACAGTTAATAAGCTAAAAAACTAAAGAATATAGTTCTACAATATTTTGTTGTTAGGAGATTTAAGTACTCAACAGTAGTTATTAAAAGTTGTCCTAATGAAAGATTTAAAGATGACAAAATGAATGAATGAATATTTTGTACTTGGCTGCAATGGCATTTTCGTGGTGAAATAATCTGTTATGTATTTCATACTTCCATCCAGTTAGACGATCACTTACATAATTATTTAATAAGTATTCAATAACCAGTAAGTTAGTACTCTGAAGACGGACTGACCAAAAAAATTGTTTTCAGGAACTCGGAAGATATCACGCAGTGTCCTACGCGATGAAGCATCTACGACCCGATGAGTTCAAAAAGGTGAGCTCTTCCGTCAAGGAGGTATTCATCCACAAAGGAAACACTTTACTGATAGGATGTATAGACCACTGCGTCGGCATGGCTCTGAAAGCGGCCAAAGATCAGGATGCAACAGTTATTGAACGACTAAAGAGCTATCTTGGGAAAGGAATAGATTCATTAACACCACACGTAATTCCCTACGAGCCACTTGCTGTGATCTGCCACGGAGACTTCCACAGCAACAACATTCTCTTTCGATATACTGAAAACAACAACAAACCAATTCAAGCTGCATTTGTTGATTTGCAAGGCTGTAGATATGCGTCTCCAGCTATTGATATTCTATACTTCATTTTCTCCAGTAGCTCTTCTGACGTGTTGAAGAATCATTTTGTTTCATTGGTGTCTACATATCAAAATTCCCTGGAGAGCCATCTAGGAAACATTGCTCCTTTCGCCGAAATCCCTTCGTTGGATGAGGTTATGTGTGAGGTTAGGAAGAGATTGGACTACGGATTGGTCATGTCTCTCCTGATGCTTCCGATGGTGTCAGCTGATAAAGTTACTTTCGACCTTAACAAGGTCAGTGAAGAGACAATGTCAGAAGTTCAGCAAAATGTGGAGAAGAACATGGTCAACGAAGAGTACCATCGTCGGGTCAATGATCTTTTGCTGCTCATTGCTAAAGAGAATCTTTTGGTTTGCTAAATGAGTGCTTTTGTTTGGTTGTGATTACCTATAGTTTGTATGACGTAACCTGTATTCTGAGTCTCCGTCTACTAGGCCTGGCCTGATAACCATTAGCTAGTCCTCAGGTTAATGTAGAGCCAGGAGACAGGTTCCACTATCCCACCATATAGAGGTTCCTATACTCTGTAAAATAGAGTCTGTCTTCTGACTCTGTCTATCTTGGGACTGAGTTATTGTAAAAGCCCAGGTGAATCCAAGTCATACGGAGAGCCAGGAGACAGGTTACATAATACAGACTATAATAGATAAAATGAGTATTATTATCAAAAATAAATTGTATTACAGTATTATGTAAGGTAGCTATGTATATGTACAGTACGTACTATATCAGAAGTACAAAATACAATTCAGTATTGAACGCGTTTTTGTCGAATCAGTTTGAATTTTCAAGATAAATCCAAAGATTAAACGTTAACCAAAATGTCAATAATTTGCCCATTGCCATATTTCTCAGATATATCAAAACCAACTGACTTTTCTCGTTTTGGTACAAAAATATGTAATAAAATTGACAACAATGCAATAAATATTCTGTTAGGTGATCGTGCAAGTTACAGTCTGTTTACAGTTATGCAATAAATCAATTTTGTTACTCTGTAGTGATGTAAATATTAAGTGTTTTGTATAATATGTGAACATTCGTTGAGTTTTCCCAAAATGAATGTTATATAAACAATGTATTAATAATAAATGGATTCAATAATGAGATAACATATTTGAGATCAAAATATTGTATAGTTTATTGTATACATAACCATTGTATACATAAGTTCCTAGTGAGTATTTTATTGCATTATTTTGCGTTACTGTAGTGATCTAACAAATCAAATTAGTTTTTTTAAGTAGTCTTAGGTGTTAAAATGATAGGCTGAATGTATCTTTCTTTAATTGGAAAATGTAATATGCATGCGATTTCGGTAGGTACTAAAAGAGGTTGTTCTTATTGTAGGATTTAACTTGGTTTTTTACCTATTCTGTTATACGAGTATATTTAGCAAGTATTTTCAGCAACCATAATCAAAATTAAAATAAATTACTGATGTTAAAAGAACTTTAAAAAATAAATAATATGCAATCTTGCTAAAAAAAAACATCGACTTGTTATATTAAGCCTTGATCTGACCAATAATATTAAAAAAATTTTATAGTGTATGTTCAGAGTAACCGATAAACATACAAACAATAAAACACACATATGTATGTTTTTTTATGGATGTAAGAGTGCTCAGTTGTAAGACATTTTGATAAGAAAATACACAGGAAACAGAGAATTCGGTAAATACAGGATGATCTCTACTATGTGTTTTGCTACCACAGTATTTACCAGTGCTTGTCAATATATGTACCTGGTATTTTTAACTGATAATACATATAGTATAGTTTTGAACGCCTGATACTGTTATATAGCCAACTTAATAGAACTGCACACAACCTAATAATCAAAACCATTACACACAAATTAACAACAACAACAACAACAAGGTGATAAAACCTTTAAAACAATACGTTTTTTTTATTGTTAACAATTGTAACGACTAAGATTTAACTGAATTTATTGAATCATTTGTTTTTAATTTGAAGAAATATTAAGAAAAAGTAAAAGGTTATGAAATCTTATAGTAGTTTACGCATCGATCGCGTATAGTGTTAACGACACGAGTAAAAATTTAGTACGAGCTTTGGTGAGTGTCGTTAAGACTATTTACGCAAGTTGCGTACACTAATTTACCTATGGCCGTTTTTTAATTACCACCAATCATTACTCATAACGTTTAAAAGATGTGATGTTTTCGTATTAAACCTCTCATTTCCACTGACACTGATGCAACCACTTGTCCTAACCACTTACTCATTGTTAAATCGATTAAATCGGTCTTAATACTGTAGCTCATAAGTTGAAGTTCGAAGCATTAAAATTTCTCTCAATCCTTGAAACTTATTGGTCCGTTACTCCTGTTATTAAGTAAAACAATTCTGTTAAGTGAATCTATTTCAATTCTAAGAACTGTACTGAAAATGCCAGTTTAAAACACGGTCACATGGGCAAAACTAATTACCTTATAACAGTTCCAACTTAATTTTCAAGCATGTATAAAATAATTAACAAAAATAATTTTCTAAAACTGTAGTATAATATTATAACAGTTTTTTAAAATTATTTTTCCTACAACAAAAAAAATTACTTTTTAATTACATATACGTTTAGTAGCTGTAGCATAGCATTATAAACGAAAAACACAGATAAAAATTTATTGCACTTGTATGAAATATAATTGATTATTAGAAATTCCTTCAGTCAATAGTGATATGTTAGTTCCACGTTTCTCACCCAGGTGGTGTTATCAGCGTTGTGTTATATGTAGGTGAACCGGACAAACAAGTCGACCGAAAGCGAAAGTTGTCTGACACAGCAGCAATAAGTAGGTGTGATGATTGTTAAACAACATTCTGTAAAACAAGGCTCGGTGGTCTAGGGGTATGATTCTCGCTTAGGGTGCGAGAGGTCCCGGGTTCAAATCCCGGCCGAGCCCCATTAATTTTATATAATGGGAATAATTGTAATTTTTTACGCCCTAACGCTATTGAGTTTATTTTGATGAATTAGTATTTCGATTCATAAGTTCATATATTTGTGATAAAAGACTTTGGCTAAATTGGAAACGGTAGACAACAATTATCAACTTTTTCAATAATTGTAATGTGACAAGCTGGAAGAGGTACCTAATGAACATTTAACTCAATGTATCATGTTTACCTATTAAGAGGGTTCCCTACCCCCGCCTAAAAACGTTAGAAAACCGCTTCGCGCGGTATCATATAGCGATTCTAGTTTTAACATTTAAATTGTGAACCAAACACCATTTTGTACATAAAGAGTGGTACTACTAAGTTTGCTTTTTAAAAAATGTCTATGCTTTCGCAATCAAGGGCAACGACTTGTCAAAGTTAGTGAACTTTAACTGTAAAGTTCACTAACTTTGACAAGTCGTTGCCCTTGATTGCGTAAGCATAGACATTTTTTAAAAAGCAAACTTAGTAGTACCACTCTTTATGTACAAAATGGTGTTTGGTTCACAATTTAAATGTTAAAACTAGAATCGCTATATGATACCGCACGAAGCGGTTTTCTAACGTTTTTAGGCGGGGGTAGGGAACCCTCTTAACTAATGTAAATACTATACTTTTTAAGATACAAATATTCATATGAGCTATAATGTTATAATTTATACAGGGCGATTGAAAAGTCTGGTTACGGCTTAATATTAAAAAAAAATGATAAACGTAGACCTACAAAACTTGGAATCAAGTTATAAGGCATATAAATCTATCTTAACACATATCCAGTGATCCGCTACCTCCTCAGGGGGACGGCCCGCCAGGAGTCAGAAGAAAATCTTAAATAGAAGCATAGGTCAATATGCACATCAAATTAAAGGTCTTCACTTTTAGATTACGATGCCGTAAATTCAAGCTCAATAGAATGCCTGAGTAAAAAATGGCAGCCGTTTAAAGGTTGACATCTGCCATTTTGCGCAGGATCAACCCTTTGAAGTGCGGTTTGCGACATTGTATTCTACTAAAAAAGACCTTTAATTTTATGTGCATATTGACCTATGCTTTTATTTCAGATTTTCTTCTGACTCCTTGTGGGACGTCCCCCTGAAGAGTTATTGAATCACTGAAAATGTGTTTATATAGAGTTTTATGCCCTGTAACTTTGTACCAAGTATTTTAGCTCTATCTGCATTTTGTTTTAAAATATTAAGCCGTACCCAGACTTTTCAATCACCCTGTATACTATTAATCGCATATAGTATACCAATTTTTAACGAATCCCCATTTTTAAATGTTACTGTTTAAGTTGAAAACTTAGCTGTTCATTTGCAGGCGATACTATTGAGCCACTCAATAAACAGATTTAAAAATTACAATATTGTATATGCTTGGATCGATTTATACTTTTATAGATTGTCCATTCAATATTACATTTCTCGGTAGACAATATTCACAACAAACAATTACCAATGACCATAGTAAAACGTATCAAACACGTAGTATTTGAAAGATTATTGCGGATGATTTCTATCATAATTAATTAGCAAGAAATGCAATTTTAGCTGATTGATTAACATGTTTTCGGTACTTTTTTCGCATAATCCAGATCCTGAAATGTCGAAAACACTTTTTTCACTAATCGTGATGATAAATGTCCACTACAATCCCTAAAATATCATACCCACCATCACCAAAATTGAACTTTAAACAAATGAAGACTTAGTAACTACTTATATAGTACTTTAGACCACAACATAATTTATACTACCCTTATATTATATTCTCACACATTTTGTTAGAAGTACTCTATGCATACTATCTACTGTTTGCCATTTAAAGATAAAACCATATTTTTATCAATTGTTATGATCTATTTATATTACTTGTTTACATAATCTTCCGTTCTCAAACCATGTTGATAAACCATCATTTACCTATTTCATCTCTTTTATTGAGTAAAATCTTATCAATCATACAAACTAACACATTCAAATCCCCAATAATAGTATTTGCTGGATGACCAGTTAACTAGACCTTATACATAGTGGTAGCTTAGGTAGCACTCACATCCATTAATGGAGATCACTATAGATAGGAATCTGACATTTAGATATTTTATAGAGACAGAAGAAAAAAGATATTTGGTAATAAAAATAAAACAAAAAAAATAAAGCTGTGATAAAATATGTAGTAACTAATTATTGCTGGTAATTTAAAATCAGTTTTATTACCTTTCATATGACTATTAGCATTTACTATACACAGAGTAGAATTTCCATCCAATTCAAAAAAAAAAAAAAAAAAAAAAAACGGTACAATCTGTTTACTAACGACAATATTCTGTGTAAAGTGATAAATTAATCAGCTATTGGAATGAATTTTAATTAATACGAGAGGTCGTCCCATGGTCTAAAACTCGACCAAGAATATCTAATGTTCAGACTTCTCTATTTTCATCCCATGCTGTAAATAAAACATGTGATGGGAATTTCTTCCATTTGTTTTGATTTTCTGTTTATATTTCGTTGTTATTTCGTCATTGGCATGACAACCGATAAGGCCCATGTTATTTTTTTCAATTTTGCTCTTATTTTTGAGCCTATTTTAATTTGGATTCTGCCCACCTACAGAAAAATACCTTTCTAACAGTATGCGTAGATTTTCCCTACGATGCACACGAGCTGAGAAAACTGGTTTTAAAGAAACACACTTGACTTTTATTATATAGATTTAACAGAATACATGAGTACTCTCTGGTCCTGAACTTCAACTATTTTCAATTTTTACTTTACATAGGAAATTCTCTGGGTAAATGATACTGGACACTTAATATCCATATGACTTCATCGTTCTACACTTGGCTATTATTTTAAGTGCAGCTGATTAAACTAAAATACAAATACCTAGGATGAGCTTTGTCTTAAACGTTCTACTTTATATCGAAGACAGAGGACTGTCCGAATAAACATGGCTACTTCACTGTTGACGCCAAAGGTCAAAGAATAGTTTGAATCCTGCAGGTGTTTGACTGTAAACAAAACCTGTCTGCGAAAAAAAATCAATCCCTCAACAAAAGTCACGAAACAACAATTTTGATTAAACTAAAAACTGACCACGCAGTTACACATAGAGGACTTTTTCGATTAATAACCAAACAATATACAGGGTGGCTGAAAAGTAACTTGCACCCCTCTTAACTTTTCAACCATTTGAGATATTTGAAATCTGTTTGCGGCAACCTTCTTAGATATGAAGGGCTACAATAGTTATGGTCAATTTTGAACATTTTTCCCTTAGGGGTAGGTGAATGATTAAAACAATGATCATTAAAAGTAATTTTGAACTGCCATTTTGTTATTAATGGTCCGATTTCTATTTTCTTTATGTTAATTTTTATGTTTTGTCAAAACCTGTAAAATGATACCAAACTCGACTATACTTGCTATTTCAAAATTTTGAGCTACCCCCTACCCCCACTACCCCTAAGGGCAAAGTTTTCAAAACTGACCATAATTATTGTAGGCTCTTCATATCCAAACAAGTTGCCGCAAACCGATTTCAAAAATCTCAAAGAGTTAAAAAGTTAAAGGGGGTGCAAGTTAATTTTCAGCCACCCTCATGGTTATTTGGATTTGAAACGTTTTAGGGCGCCATTTTGTTATTGGTCGGCCGATTTTGGTTTTCTTTATGTCAATTTTTATGTTTTGTCAAGACCTGTAAAATGATACCAAACTCGACTATACTTGTCATTTGAAAAATTTTGAGCTACCCCCTACACAAAATACCCCTAAGGGCAAAATTTTCAAAATTGACCATAACTATTGTAGCTCTTCATATCTAAGAAGGTTGTTGCAAACAGATTTTAAATATCTCAAATGGTTGAGAAGTTAAGGGGGGTGCAAGTTACTTTTCAGCCACCCCGTATTCATTAAAAAATACAGTAAATAAACAAACTGCATTAAATACCTAAAATAACAACACCAATTCCGTTTAACATGTAATAGTTATGTTAGGTACTAGTAGAGGTTGTATTGTAGCAGGAATAACAAACATCAAATAGCAAACCCAATCTATTCAGTTGCTACGGGACAATAACACCTAAGTATACCGAGAACTGTGTACTCAAGTCTAGTGATAAGCTTGTCCTTGCAACGACCGTTGTATCCTAGCCAGCAGTGTGCTCCCTGGGATTACTTTTTGAGTCCTTCTGTCACTAAAGTGATTGAAAAAAGTATGTTTCTGTGCGCGAGTGCGCGCAATTTTCTTCAGAATGAGCTTACTTAGTTATTAAATTATGGTAGACTGGTAAAACGCAATGGTAAAAAGTTGTGGTTTTTTGCGTGTGGATTTTTAAATGAACTACTGTTTAAATGGGAATATAAGAGAATAATTGGGAGACTTTTCAATTTATATCATATCTACCAAATCAACCTAATGATGCAATTTCACTATTAGGTATATCTGGAGTTATGTTTTAGATAATTTTAGATTTTAGTTAAGTTTTAGATTGATATCAAAAATAATAATGGATCAATAATAATGTCGATTTGTAATTACATGTTAGATGGCGTATTAGATAAAGTGATAAATATTACATTGAAATAATTAAAATAAGATTTAAAATATAAATAAAGTTTCATTATTGATTTAAATTTAATTTAAAACTCATGCTGCATAGTGTGTTTTACATGTTAGTAATGTACAATGTGGATAAGTAAATTAAACGATATTGTTTATCATAAATATACATTTAACTACCAACTATATCACGGTCAACAACCGATTGATGTGACCCTTGGTTTTATATATATTATTACGTTTAAAGTAATAAAATGATAAATTCATTTAACGTTTACGGTAGTAATTGTGATCAATAGGAATTCTTGATCTTTTTACTATCACTGAATAATTTCTTTAGTACTAGTTTTCACAAAGCAATGTAGTTATAAACAAACTAGTGCCTAAAAATCAAGTGTTATAGACGTTTCTTTTATTTACTGTCCCTAAAAATCAATCATATCACGAACACTATATTGCGGTTTGCAATGTCACACACTATCAAAATTGATAAGATTAGAGTATCAGAACCCGTGTAAGCACTAACATAATTTTTAAGTAGGAGTAGAACGGTAGAACCCAACAATGATTTTGTGTGAGTTTTTGTGACAAAAATATTCAACATAAAATATTTTCACAAGATAAAACCACCTGCGTTAATTAATTAAGGGAATTTAGCTTTTTGAGTTTTTTACAAAGTGAAATTTCGGAGAAATGTTGGTGCAAAACCCCCGCTTCAACTGAAAACCCCAAAGTGTTGTGTTGTTTAAATAACCAACGCAAATATTTCTAGCATATATGAGTGGAAGTTATTTATTCAAAACTCATAAAATTATTATTTTTACAACACGTTTATCTATAAAACATTTTTATCGACAAAATATTAAACGACATTTTTAAACTCTGAAAAATGGTTCACCCTTTAGTATTTATAATTAGGTAACTCAGTAATAAACATTATTTTTTATTGTGTATACTTTATAAGTTTCACCAACATTGCTTATTAATTGTAAGAACGTTCATAAACACCTTCTCGATTATAAAAAGTTTTTATATCTCGTAATCAAAATTGCATTGGAAAATTTCGTTAATATTTAAAATAAATTAGGTGTAGGACTTAAAATATTTTTGGCCATTGAATTACCTAAATTATTTTTGCTGTCGATACTTAACATTACTGGGCAAAAATGTGTATGCAATAAAGATTGTAAACATTGTTTTCTGATTTTTGGGACAGAAAAAAAACTTTTAACTGCCACTTTCAAGACAACAGTCTAGGTTGAACGACCTGTTTTTAGGTTATTCGGTCGTCCTGTCAATAACAGAGGCCTCCCTTGCACGTGTACAGAGTCTGTAGTTAACAAATATTAAAAAAAAAAAATACATTTTTTCGATGGAGGATTTGAACAGACAATGAGAACTGATCATTAATATTGTTTTATAGGTATTGCAATTGACAAAATACTGTATATTAATTGGAGAACCTGATGCCAAACGCATCAAGCGTAAATAAAACAAAAATAATTTTTATTATTAGGTAAATAAAGTTAGTCAAATAAAAACCATAATAAAAAAATAAAATAAATAAAATACATAAAATACAAATAATACCTAAAATACCTAAAATACAAAAAATATATAAAATACATAAAATAAATAAAATAAATAAATCAACAAAATTAATTAAATAAAACAAATAAATGAAATAAATAAATCAAATAAATCAAAAATAAAATAAAAACTACAAAATAAAATACATAAAACTAATAAAATAAATAACGTCTTTATATATCCAGCATAATTCTAATACAAGGTTCTGTTTTACAATATGCAGACTTTTGTCATGTATATGTAAAGAAAAATACTAGGCTAGTTCCTTTGAAAAACTTAGTTACAGAAAATATCGTTAACTCATTTCTTGATTGACCTATAGCTTTTATGCTTCACTCCTGTTGACAAAGCATTGAAAACTAGAGATCCAAAGTAGAGAATTCATTCCAATCTCAGTTCTGACCCGCTAACTACAGTCCTTCCATTGACCATTGACTATATATACCTGTAGGTATATATAGTCAATGGTACTACGCTCACAAACCTCAGATCTTTGTACCAATTTGGTACTCAGATAATTGAAGTTTGAAGGTCAGAGATTTTCCTTATGGACAGTGTGTACGCTTTCAATCTGAATTCACTTAGTCTAATTTGTTTAAATTATGAACAAACCTTAGAGTGTTAGGCCTATTCTGAAGCCTTGTCAGTACTGTATTTTTATCAAGTTTCGTTTAGCATCGGTTTTAAAATTTGTTTTATCGCTAATATACTTAAATATCTTCAAATAGAATACTACTACTAAGAACTAGAATATCTAATTACTTCTAATTACTAGAATATCTTCAAATATTCCCTCAATTCATATGGGTATAGTGTTCAATAAAATTATTTATGCATATTAATTACTTGTAAAATAGCTTTACAGTTTAAATGAGTATAACAATAACTAAAACATAAACACTTTTGATAATTATGTTACTTGTAAATTTATACCAGTTAACCAACATCAATGTATAACCCAAACTTGAGGTAATGCGACAAAGAAAATGACTATTTAGTTTTTAAACAAATAACCAGAGTGAAACAACGTCAGTTTGATCAGATAGTGCCAGACACCAGGGGAACATTTCCCATTACTGAGCTTGCTTGACCTAGATTTTAGCGGTTAGAAACATTTGTAGTAGACATGAGATTGCTAAAACAGTTCCCACCAAAACCAATCCTAGAGTGTGTTTGACTTCAGGTTGTATTATTGAAACAAATTGAAAGTTTATAAGTTTCATGACCATTCGATGTTTGCAACAAATACATTTATGACTTTCCAAATCCATTTATGTAAAATATTTGAAACTGTTTTGATTTAACGGGAATATGCAATTGTTTTTTTTTGTCTCATCCCACAGATATTTATCAGAAACAGTATGGATCATAAACATAAATAAATGGTGTAACAGGCCCCAAACTTATACTAATAACATTAACACATGACGTTTTTGGAAAGTTTAGTTAAAATGATAGTACATGTTAAATTTTGAGCCGGTGACGTATATTAGATTATGTTTATAATAAACTATACCATTTCTGTTCTAATATTCGTGGATCGTCTTAAATAATTTTTTTATGTTTGTCTATTAAATAAGTTCCCTGTTGTGTTTGCGTTTGTTAAATTAATTTACGGCTGTTGTTTTGTACCTATATATATATATATATATTTATTTTGTTGTTGTTGTTGTATTTTACTATTTCTTTTGTTAGCCTACCGGTATTGTACTTGTTGTTTCCTTTTTTTCATTGTTGTCATGTCTCGGTTGCATATTGTTAAATATTGTTGTTGTTATGTTTTTACACTTCATATTTTACCTGTTGTTATTATCTTTTGCGCCATATTATTATGTCTTTTGCATCTTATGCCTGCTTCTCTTTTTCATTCTTATTAATTGCACATATTTTAGTAGCCTGTACCAAATTTGCTATGTCTTACACTTGAAATGTTTTCAGCCTATAAATGTATTTTTATTTTCTTTTATACTGGTTATGTATTTTGCATGTCATGTCTGCTTTCTAATTTATTCTTATTATTATTGCTCATATTTATTACCTAATTATGCTATGTTTATTAAATGATTAAATCCTATTAATGTATATACTAATGTAAAAATGGTGTTACCGTTGAAAGAATAAATAAATAAATAAATTAGAGAGGATAAGATGTATTTATTTAGAAAATGTTAACTAATTAAGTTATTGTATCTTTAAACTAAATCAAAAATATAATCTGTTATAAATTAAGTTAATTTTCATACCATGTTTATCAATCAGTTTCTTCGACTGAAAAACAAAAAAACAGTTTACACAAATAAGAAGTAGAAAAAGCGAAATACGAAGTTCATAATAAATATTGTGATTTATGTGAGGTATTAGGTAATTATTAATTATTTTACAAATTATATTTGGAACAAAAGCCTCAAATGTTCGTGTCCGTGATAAGACTAACTATTACGTTCTTAATGCACCCTTTCTCTTCGGATTTTTGTCGAAAATAAATCTTATTTCACAATTTTGTAATTATTTTGTTTTAATTCAACGATCTTAAATAAAATATTTAGGTTAATTTGTGGCCTAAATTGTAAAATTGGGTCTCAATAGTGTAAATAGTAAACACCCCCACGGCAACAAACCTTTTGACTAAGTGAGTTTCAATTTTCCTAATTATTGTACTTTAACTCCTTAAATATCTCCTTAAAATCTATATTATTCCCTATTAAAATAACATTAGTTTAATAAATACTTAGGTTTTCTGCTCAATAGTACTTAGGGAAAATAATCATAGTTACAGTTTGTGTGTGAAATGTTAATAGTTTACTATAAAATTGATATATTTTCCAATTTTGATCAAAATATGTAAATAAACAAACAAACTACAAAAGTATACTTATTTTCCAAAAGAATAACATGGGCATTTTATATACACAGTGTTTTGGGATTTTCTCGTCAATCATTAAGCGCATAACAACTCTTAAATATACCAGTACTAAATTATTTGTTTTAGGAAAGACAAATTATTAGAAAAACGAATTTTAGCTCCATAACAATCCCGTAAACCGTTCCTATAGTCCGATCGTGCTGGTTCGTAGACTCGTTTGAATAAACAGGCTTACACTTTAATACCTAATATCATCAAGATTTGATAAATTTTCCTAGATTTATCTTGTTTACGGACACACATATGTATAATATACACAGAATATATTCAATACATATTATGTAATTTTGAACAGATGGCGTTTTCGGAACCTGGGAACCTCAAAACGAACAAATAAAACGGTCCCGGGTCCAGGTCTTCCCATGAGTCACGCATTAATAGCTTATTCCCTATATAGAAAACTCATTAAACCGTCTAAATAAAACAATTTATTTCTATTTGTCTAGAAATATATTAAACCAAATCTATCCTTGAGACCAAAATTACGTTACATAATGTTTTCATCCACTTCAGCCCATCAGTATTCACTCTATGACACCTTAAGGTCACCTCAACCATTTATCGGTCACTTTAAGTGCCAACCGTATGAAGCACTTATCAGTCCCAAGGCCACTTCGTGATCTTGACCCACTTATCAGTCAAAGCTATATTTGCAGCTGCTAACAGCTGGGCGAAGGCCGTGCTTTTGCGAGTCGTTCAACTCCTCTCCCAGTGGAATAGGCCAACCTTGTCTGGTCTTTGACTCGACGATTGCGAATGATTTGATGGTCTGGAGTCGATAGTGTGCTGATGATTCACATTTTGCAGCCAGGAAATAATTTGGCTGATATGACATTTTATACATGTAATATGAGTCAATTGCTTACTAAAATTTCTATTGTATTGGGAATGGATTATTTTAATTTTATTATGGTTATTTGATTTTGGATATATTTTAGTATTTTATCACGTGTATCCAACTCGATGTGTTTGTATTTAACCTAAATAGAAATCCGTAGGCTATATCCTAAGAGAATAGGAAGAAAAAAATGTGTGCCATGTGAGTCTTTGGCTGAAAGTAAAGTTGTTTGTAAGATTTATTACAATTTACGTAGGAGGAATTATAGCTAAATTTACTAATAGGGCTCTAAATATTATTCTTGTTTGATTTATATTATTTTTTATGTTGCTAATGGTAGGATGGACTGTAAAATAAAATGTTCAGCTAAATTATAGCATAATGATAAAAAGACTGGTGTTGCAAATATCTCACGTCTAAGTGTGTTAAAGCTAAATATACTGGATCAAATAAATCCAGTTTTTTTATAAACATACTTCTTTCTTAAGAGGAAGAAAAAACTCGTTTCTTGCCTTGCAAAAAATCTACAACTGGGATAAAAGAGTGTTTAAATTACAGAACTAAATCCTTTCTTCTCAACACCTCTCTAATTTAAATCAAAGAGGAAATCCGACAACGGATTAACTGGTAAAGTAAAACCTAATTTTTTTACACACAATAGTCTACTGCCTACTGTCATTAAAATAATTGATTATTACAAGTGACACAGAGAAATTCTGACCGATTCGTAACGGAGAAAGCTTTATCAGTCTCGCTGTTTGCTCTAGATACGACAGTTATTCATATAAGGTGTATACTTTCACTACACACATGGCTCGGTGGTCTAGGGGTATGATTCTCGCTTAGGGTGCGAGAGGTCCCGGGTTCAAATCCCGGCCGAGCCCGGATATTTTATATTTTTATCAATTAAGCTGATTTATTTTGCCGTACCATGAAGATACTGTAATATATATTTTACCCTCAACAATTGAAGTTGAATCATGAAGTCATTACAAGTTGTTCTGAAAAGCATTATATAATGAGAAACTCCTTATTATAGTTCGGCCGCTTAGAAAACGACCTGCGCGCTAATGCTAAACCAATGCTGGAGGAGGTCGTTTTCTAAGCGGCCGAC
The DNA here is from genome assembly GCF_028750875.1 of Macrosteles quadrilineatus. Taxonomy (NCBI): domain Eukaryota; kingdom Metazoa; phylum Arthropoda; class Insecta; order Hemiptera; family Cicadellidae; genus Macrosteles; species Macrosteles quadrilineatus. The sequence continues at coordinate 69,875,659 of NW_026542602.1, forward strand.
CTATAGTAATGCAATTTTTATTGATTTATTCCACCTTTATTTCTACCACCTTTAGAAACTTTTTCCCTAAGTGTTTTCCGTCTTGTGATGTCTTGCAGTGTGCTAATGTGAGAATCCTGAATTCTTTAAGTTTTTCATACTTCTTTATTGGAATATATATAGCTAGGTAAATAGATAGTCCCTCTCTTTTATGTTGGTTACACCAGGACAAATTTTAAAATGAACACTGTACACTTTTATATAATATAAAAACCTTTTGGTTGGTTAATTTCGCCCGAACCCCCGAACTTATTTTTATTTAAACGTCAAGGCCCAACAACTGAAATTGTATCCCAAAGTTTCTTTCAAAATAGAAATATCAATGGAATCAGGGGTTTCCTATTACAATCCAGTACAACATGGCATTATTTGAAAATACGTCTAATTTATATTTACATGGACTGATGAAATTGTGTTATTACCACCTAGATGTCCCTATCTCAACCCAGTACAAAATAGGCACTGTTTTTTACAAATTCAATCTGTCTCCAAAATAACTCATTTTGAGGTATCGGGGAAAATAATCATTCTGACTAAAAAGTGCACTCTTTTAGGTGTGCAGAGTTTATATAATTTTCCTGTTGTAACCAGCTGATATGTTAAGAGGAGAGGTAGAGGAATTAAGAGGATCCACACTTTTGACCAACCCTGTAGAACATGTTACAGTTGAAAATAAGACACTCTTTTCTTTTCGCAGTGTTAAAATTCAGGTGATCCAGCTCGAACTTTGTTTTTTCTTATCACACATTTACCCCATATTCAGTAGCTGGTGGTCATAGTGGTTATTGTTGTGATTGTATATATATACAACCACAATAACAAAACATAGTAATACCTACTTCCACGTACTGTATATAAATTTAAAGTTTCGTCTAAATTTGTGTGAGCTAAGTAACTCAACAGGTTATACATTGCAACATGATACTTGATCATGGATAAACAGTCTGGAGATATTTCTGTGTAAGCAAACATATGTCTCTCGTCTGTTACACTAATATGTTAGAGGTTAAATATAACATTGGTAGATTAAGCTTATGTAGTTATTAGACCCTAGCTATTCTGTATTGAGTTTAATTATCGTGAAACACTTACGAATACATGAAATGTTATATTTACGATTCCAAATGCAAGGATATACCATCCGTAGTCGTAAAATGAAATGGGAATTCATTATTCTCATTGCAGAAACATAATTCCTTAATTTTACCAACATATGCCTGGAATTTCATTGGTTTTAAAAGGGAAAAAATGGAGAAAATATTATTAGAAAAAAGAAATATTAAATGTTTTTTTTAGCACGTAGTGTTAGTAACACAAACCATTCGTAAAAGTATTGGTTCAAATTAATTATATTTTGTGCTATAAGTATTGTTTGTAAAATATCAAATTATGTTCAAAATAATATTCTGATTAAATGGTTTAGGAAAAGAAATATCAAAATCCACACTGTTCTTTTAGGACTTATCATTATTGAGTATCTATTGTTACAATTATATTTTGGAAATGATATATACGCTTGTAATTTTTATAACTATAAGGTCAACTCCTCCAATAAATGGCTAAAGAATACTCAGAAATTGGTGTAAATGCTCATTGTTTTATTGTCAACATAATAAAAACATTAATTTTGTATGAACAATTCCTTATAACCCTAGAGAGTTAAATAACACAATGCTTAGTTTTACACTAAAAAATACAAGGAACAATGGATGTGATGCCAATATTCTAGAAGTTTATAAATCACATTTAACTCTACAATGTTATACATTTTATCACGTAAGGTACTTAAATTCCTAAATCACAATCATTGAAAAGGTAGTTATTTAAGTTGTTAAAATTGTTTATATATACAAACGTAAGGTACATTGACTCTCAAGGTACAAGTGACATAGTAACACGAGTAATATAAAATAACAATAATAATGTAACTAAGGGTATATAGTTCCTAAGGTACATTCGTTTTTATTTTTACTGGTAATATAATTAAGGTTTTCACTAAAATACAACCTTATAAGGTAGAAAATGCAGACAAAGCTAGAGAATAAAAAACAATAAACCTTTAAAAGTGACCTAATAAAGGCCATGATACTTTTATAATCATCTCTTAAACAAATTAAAGCTAATATATATATATACACAAAAGGAATAGTTTAATGTATACGAGTTAGTTTCTTTACTTCTTCAAAAATATAAGTTACATTGACTCTTTAGGTACAAGTGACATAATACTACTAGTAATAGGAAATACTATTATTCATAACAATGTAAAGGTAGAATCTAAAGTACATCTTGAGGACGTCTTTGACTTAAATAAGTTTCTCTGCAGTCACCAAAGCAAAGATATCGTTGACCCTCTTCCTATAGCTAGCATTCAGAAAACCTTCCTCAAGTTTATTTTGGAACTCAAGGATGTTGTCCTGGTTGACGTCATCGAGATTGACTGCCATGCCGTCGCCAGCTGTGATGACCGGAAGGACCATGAGAGACATGATCAAGCCAAACACAACATGCTTCCTCACCTCAGTCATGATGTCTTCCAGAGTCACGTGACCAAGGCAGCGGTGATAGGCGGAAATGAGGCGTTGGAAGTGGCATGAAGGGGCGCCACTGGTGAACAGGAAGTAGAGGATGTCGAGAGCCGGGGAGGCGTACCTCCAGCCCTGCAGGTCCAGGAAGCAGACGTCCACAGGACAAGAGAACCCCTCGAGGTAGCGGAAGAGGAGGTTGTTGCTCCAAAGATCTCCATGACAGAGCACAGCCATTGGCTCCTGAGGGACCAGGTGGGGTGTGAGTGCGCCGACGCCGCTGCCGAGGAGGGATTTGAGGACGTTGACCACGGGAAGGTCATGGTTGTCGGTGACCTTGAGCGCCATGCTGATGCAGTTATCAATACAGGCAGGCAGGATCAGGTTGTCTTCATGAATAAGCACTTCCGTAGCTCTGGTGCGCAGTTGAGCGAATTGAGAAGGGTCGTTTTTCTTCATGTTGAAAGACATTGCGTGGAACTTGCCCAGTTCCTAAAAACAAATGCTAGTGTCAAAACATATTATCCAAAGTATTTAAAGTCTAGTTATATACTTAGGATTAACGACGGGTTTTATTTATGGGGTTTATTCATTTGCTGAAATACCATTGAAGAGGGATAGCAGGAACTTAATTTGAATTTGTAATAAATAACTAAAAATAAGGTAATTTTTCACTTTTTCCTAAGCTACAAGTACAATTTAATTTTTTATTTAGAGTTTAAAACAATAACACCAACATTGTAAACAATTTGATGAAGAGCTATTATATTTGTTGCAGATAACTGTTTGAGAGGTGATTATATCATTTTCAATTAAGATGGACACCACCTAACTGAGTATTTCAACCCAAATATGAGTGGAAGTGAGTGTATAATATAGAGTAAGAATGTCTAGGATCGGCTTTTCCACTAGCGAGGATCATTTACTCAAAGCCCAATAAGCAGGGTCAAACAGGTTATTGACATTTCTGAGGGTCGAGCTGGCAACCTTTTTATAGTTAGGAAAGCACTGTCCCAACCCATTTTTAAAAACCGATAGCTACACCATGTAACATGAAATCTATTTACAAAATTTACTTTTAGCAACTGTTATCTAAAATTAGTAAGTGAAAACACCCTACACACCTTCATGACAAGCAGGCAATGGTCCAGGTCCAGACCGGCTCTTCGATCAGCTGTTGTGAAGCCATCCTGGCGCAGATCCCTTAGAACTATGACGTCATCAGCAGCCAACAGACATTGTGGGAGAGGAATCTTCTGGTCGCCGCCCAATCGTGGAGCCACTTCGCTGTAGAATTCTGTTTCGTTCAGGAACGCAGCGTCGCAGAAGAACAACTCTCTTCTTTCCACAGACTGCGGCAGTGTCTTCATTATCAGGCTGAAGGTCGTCTTATCGCCACTGTCAAGGTCATGACCGATGACGTTCACTCTGGTCACGACGCTCATGAAGTTTTCGCCATCTTTGACTGCTGCGGATGACGTCATCATGTCCACTCTTATGTTTGTGGGAAGGCATTTGAGGATGGTTTCCTCTTCGTAGGGTGATAGACCGCTTAGTACGGGGGCCATTTCTGGAGAAAAAAAGGTTATGGTGATTTTTCGTTCAGCTAAGGAAATTGTAACTATCTAGGAACACATTTTGTAAAATTACAAATTGTATAACCTTAATGATTTTAGAATTGTTCAAGAGCTACGTCAGTTTAATAGGGAGCTTGAATTACAGTTTAATTTGAATTTCTATAAACTTTTGTCATTACTTCAATTATTATTTTTTAATCTGATAAAAGTCAAATTCCATTGACTTGAAACGTTGAATCAAATGCAAGATGAATTGATATTATATAAAAATGTCCTGTAACAATTTGACAATCAATGTCCATCATATATTTTTTAAATCCAAAGAAAAATAGCTTAAGATTGAAATAAACTATAAAAAAATGTATCAATGCACTATGAGCATTTGACTGAAAAATGGAAGGAGAGACTGTATTTTTCTTGCTTAATATTCCAGGAGAAACTTATAAAATTCCACATAAATAGTAATATTTCATCTTAATTATATCAAATAAAAAGATTTTAAATTACATTTATAAATTATTTTCATCGGTAGCATGGAAGTAAATAATAAAAATTTAAAGTTGATTTGTCGAAAAAAATTTATTGGAAATAAAATCCTTCAGTTACTGCCATACAATATTCAAAACAAATGTAAAATGTATAATTACCTGAATATACCAAGTTAGTATGTAAGTATATTTGCCAATTCAGCTCTGTGCTCAGGTGAACAGCTGTAGAGGTACTGAGTTGCCGCCATAGCGCCGGTGTTTATAAACAGCTGATGTGCGGCCTTCAATCAGGTCAATGGATCCCTACTTGAGATAGGTCTTACCTGTACTCCACACACACTCATTCACACACACTCTCACTACAACACTCTACTACGAGGGCGATGACCTCTGTTGTAGTTGTGTAGTGTCTGGTTCGTTGACTTGTGTTTTAATGAGTGGTGACCCTTCTTGGGTTAAATATCACGTCATTTGATTGGGACTTTCGTGAATTTCAACTGCCAGGTTGGTCACCACTTTCTAAATACTGAACCCGATTTATATGGTGGGTAATTTTTAAAATATTATCAATTATGCTTATTATGATTGGGAGTGAGCTGTTCTAGTAGGAAAATCCAGACCTTGGTCCCTAAAGTTCGGGGTTCAAATCCTACCAAATCACCGGCGGATTTCATTTCGAATCCTCTTGGGCCAGCCTGAAGTGATTTTGAAACGACCTCGGGCCAGTTTTGCGTCCTAGAATAGAAAAAAATATTAGTCTAGTACATATTAGTTAGTTTCTTATAGTAGTAATCCTGTTCCCAGATGAATATTACCTATCCTATTAAATAATAATTTTATATCTTCCAACAAAATATGCTTGTCAATCTGTATTTTCTGTGTTCGTTGACCTTTATCATTACTTTAATAATGTATGCTTTAATAATTCGATTGTTTGCGTTTTTTTTCAATAGATTCTCGACTAATTATGAACTAAATTATTAACTATTTATTAACTAATTATTAACTAAATATATATATATATATATAATAATAATACCTAATACAAATTTGTTCAAAGAAACATTTGTTATTCAAACCATTATAAACCAAGACACTTATTTACAATAATAACTAAATAGTTGTAGAATGGTAATTGATGATTTTTAGAATATTATAATACTATAATATTCAAAAAATCATCAATTGCCATTTTTGTTGGCTTGACGATAAAAATCGATATGTTGCAATCGTTTGTCAATATATAAAGTTTATAAAAAACCAGCTTAATATGATCTATGAAATATGATCTATTTCTTTATGACGTTAAGAAATATTATATACCAAAATTCACGAATTATCTTCTAGTTCAGAATTCTTTAACCAAGATTAATCAAAATAATTCTTTTCTACACACTACAGAAAAAATATATGGATATTTTAATATATGTAATTCATAATGTTAAACCCAATATTTTGGGGGAGCGAGCTGGCGTAGTGGTTAGAGCGCGGGACTTCAGTCCCTGAGGTCCCGGGTTCGATCCCCGCCAAGTCACCAATGGATTTATCTAAGTGATAATGCCGCAACCCCTAGGTCTAGCCTGAAGTAATGTGAAAAACAATCCCAGGCTCGTGCCTAGCGTCCTAGGACAAAAAAAAAAAAAAAAAAAAAAAAAAATGTTAAACCCAATAGATTTTGGTGACGATGGTTTCTAATCCCTTATTCTTTGCGAGCTATAAAAAATGTAAATTAAAAACATTTCAATAACATTGTCAAATAAAACATAAAATTTGTTTATTTAACACTTTTCAAACTATGGTCCTATTACATAAAGAGGGTCATTTTTCAGTTAAAAGTAAGAGTAATAGTTGTAACTAACACCCTCTTTGAAAAGAGATTTTTGTAAGTTTCATTTTAACAATACTATTGTTTGGTTTATAACGAATACACCATATTTGGAATAACACATAAAAGGCTATATCGATAATTCTAATCTCCATTCTGCCTCTGTTATTTTATCGGTATTTTTTCTCAGCATTAACATTAATACTTCTGAATATTCTGACCTGGTATTTTATATTGTTTAATTTATTGTGAAATATTAAGTAAATAAAAAAATACTTAAGGTAATAATAAACACAATCCGTTATTTGCTTACATTAAAAAATGGCAAAACCATTAAAATAAAATTAGAATAAATGAACAGAATTAAATGTACAAACTAACTTATGTGTCGAATAAGCATGTCATATATTCGCTTTAGTATTATCATACTCCTTCAGTATTTGTTATTAACATCACAACAGACCAAAAAAATTGATGGATTGATATACTTAAGCACACTTTTGCAATTTTTCAAATAAGGAAAGTCTCTAAGGCTAAGCCTCAACTAAGTTCCTACGAGGCCGTGCGCCCAAGGCTGTCCAGCTGTAAGTTCAACACCCTGTCTGAAAGTCAAGGCGAGCATTTATAAGAGAAAAAGTTGATTTCTCAAAGGCTATTGACATGAAATGCATAGCTTTTAGTTTCATTTTGTTACTATGAATAATGTCCAGAGTAAAGAAAGCTCACCAATTGTAATGATAAATGTATCACTTGAG